>NC_052159.1:58800735-59158952 GCF_902713615.1 Scyliorhinus canicula | reverse complement strand
CAGGCCCCACACTCACCTGTCGCACGCTGTTTACGTCATCAGCGACCAGGTGTGGTTGGCGCCGGCGTGAACCGGTCGGGTTTGGCAGGCCGCTCGGCCCATCCGGGCCGGAGAATCGGCGGTCGCCGTGAGAAACGGCGAGCGCCCATTCTCCGAGCAGCGTGTCGAAAAACGCTACACGCCATGTTTGGGGGTGGAAGAATTGCGGGGGTGCCAGGGCGGCGTGGCGTGATTCGCCCGGCCCTCCCGCGATTCTCCCACCCGGCACGGGGAGCGGAGAATCGCGCCCACAGTCCCAGAAACGGAGAATCCCGCCCATGAACTTTATTAAAATAAATTGATTACTGTAGCTGGTAACATAGTGGAGAGAATGATTTTGGGCAAGTAGATTGAGCAGCTATACACTATTGTTCCATCAGGTCATTTCATGGCAACAAGTTTGAAAATTGAGACAACAGAGCGGTCTGTCCTACATTCAGAAACAAATTGCTTTCTATTTGTTGAACATGGTTAGTTTTCAATATTATACACTCTACAATAATTGATATAAGGGGTGGAAATCTCCACGAACCGGCGGGGTGGGCAACTCCGGCGTGAAGGAGTGGCGTGAACCACTCCGGCATCGGGCCGCCCCAAAGATGCAGAATCCCCCGCACATTCAGGGGCTAGGCCGGCGCCGGAGTGGTTTGCGCCCCGCCAGCCGGCGCGGAAGGGCTTGGCACCACGCCAACCGGTGCCGAAGGGCCTCCGCCGGTCAGCGCTAGTTGGTGCATGCGTGGGAGCGCCAGCGTGTGCTGCCATTATTCCAGCACATGGCAGGGGGGGTTCATCTCTGCGTCGGCCACCACGGACTGTTACAGCAGCCGACACGGAAGAACAGAGTGCCCCCACCGCATAGACCCGCCCGTGGATCAGTGGGCTCCGATCGTGGGCCAGGCCACCATGGGGGCACTTCCCGGGGCCAGATTCCCCTACACCCCTCCGAGGACCCCGGAGGCCGCCCGCAGATCCAGGTCCCGCCGGTACGTACCTGTTGTAATTTACACCTGCGGGACCGTCCGTAAATGGACGGTTACTCGGCCCATCGCGGGCCGGAGAATCGCCGGGGTGGCCGCTGCTAACGGCTGCCAACCAGCGCGGCGCGATTCCCGCCCCCGCCAAATCCCCGGCACCAGAAAATTTGGCAGCCGGCGGGGACGGGATTCATGCCACCCCCCCGGCGATTCTCCAACCCGGCAGGGATCGGAGAAACCTGCCCAAGATATCCATTTATACAGGCATGTTTTCAGTTTTGTTTCAGCTGATATAATTTCAAACTTGATGTTACTGTTACTGTGAATTTGCAATGATCCTTGCCTGGTTTAGAAAAGTATTTTTTCCTTTGGGGAAGCATCATGTAAAAAAATCAGACCAAAAAAGGAAAAGTGCTTTTATAATTAGCAGCTACTATAAAAGCGTGAAATTGTTTGATCAGCTGTCCGTGATAATTGTGAAATTCAAGTGTGTACTTTTAATTTGTCAGAGTTGAATTGCTTATATAAGAGATAGAAACACAGGAAATAGAAGCAGGAGGAGGCCATTTGGCCCCTTGAACTGCCATTCAATCAGATGATGGTTGATCGACCCCCATACGATCCCCAATTCCCTCGGTTTCTTCAATATCTAAGAAATTATCCATCTATCTAGCACTCAGGGGCTGGTTTAGCTAACTGAGCTAAATCGCTGGCTTTTAAAGCAGACCAAGCAGGCCAGCAGCACGGTTCGATTCCCGTACCAGCCTCCCTGGACAGGTGCCGGAATGTGGCGACTAGGGGCTTTTCACAGTAACTTAATTGAAGCCTACTCGTGGCAATAAGTGATTTTCATTTCATTTCATACTCAAGATTGTGCGTCAACAGCAGAAAATTGCAAAGATAAAAGCAAATTACTGCGGATGCTGGAATCTGAAACACAAAGAGGAAATACTGGGCAATCTCAGCAGGCTTGACAGAAGCTTTGGAGAGAGAAGGAAGCTAACGTTTGGAGTCTGGATGACTCTTTGTCGAAGAATTCCAAATGTTCACTACTCTGAGTGCCACCTCACTTCAGTCTTAAATGATCTATCCCTTAGTCTGAAACTGTGTGCCCTGATTCTAGCCTCATCAGCCAGGGGTAACATTCTATCTACATCCACCCTATCATGCCTTGTAAGGATTTTGTAAGTTTCAATGAGATCGCCTCTCATTCTTCGGAATTCTAGTGAATACAGGCTCTGTTTCCTGAATCTCTCCACATGAGACAGTCCTCCATCCGAGGAATCATTCAGGTAAACCTCTTGTTACAATATTATGGCATAATATTGGGGTGGGTTCAGCTCAGTTGGCTAGATAGCTAGTTCATGATGCAGAACAAGGCCAGCAGCATGGGTTCAATTCCCGTACTGGCTGAGGTTATCCATGAAGGTCCCGCCTTCTCAACCTTTCCCCTCACTTAAGGTGTGGTGATCCTCAAGTCACCCCCTCCATCAGTCAGCTCTCTACCTCATCTGGAATGATGGCAACTTTACCTTACCCTTCCTTAGATAAGGTGTGGACTCATAAAGCTTTGATGCAATTGCAGCAAGACATCTTTACTCCTGTCCTCAAATCCTTTTACTAGAAGGGCCAGCATACTGTTTACCTGTATGTTAGCTCCCAGTGCCTCGTGAACAAGGATACCCTTTGGATATCAACATTTCCCCACCTCTCACTATTCAATAAACTCTGCATTGCAGTATTTCTACCCAAATATCACATTTTTCCACATTATATTCCATTTGCCATGTTCTTACCCACTCACCTAGCTTATCTAAATCCCCTTGCAGCCTCTTTGTGTCCTCCTTGCAACTCACATTCCCACTTAGCTTTGTTTCATCAGCAAACTTGGAAATATTGCATTTGGTTCCTACATCCAAATTGTGAATAGCTGAGGCTTGTGGTACCCCACTAGTCTCAGCCTGCCAACATGAGGCTCACCTGTTTATTCCAATCTCTATTTTCTGTCCCTTAACCAATTCTGAATCCATGCCAGTATATTACCCCCAATTTCGTGTGCTCTAATTTTGTGCACTGACCTCTCAGGCATGACTGAAGTTAAAAGCCACTAAATGGCGCGTTTAGCGCGGTGTTTCTCAGCGACTGAATCACCGAGAGACATTCCACTATCCACCATCACTTTTCCATTGTTTTTAGTCTCGGGGAGTTTTTCCCCACTGAGGTTGCACTTAGAGGGATTTCCTGCTGAAAGGCTCCTCGCAGATCGGGGTACTATTTTGTCTGGCAGCCCTGATCATTCCCCTTCTTTCAGGCATCCCCTCCCTTTTTGACTTCCCCAACCTCGGGGAGGCCTCCAGGAAACCCCTTTCACCTCCCCTCTACTTGGCAACGCCCCCGGGCCGGACCTGGAAGTGCCAACCTGTCACCTGGGCACCCCGGTGTAGCCAGCCTGGTACGATTCCAGTGCCCTGGTACCCTGGCAGTGCCACCCTGGTACGCTGGGAGTGCCCCAGGGCCGGAATTGAACCCTGGTCCCTGGCAATGTGATGCAATAGTGCTAACCACTGTGCCACTGTGAAGATATGGAATCAGCTGAGGAGGCATTTTAGGGTGGAAGGGATGTTGGTGCTAATGCCGCTGTGCGAGTATCATGGGTTTGAGCCGGGGGGGATGGATAGTGTGTACAGGAGGTGGAGGGTAGTGGGGCTGGTCAAGGTGAGGGATTTGTATTTGGAGGAAGGGTTCGTCAGTCTGGAGGAGCTAAGGAAGAGGGTAGAGCTGCCGAGGGGTAGTGAGTTCAGGTATCTACAGGTTAGGGACTTTTCACAAAAGGTCTGGAAGGGGTTCCCTAAGCTGCCGGGTTACACCCTGTTGGAGCGACTGCTGCTCCTGGATGTGGAGGGGGAGGGAAGAATTGGGGATATATATAAGTGGCTGGGGGAGCAGGGTGGCGAGCGGATGGTGAAGATCAAAGAGAAATGAGAAGGGGAGTTGGGAGGGGAGATCAATTGGGGAGTATGGAGTGAGGCACTGCGAAGGGTAAAAGATGAGCCTCATACAGTTTAAAGTGGTGCACAGGGTGCATATGACTCGGGCGAGAATGAGTGGGTTCTTTCAGGGGGTAGCAGATGAGTGTGAGAGTTGTGGGCGGGGCCAGTGAATCATGCGCACATGTTTTGGGGTTGTGAAAAATTGGGAAGATTCTGGGTGGGAGTGTTCGCGGTCTTAGCCAGGATAGTGGAGGAGGGAGTGGACCCGGACCCTTTGGTGGCGATATTTGGGGTTTCAGAGAAGCCGGAGCTCATGAGAGGAGGAAGGCTGATGTCTTGGCCTTCGCCTCTCTGATTGCACGGTGACAAATTTTGCTGGAGTGGCTTCAGCATTGACACCGGGGGTAGCAGCATGGTTGGGTGACCTGTATGACTTCCTGTGGTTAGAGAAGATAAAGTATGAGTTAAGGGGCTCAGCAGGGGAGTTCGAGAAAAGGTGGGGGATGTTAAAATTGAGAAATGGTATTCTAATTCAGCATCATTGATCATAAAGCAATTGGGATAAAACTTCAAGCAATATTATATTTGTGCAATAGTTGGATCTATTTTCCTTCAGAGAGTGGGATGATTTGTGGCTGTGGACTTCTCTGTAACCAGCAGCAGTTTGCCTTAATGATTTTCAGCAGCGAAGGTGATAAATGCCACACAGAATCTGCTTTTCATTCTTATGTGATGGGAGCTTTAAAATTATAAAATTATAATATTTTTATTCTGTATTTAAATTTAGGCCAACTTGTTGACTTGTTGGAGCGTGTCGTCTGGAGCTTCATCACGGTGTGTCGGCGATGGGGGAAGAGGGGTTTAGGCCATGTAGGGGCGGGGGCGGTGTTCAGGATCCCCAGGGGGGCAGCTGGTAGGCCGCCATGAGGGATTCGGTTGGTGGTGATAGGCAGTATAGGGGGGGAGGGGCATTGGTCACGGTCGCTGGGGAACCGGCGGACGCCAGATCCCGGAGGGAGATGGTATCCTGTCGTCCGTCGCGGTGTGCCACGTAGGCATACTGAGGGTTAGCATGTAGGAGCTGGACCCTCTCGACCAGGGGGTCGGACTTATGGGTCCTCACGTGCTTCCGGAGGAGGACAGGCTCCGGTGTTATCAGCCAGGACGGAAGCGAGACCCCGGAGATGGACTTCCTGGGGAAGACAAATAGACGGTCGTGAGGGGTCTCGTCCGTGGCTGTGGAGAGGAGTGACCGAATGGCGTGGAGCGTGTCAGGGAGGACCTCCTGCCAGCAGGAAATCAGGAGACTTCTAGACCGTAGGGTCAGAAGGACGGCCTTCCATACCGTCGCGTTCTCCCTCTCCACCTATCCCTTTTTTTATAGAGAAATACAGCACAGAACAGGCCCTTCGGCCCACGATGTTGCGCCGAACTTTTGTCCTAGGTTAATCATAGAATTTTGGACAATTTGTCATGGCCAATCCACCCAACCTGCACATCTTTGGACTGTGGGAGGAAACCGGAGTACCCGGAGGAAACCCACGCAGTCACGGGGAGGATGTGCAGACTCCACACAGACAGTGACCCAAGTCGAAATCGAACTTGGGACCTTGGAGCTGTGAAGCAATTGTGCTATCCACAATGCTACCGTGCTGCCCTTAAGAAGTTAACCTACACTCCCTTATTCTACCCTAATCCAAGTACCTATCCAATAGCCGCTTGAAGGTCCATAAATTTTCCGACTCAACTACTACCACAGGCAGTGCATTCCATGCCCCCACTACTCTCTGGGTAAAGAACCTACCTCTGACATCCCCTCTATATCTTCCACCATTTATCTTAAATTTATGTCCCCTTGTAATGGTGTGTTCCACCCGGGGAAAAAGTCTCTGACTGTCTACTCTATCTATTCCCCTGATCATCTTATAAACCTCTATCAAGTCGCCCCTCATCCTTCTCCGTTCTAATGAGAAAAGGCCTAACACCCTCAATCTTTCCTCGTATGACCTACTCTCCATTCCAGGCAACATCCTGGTAAATCTCCTTTGCACCTTTTCCAAAGCTTCCACATCCTTCCTAAAATGAGGTGACCTGAACTGCACACAGTACTCCAAATGTGGCCTGACCAAGGTTTTGTACAGCTGCATCATCACCTCACGGCTCTTAAATTCAATCCCTCTGCTAATGAACGCTAGCACACCATAGGCCTTCTTCACAGCTCTATCCACTTGAGTGGCAACTTTCAAAGAACAATGAACATAGACCCCAAGATCTCTCTGCTCCTCCACATTGCCAAGAACCCTACCATTAACCCTGTATTCCGCATTCAGATTTGTCCTTCCAAAATGGACAACCTCACACTTGTCAGGGTTAAACTCCATCTGCCACTTCTCAGCCCAGCTCTGCATTCTATCTATGTCTCTTTGAAGCCGACAACAGCCCTCCTCACTATCCACAACTCCACCAATCTTCGTATCATCTGCAAATTTACTGACCCACCCTTCAACTCCCTCATCCAAGTCGTTAATGAAAATCACAAACAGCAGAGGACCCAGAACTGATCCCTGCGGTACGCCACTGATAACTGGACTCCAGGCTGAATATTTGCCATCCACCACAACTCTCTGTCTTCTATCGGTTAGCCAGTTTGTTATCCAACTGGCCAAATTTCCCACTATCCCATGCCTCCTTACTTTCTGCATAAGCCTACCATGGGGAACCTTATCAAATGCCTTACTAAAATCCATGTACACTACATCCACTGCTTTACCTTCATCCACATGCTTGGTCACCTCCTCAAAGAATTCAATAAGACTTGTAAGGCAAGACCTACCCCTCACAAATCCGTGCTAACTATCCCTAATCAAGCAATGCCTTTCCAGATGCTCAGAAATCCTATCCCTCAGTACCCTTTCCATTACTTTGCCTACCACCGAAGTAAGACTAACTGGCCTGTAATTCCCAGGGTTATCCCTATTCCCTTTTTTGAACAGGGGCACGACATTCGCCACTCTCCAATCCTCTGGTACCACCCCTGTTGACAGCGAGGACGAAAAGATCATTGCCAACGGCTCTGCAATTTCATTTCTTGCTTCCCAGAGAATCCTTGGATATATCCCGTCAGGCCCGGGGGACTTGTCTCTCCTCAAGTTTTTCAAAACGCGCAACACATCTTCCTTCCTGACAAGTATCTCCTCAAGCTTATCAGTCTGCTTCACGCTGTCCTCTCCAACAATATGGCCCCTCTCATTTGTAAATACTGAAGAAAAATACTTGTTCAAGACCTCTCCTATCTCTTCAGACTCAATACACAATCTCCCGCTACTGTCCTTAATTGGACCTACTCTCACTCTAGTCATTCTCATATTTCTCACGTATGTGTAAAAGGCCTTGGGGTTTTCCTTGATCCTACCCGCCAAAGATTTTTCATGCCCTCTCTTAGCTCTCCTAATCCCTTTCTTCAGTTCCCTCCTGGCTATCTTGTATCCCTCCAGCGCACTGTCTGAACCTTGTTTCTTCAGCCTTACATAAGTCTCCTTCTTCCTCTTAACAAGACATTCAACCTCTCTTGTCAACCATGGTTCCCTCACTCGACCATCTCTTCCCTGCCTGACAGGGACATACATATCAAAGACACGCAGTACCTGATCCTTGAACAAGTTCCACATTTCACTTGTGTCCTTCCCTGACAGCCTATGTTCCCAACTTCTGCACTTCAATTCTTGTCTGACAGCATTGTATTTACCCTTCCCCCAATTATAAACCTTGCCCTGTTGCTCGCACCTATCCCTCTCCATTACTAAAGTGAAAGTCACAGAATTGTGGTCACTACCTCCAAAATGGTCCCCCACTAACAAATCTATCACCTGCCCTGGTTCATTACCAAGTACTAAATCCAATATGGCCTCCCCTCTGGTCGGACAATCTACATACTGTGTTAGAAAAGCTTCCTGGACACACTGCACAAACACTACCCCATCCAAACTATTTGATCTAAAGATCTTTCCCTGGTGGTTGTATCTGGTAGTCCTGCTCGAGGCAATACCCTTACCAGCAAGTACTGACGCAGCTCATCGCTCATAAAGAGGAGCCCCGGTCACTGTGGACATAAGTGGGGAAACCGAACAGGGTGAGGATGCTGTGCAGGGCCTTAATAACAGTAGCCATGGTCATGTTGGGACATGGGACGGCAAAGGGGAAACGGGAGTACTCGTCAACGACGTTGAGAAAGTACACATTGCGGTCAGTGGAGGGGAGGGGCCCTTTGAAATCGACGCTGAGGCGCTCAAAGGGGCAGGAAGCCTTCATCAGGTGGGCCTTGTCTGGCCGATAGAAGTGCGGCTTGCATTCGGCATAGACTTGGCAGTCCCTGGTCATGGCCCTGACCTCCTCGGTGGAGTAGGGCAGGTTGCAGGCCTTGATGAAGGGGAGAAGCCGGGTGACCCCTGGGTGACAGAGGTCATTGTGGATGGCCCGAAGTCGGTCATCTTGTGCGCTGGCGCATGTGCCGCGGGACAGGGCATCTGGCGGCTCATTGAGCTTCCCAGGACGATACACAATATTGTAATTATAGGTGGAGAGTTCGATTCTCCACCTCAAGATTTTATCATTTTTGATCTTGCCCCGCTGTGTGTTGTTGAACATAAAGTCAGTGACGAGGGTGAACCTCCTACCAGCCAGGTAGTGCCTCCAATGCCGCACAGGTTTCACAATGGCTTGAGCTCCTTTTCGACTGAGGAATGTTGAATCTTGGAGGCGTTGAGGGTACGGGAAAAGAAGGCCACGGCCTGCCTGCCTAGTTAAGGGTAGCGGCCAGAGCGATGTCTGATGCATTGCTCTCCACCTGGAAGGGGATGGACTCGTCCATCGCGTGCATCACAGCTTTGGTAATGTCTGCCTTGATGCAGCTGAAGGCCTGGCGGGCCTCAGTCATCAGGGGGAAGATGGTGGCTTTGATAAGTGGGTGGGCTTTGTCCGCATAGTTGGGGACCTACTGGGCATAATATGAGAAGAACCCTAGTCAGCTTTTCAGGGGCTTGGGGCAGTGAGGAAGGGGAGTTGCACGAGGGGGCGCATGCGGTCGGGGTCAGGCCCTCGGACTCCGTTTTCCACGACATAGCTGAGGATGGCTAGTCAGGTTGTGCGGAAAATGCATTTCTACGCGTTGTAGGTGATATTGAGGGCTTGGGCGGTTTGGAGGAACTTCTGAAGGTTGGCATCGTGGTCCTGCTGATCATGGCAGCAGATGGTGACATTATCCAAGTACGGGAACGTGGTCCGCAGCCCGTACTGGTCAACCATTCGGTCCATCGGTCTTTGAAAGACCGAGACCCCATTGGTGACACCGAAGGGAACCCTGAGGAAGTGGAAGAGGCGGCCGTCTGCCCCAAAGGCTGTGTAGTGGTGGTCTTCTGGGCGGATCGGAAGCTGGTGGTATGCGGACTTCAGGTCTACCGTGGAGAAAACCCGGTAGTGTGCAATCTGATTAACCATGTCCGCTTTGCGAGTAGGGGATACGAGTTGCATGAACCGATTTATGGTCTGGCTGTAGTCCACAACCATCCGGTTCTTTTCCCCGGTCCTGACGACCACCACTTGGGCTCTCCAGGGGCTATTACTGACCTCGATGATCCCCTCCCTCAAGAGCCGCCGGACCTCCGACTTGATAAAAGTCCTGTCCTGGGCACTGTACCGCCTGCTCCTGGTGGCGACGGGTTTACAGTCGGCGGTGAGGTTCGCGAAGAGCGGGGGAGGGGCAACCTTAAAGGTCGCGAGGCTACATATGGTAAGAGGGGGTAGGGGTCCGCCGAACTTCAGGGTCAGGCTTCTGAGGTTGCCCTGGAAATCCAGTCCTAACAAGAGAGGAGCGCAGAGAGGGGGGAGGACATAGTGTTTAAAATTGGCGTATTCGGCGCCCTGTATCACAAGGTTCGCGACACAGTACCCCCGGATCTGCACTGAATGTGATCCGGAAGCATGGGAGATTGTTTGGGACGCGCGGGAAATCTGGAGGGAGCAGCGCCTTACCGTGTCCGGATGTACAAAGCTCTCCGTGCTCCCGGAGTCAAACTGACAGGGCGTTTCATGCCCATTGACCCGGACAGTCATCATTGAGTTCTTGAGGTGCTTGGGCCGTGACTAATCGAGAGTGACAGCACCGAGCTGCGGGTAGTCAGCGTGGTCGGTGGTAGTGAGGTGGCTCAAGATGGCGGCCCCCGTCGGTCGCACGTGTCGGGTAGCGTTGAAGATGGCGGCCAAGATGGCGGCCTCCCTGAGTCGCACGTGTCGGGCAGAGTTAAAGATGGCGGCCCCCACGGATAGCAGAGGCAGATGACGAATCAGAAGGGGGTGGTACCGGCAGGCACGCAGCCATGCTGCGGGGTCTGCGGGCCTGTGAGTCTGTGAGTCAGGCCTGCGATTTAGGAACTTTGGGTCGGGCCAAGCAGACTTTGGCAAAATGTCCTTTCTTGCTGCAGTCGCTGCAGGTCGCGTTCCGAGCTGAGCAACGCTGTCTGAGGTGCTGGTTCTGACCGCAAAAATAGCAGGGCAGCCCCCCCGGGTTGGGTGGGCAGCCGCGCAGCACAGGCCTGGGACACCCTCAGGTTGGGTGATGGCCGTGCCTCCGGCGCCCATGAGGAAATTGCGTGGTCGGAGGGGAAAGTATTTAGGCTCTGGAAGGCTACCTCTAATAAGGTGGATAGTTTTACCGTCTCTTCTAGGTCGAGGGCGGCCTTTTCGAGCAGGCGCTGTCTGACATAGTTGGACCGGACTCCAGCCACATAGGTGTCCCGGATGGCGAGTTCCATGTGCTGCGAGGCCACCACGTCCTTGTTGTTACAGTTCCGAGCGAGTACCCTCAGGTAGATATTCCTCCAGCGGTTCCCCGGGGCGTTGACAATGAGTGGTGAGGAGATGCCGCGCGAACACTTTGTTCACCGGCCTCACGTAATATCTTTTCAGGATCGCGGCCGTGTCTGCGTACGTGATTGTGTCCTTGATTAGTAAAAAGATTCTGTGGCTCACCCGGGCGTGGAGGAGACTTAGCTTGTGTGCCTTGGTGATGGCGGGCGAGGAGGGGAAGCGAGATAGGGAGCCAATGTGAGAATTGACTTCAGCTGCCTGTGGGTCGAGTTCCAGTCGACCAGGTTTGAGGGCAGCTTCTGTTGCGATATCGTAGCTTATTAAATTAATGCGGCCATCAATTCACATGAGATGATTAGTAGAAGTGGACAGTGGTTTCAATCAGCTAGATCTGTGCCTGCCTGCGACTGCTCTGTACTGAGTGCCGCCTACAGGCTGCAGGTTTATATACCACCCCCGAGGGAGCGGAGCCACAGGCGGAGCCCACTGGGGCATCAACATAATACAGTACAATACAGTGGTGAATTGCAGTAGCAATATGTTCACGACACCCAAATATCACGTTTTTCATGACCCTGCCCGTGAAATAGGAACCTTGATCCGACTCAATACTACTGGGAAGTCCCCATCTTGCAAAAATTTGCTCTGTTAAGATCTTCGCCGTGGACTTGGCTGTATTTGTTCTCGAGAGGAACGCCTCAACCCATGTCGTAAATGTGTCTATCACCACTAACACATACTTGTATCCATTTCTGCAGTGGGGGAGGGAACCAATATAATCCAATTGAAGGTTTGTCCACGGGCCATTTACAGGGCGGGTGTGTCGTAGCTGGGCTTTTTTCGCATATCTATCGGGGTTGTTCTGAACACAAATTCAATAATTTTCGATGTAATGGGACATGTTGGTTTTCAAATCAGGCCACCAGCAGAGGGGTCTGAGGTGGGCAAGGATGGATTCAATCCCTTGGTGTCCATGTCCGTCATGGAACTTGCAAATTATCTCATTCCTGTCCTGGAAGGGGACTACATAAATTCCATCTTTTAAAATGATTCTCTCATGGACCGTCAAATAATTCCTAAACTTTTCATTGGGAGCTGGGAAGTTCCCTTTTAAAATTTCTTTTACCGCTTTGTCTTCCTTTTGTGCCTGGGCTAGGTCTTGGATGTTTGTCTGTGAGACCTGAACTGCGTGTACTGGGGCACTCTCGGGGGGGGTTGCCAAAAGTGGCCAGGTCGTGAGCCTGCCTTTGCTAGGGTGTCAGCTTTCACATTACCGGGTGGGGAGGAGCGATGGTGACTTCTTACTTTGATTATGCTGTATTCTCTGCCTTTAGCTGTCTGAAGGATATGTTTGAGTAGTGGGGCTGAGGGTAGAGGTTTTCCGTCCATGGAAATAAATCCTCTCGATTCCCACAGGGGTAGGGATTCCGTTAGGCTGTTGCAGTCGGAGAAACTGTCCGAATATATGTCTGCAGGGGTGGGGAATGAAGCGGGGTGCTGGACAATGTAAGAGATGGCTGCTAACGCAGCAGCCTAAATGTCCAGGCAACTTTAAAGCTATCTCTTCTAAAGCGCGTCCTTGCACGTCCTCTACACGGTAGCATGGTGGTTAGTGTAAATGCTTCATAGCTCCAGGGTCCCAGGTTCGGTTCCCGGCTGGGTTACTGTCTGTGTGGAGTCTGCACGTCCTCCCCGTGTGTGCGTGGGTTTCCTCCGGGTGCTCCGGTTTCCTCCCACAGTCCAAAGATGTGCGGGTTAGGTGGATTGGCCATGCTAAATTGCCCGTAGTGTCCTAAAAAGTAAGGTTAAGGGGGGGTTGTTTGGGTTACGGGTATAGGGTGGATACGTGGGTTGGAGTGGGGTGATCATTGCTCAGCACAACATCGAGGGCCGAAGGGCCTGTTCTGTGCTGTACTGTTCTATTTTTGTTTAAAAATACCACAGCCTGTTATCCTTTTTCCCTCAAGGACTGTGGAAGAGCCATCTACGTAAATTCTCAATGCTTTGTCTGTGGGCTGGAGTCCGATACCTGTCTTTCCTGGTACCGACTTTGGAACAAAGGGGTCTGTGCTGTGCTTTGGGGCTATGATCTCGTACTCATGTGGGATTCCTGCATAATGCAAATTATCGGCCAGAAACGTGTGCGTTTTTGCCCGTTTTACAGTGATGTCGCGTCCTGTAGGAGTAGGGTCCATCGCGCTGCTCGAATTTGGCTTACTGTGCTGTCTTTTAGTCTGCCATCCAATAAAAGCTGTGCCGGGGTGTGCTCGGTCAACATTTACTGGGTTGAGTCTGATTCTGTACGAGAAGTACTGTGCCGCCCAGAAACCTGCTAACAGGTGCCTCTCGTAGGCTAAAAATCCTTGTTCCACCGGGTCTAAGATTAGGGGCCCTAGACGGTTGTGCCTTTCCTGCAGGAATACGGCCGAAAGGGTTCGCTACCTCTATCGTGTATGGGGAGTGGGGATCTGGGGCTTGCAAAGTGGGGGATGTGCTCAGGTCCGTTTCAATGCATCCACGGCATCCGTGTGCTGTGAAAGCCATTGCCATGGGGCCTGTTTCTTTAGGAGTTCAGAAAGTGGGGCTGCTTTTGTGGCGAATCCATCTATATGGTTCCTGCAATATCCAACGAGTCCTAAAAATGACCAGAGTGCTGTAACGTTTTGGGGCAAGGACAAATTTACAATGTATTCAATGCGTTTGAGTTCTATTTCACGCTTCCCATGCGTGATGACCGTACCTAAATATGTGACTTTTTCCGGAAGGATTTGGCTTTCTTGGGGTTATTACTGCATCCAATCATTGTAAGGAGTTGTAATAATTCAGAAAGAAGCGAGACGTGCTCTTCTTTGGTGTCCGTCTGTCGGAGCAAGTCGTCCACATACTGAACAAGGCATTCGGGGTGGGAAAATTTAGATAATCCGTTTGCCAATTGTCTGTGAAAAATGGAGGGGGAGTTGTGGAAGCCTTGTGGAAGGCATGTCCACGTGTACTGCTGTCCCTGGAAAGTGAACGCAAATTTATACGGGCATGCTTTGTCCAGTGGTATGGACCAAAAGCCATTACTGATATCTAATAACGAAATTTTTTTCGACTGGAGTCCCTGTCTCAGCATGGTCTCGGGACTCGTGGCAATGGTGGGGGCTGCTAGGGGAGTCACTTTGTTCAATTCTCTGTAGTCGATGGTCAGTCGCCATGATCCATTGGGTTTTCTTACTGGCCAAATCGGGGCATTATTTGTCGATGCAACGGGTCGAATCATGCCTTGATTCAATAAACTTTGAATTACCTTGGCTCTCTCTCCCTCAGTTTGCTGGGGGAAGCCATACTGTTTCTGGGGCTTGGGATCGGGATCTGTAATGTTTACTATACCTGGGATTTTGCCGCAGTCGTGCTTGTGCTGGGCAAATGCTGCCTTATGTCTTTTCAAGACATCTCTAACCACTTTGTCTGTGGTAATGGGTTGTGGATCAAACCAGTACTCTCCTACTGAGCTGATTCTATGGGCATAAACTCCTACTGTGAGTGTGGTGGGGGCTCACCCTGTTCTCTTTCTGGAACTTGATGGAGGAGTTTAACGTGGTTCGGGACCCTCCTGTGTCCCAAAGGATCTCTACGGGGTGCCCCGGACTATGCCTGCAATGACCGGTCTTCCAGACTTATCCCAAAGGGTATCGCAGACCCAAGTTGGGGAGCCCGAATACCGTCAGTCAGTGCCATTCATGGCCAAATGATCTGGTCAGGCGTTAATGCTGTGAATGGGTCGGGTATTATTTCTGGGGGGGGGGGGTGGGGGGGGAGGGGTGCGTTTGGGTTCTGATTCCTTTGCTGCTTCGGGGAGGCTTGACATTCTCGG
The DNA here is from genome assembly GCF_902713615.1 of Scyliorhinus canicula. Taxonomy (NCBI): domain Eukaryota; kingdom Metazoa; phylum Chordata; class Chondrichthyes; order Carcharhiniformes; family Scyliorhinidae; genus Scyliorhinus; species Scyliorhinus canicula. The sequence goes on along the minus strand of NC_052159.1, from coordinate 59,144,232 downwards.
GCGTAATGTCCTTTCTGTCCACAATTATAGCATTCTTATATCTTGGGATGCTGCGCTGTACCTCTGCTTTCATTTACCCATGTGGGGTCTTGGTGTGCCCTTACTGGATGCATCGTGGCATCTACTCTCTGCTGCTCTGTCTTTTTCTGTACAGACTGTTCCCAAGCTCTGGACAATCATTTCAGAACCCACACTTCATTGTGTGCTGGGTCTGAGGGGTCGCAACTGGCGCATGCCTTCTGTCCTGCCTCTGTGGCATGGGATACTAATGTACGGGTCCATTTGGCCGTATTGTCTGCTGATAAATAGGCGCGGGCTAACTCACCAAATACAGCAGTAAAATAGATCCAAAGGCATCCAGCAAATGCTATTGGATGCTCTCCCTTTTTCTGCCTGCAACGGTTGAGTCCGTCTACCGGATCTCCTCTGTTATACCCTATGGCGTCTAAAATGGTTGTTTTAATTTCTTGGAGGCTACCTCCTCCTACATTTTGTGGGTCAGGAAGGACTGAACTAACTGAGGGGTCTAAGCACATAACTATGACCTTCACTTACTCCGGCTCGTCTAAACCATACATGAGGGTTTGTTATTTTACTAAGTCGAAAAAGTGATGTGGGTCCGATGTGGGGTGGAAAGTATCTATCTTCTCGCGGGCATCTCATAACTGGATGATCATTAATGGTGTGGTGTACACAAAATCGGGTTGGTCTTCCGTGACAACCCTCCGCTGTGTGGTAATGGGGTTCATTGGGTTGGGTGCTGCCTGTGCAGTCGGTGGTGCGGGTGCTATTCTTTTCGGGGTCTGGGGGTCTCTATTTTGATTCTCGGTCTCGCTTACGTACCGTTGGGCCGTTTCACTGAGTTCCTGCCAATCAGGGTTGTCTTCCTGGACTAACTGTGGGCCAAACGTGTCTCTAAACCCATTTTGAACTGATGGCAGGGATTGCAGCTTTGCAATTTGCTGCCTACATTTGGCATGATCCACTGAACTCTGCCTCTGTTCCGTGGTGGAACTGTGGAGTGCTCGGAGGGCTGCCTTTAGATCATCGCACTGTTTCTTTAACTGCTGGACATGATTCTCTGTCTCTTCTCTTACCATTACAGCACGTTGTGTGGCCTGGTAGGCTTTGTCGTATTGGATTTGGAAGCTGCTAAGGTAGGCGAGACAGGATTGATGTGTCCTCTTGACATCATCCATTTCCTTGTCCTTCGCCACTAACTGCTCCCGGAGCTGTACATTTAATCTCTCGCTTTCACTGGTATGTCCCTCTCTACTTTTCTCCTTCTCCTCAAGCTGCTTGCGGAGCATCCTCACGACCTCTTCTGTGCCTCGCAATTGTGCCAGACAGGACACGATTGCCAGCGGCTTACGAACCTTAGTCAAACTCTTCTTATGGATCTCGGTCAGGCTGTCCCATCAAGTCTGTCCTATGCTGCCAGGACCTTTATTCGTGCAAAGCTCAGACCATAGGGGCCATCCTTTCCCCTTTAGGTAACTCCTAATCTCTTCTTACCATACGGGACACTGTTCTGATCTATTGGTCGTTGCGACCTCGGGCTCTTGTGGATGCTTAAGGCGTTCCATTGCCTTCATGGCAATCCCTACAAATACTTCTCTCTCTCACCGGAAATTTGGAACAAGGGGGAATAAAGCGGTGGTGCAAACACGGGTACAGCTCAAGCTATTTTCCGGTTTACGTAACTCCCGAAAGTTTCACAACGAAATCTATCGAGTTTACCTGATATCCCTTTGTTCGTACGCATGCAAATTACACACTTCCGAATTCTGGAGGTTTGATCGATACTGGTTTCGCTTGGGGTTTCTTTTATTTTGCCAATTTGGATTCTAATTCAAATGCTTTTGTGGGTTCTCTCAGAGTGACACGGTCTCTTCTGGGTCGAATCCCGTCAGATGTCGCCAATAACTGTTGTGCTTTCTTTTACTTTGTCTTTTCTGTGGCTCTGTTCCAATTATGGAAATCGTTAAGTTTGCCCTTTTTTCAGTATTATCTATGTCTTAATGCTTCGAGTCGCCAGGTATCAAATGATACCACCACAAGTTTCAACCGGCTATCGATCAAAGAGCAAAACACCAGTTAGTTAGTTCAAGGTCAAGGGTACTTTATTTACACACAATTAGTCATGCAACATAAACACTACTAGTTAACTACACCTATCGACTAAGACTTAACTTCGGGCACCCGGCTTAGGTCAGGAAACAGTGGCCGCTGTTCGATTCTGGATCTATCGGGTTCGAAGGAGTAACTGCTGCTCAGCTGGGCTCATCCGTCTGGTAGCGAGCGTTGAACTTGGACTCGCTTCTGGTGTTGCTGCACTTGGCGATGGCTGTGACCGGGGTACCCTACCAAGAGAGAGCGAACATATGGCGAACTCTTCTTCTTATACTCGGGGGCTTTTCGTGCTCTTTTGGGCGGTCCTTCAATTTGGGCCTTGCTAATTGGGTGATCCCTGATCACTCTGTTCAATTCCTTAGCCAATAAGTAGGCGGGGATCTGGATGGCTGGGCGTGTCCCAAGTGGTCATTGACCCTGTTGTTTGCATTACCCTTGAACAGGGAGTGGCGCCGAAATGTCTGGGACTGTCCTGGTCGCTCGAGTACCAGTCCTTTGTTTTGGTGAAGATGGGCCATCAAACGCTAATCAGCCCCATTAAAAAGCTAATTGGACGGAGTTTTGATACTGTCTGGACTTCTTGCTGTCAAATATGCATTTCAGGCCCTGAGCCTGCCTGAGTCTTAGCTTGTCCATTTTACCCGCAAGGCTTTGTGAGTTTCTCTGTACCTAGTTGGAAGTGGCCATCCCAGATGGCTACAGATTGAATGTTAGAGATCAAAGGAAGGCTTAGATTGCTTTACTAAGAAGAAGATGCAAGTACTTAAGCTTGGAAACAACGGCAGCTGTCTTGGGGGGTTCACAATGGGTAGACTCGCTGTCTCCCAAAGTCCAAGAAAGGTGTTGTCGGTATTGGGTTATAAACAGTTGTGCTATAAACTCTCCATTTATTTCTAAGATGAAGGAGATTTAGGGATCATGATAACTCAATTGAATTTCTACCAAGATACAAGGCTAATGTGTGTCACAAGGCCATGGGAAAGATGGAAGACAAAGCATTTTTGAGATCAGGTTACAGAATTCTCTAGAAGTCAATCAAAATTGTAAACAGCACTTTTATGGGATCAGCAGAGAAGAGGCTGTTTTGGCTTTACTAATGACCACAGCTGGATACAGGAGGGAGATGGTCTCTAGTCGAAGAGATACATCCTGCAGCCACTGAAGGTTTGCAGGAAATTGGCCTGGCATGGCCAGGAGGAATAAAAATCACCCAGACAGGTTTTATTGTTGCTGACAGATTTAAGAAACTCTCTTAAAAGTGAGGAAAATGCCTGGAGACAGTTACTCGAAGTCACTACATAGAAAAACAAAGATATGGGAAGCACTGGAAGCTGGAAGCAACTGTGGACCATTTTCTATAAGGATTGTAATTATTGAGAGAGTGCAATGGGTGATAAGTAATCAAGAGGAATGCCACTTTCTGTAGTTTCAAGTCTAAGTTGCCCACAAAGATAAAATGGTGTTTAGTCAAGAGCATTTTTAGTCATTTGTTACAGTAAAAGTTTTAAAACATGAAATCTTGTTGTGTAATTCTTTCAGCTCGTAACTGGAAGTTTGATTTTTTTTAAATTAATGGTCTCTGCTGAGATTGTAACAGAACAATTTGCTTTATTTTAATATTCTTACTAAATGGATGTATTTAACAAAAATTAAGGACAGTTGAATCACGGCCAATCATCGAACCTGAATTTACAACCTTCTGGTCATGAGTCAAGCACCGAGCTGTTGACAGTAAGTGATAAAATGCATGTAAATATTGGCATGGCCTTTGTGTACGTCCAATTTAAAGAAAACACATATGTACAAAATAGCATATTATATTCCAATTATCTAAAAGATTAGATCAATTCATTTTCTGAGAACTTTACTATATCCCCCAAACACAGAAAATGAGTTTAGCAGGTCTGGACCCTGGCCTCTATCTCGTGACATATTCTAGATGTATACAGCGTGTCAATCGGTTCAGAAGAGAAAAGGTGGCGGGGGAAGGTTGTGGGAGTTGGGGGAGAGGAGAATTAGGAAAAATATCCAGAAGTGTGGAGATTCCCAGAAAATCAAAGACCAAATATTATTCAACCACAGTGAACAAAACAAATCAAAGCTGATACAAGTGCATTCAGCATGCAAAGATATAGAATGTACATTTGAGTTCCACTGCAGTTACACAGATTGGCGCTCACTGGGATCTCATTGGGAATAATTTATTCATCCTTAAAGGATATACTGGCCTTGAAGGCAGTCAGCAATAAATCACCAGTATGATACTTGAATGAGGAGACTTAGCTATGATGAGAAATGAATAGTTTAATTCATATCTATAAAGCAAGTACAGGAGTGGCATGCTGTTTAATGCACTTGAAAGGTGAGTCAGATAGGCAGAACCTGTTTCTGCAGAACTAATGGTGGTGAGTCACATCTTGGATGGTAACATTCAGATTTTCATATTTGCCTCCACGTCTGCCCTTGCCTGATGTTCCTGTGTAGCATGCACATGAGTAATTGATAACCTTGCCATTATTTTGACACAAAATTGTGGACCAATTAAAGAATTGACAAAGCGATCAGGGATGGTTCTTTCCTCTTGTAAGGGAATCCAGAGCATGGAGACAAGTGTAAAATAACAACTAAATCTGTTAGAAAAGAACAAAAAATCCTTTAATGGTTGTAAGCTAATGAATCCACTGCCACAATGGGCCACACACGTAAAGGGGTTTCATTGGTTTATACCAATAGGATTAATGGGTTCAGAGTATTTTATGGGAGAAAAGAGAACAATCAAAGTTGTGGTCCATGTTTGAACTAACGACATGGAAGAGAAAATGCTTACGGTTTTGCAACTTGAGTTTTAGGAACTAGGGGGGAAGTTGAAGAGCAGGGACCTCAATGGAGTCTGTCCCTGGATTAGTCTCTCTGCCACATGTTAGTGAAAATCAGAAAGATAGGATAAGACAGGTTAAAGTATGACCAGAGAGGTAATGCAGGTGGGGGGGGGGGGGGGGGGGGGGCATTGGAACCAGTTCTGTGAAAGGAGGGGCCTGTACAATTTGCTCAGTTGCAAGTCAATAGGATTGGCACCAATGTTCTGGCAGGGTGTTTAACTTGTGATGTGGAGAATGGCTTAAACCAATTTTAGAGAATGAAGGGCATCATGATAAAGCATTAGCAAGAAGGCACACAGTGTATGGAGGACACTGAGAGGCAAGCAGCATTAAATTGGGGGGGGGGCGAGGTGGCTGAGCGAAAAACTAAAGGCCGATGAACATGGATCTGGAATACATGTGTGTAAATGCACAGACTATGGTTAATTAGATAAATGTGCAGCATGCACAAATTTCCACATTGGATTAGGAGCTGCCTCAAATAAGGGGAGGATTGGGAGTATAATAGTCATAGCTTCAAGGTATTCAGGAAAGGTAGGGAGGGAAAGGAAAGGGGTGGGTGAGAAGATGGCAATATTGATCAAAACTGCAGTTATAGCACTGGAAAGGGATGGTGTACTTTAGAGATCAAAATCAGGACCTATTCGATTGAGATTAAGGTCGAATAGAAGAGAATGTATAATATTGGACACCGAGTAGTGGGAAGGACAAACAGACCAAATTTGGAAGCAACTGCTGTTAGCCTCTAGCTGCTGTTGAGTAAAGAGTCAAGAGATCAGCTCCTTTTCCCAAACACCTTTATTTTTCTTTGAGCACACTCAGCACCAAACTCTATCATCACATCACATGCCTCAAAGGCCACTTGTAGCCTCTTTACATATCAGTGCCAATTATTGGATAAATGAGACATCGAATTGGAATGTTTCTTAACCCATTCCTTAACAACAGCAAAACCATGCATGGACTTTAGAATGGTGATAATGAGGAACCTAGAAGCTTTTGCTTATTTTGTCTGTGTTCTTAAATAGGTGCCATTTTATCCTGATCCTTCATGAGTTGGAATAGTTTTTCCTGTCTACACTGTCAAGACTCCTCATGATTTTGAATAGCTCTATCATATTTCCTATAGTAAGAAGTCTTACAACACCAGGTTAAAGTCCAACAGGTTTGTTTCAAACACTAGCCTTCGGAGCGCTGCTCTTTCCTCAGGTGGTTTAGCTCATTGGGCTAAATCGCTGGCTTTGAAAGCAGACCAAGCAGGCCAGCAGCACAGTTTGATTCCCATACCAACCTTCCCGGACAGGCACCAGAATGTGGCAACTAGGGGCTTTTCACAGTAACTTCATTGAAGCCTACTCATGACAATAAGCAATTTTCATTTCATTTTTTCATTTCATTGCTCTGGTATTTTATGCCCCTATTAATGAAGCCCAGGATACTGTATACTTTATTGACCACTTTTTCAACCTGTCCAGCCACCTTCAATGCACATATATGCCCTGCCCCCTTTAGAATTGTACCCTTCATTTTATTTTGTCTCCAGTATTCTCTCTACCACAATGATTCACTTCACATTTCTCCACATTGCACTTCATCCGCCACCTGTCTGCCCATTCCTCCAACTTGTCTGTATCCTTTGAAGTTCTACAAAATCCTCTGCGAAGTTCACAATGCTTCCAAGCTTTGTATCATCTACAAACTGCAAAATTGTGCCCTGTCCACCAAGGTCCAGGGTCATTAATACATATATCACAAAAAGCAAGGGTCCTAACGCTGACCCCAGGGGAATTACAATATAAATCTTCCTCCAGCCCAAAAAACATCCATTAACCACTACTCTCTGCTTCCTGTCACTCAGTCAATTTTGCAACCATGTTGCTACTGTCCATTTGATTCCATGAATGATGGTTTTCCTCCCAAGTCTGATGTGTGGCACTGTATCAAATACCTTATGGATGGCCGTGTACACCATATCAACAGCACTGCCTTCAACAACCCCCTCTGTTAGCTCTTCAAAAGACTCCCAGCAACTTAGTTGAGCACATTTTTCCCTTAACAAATCCTTGCTGATAGATAGATAGAGAAATACAGCACAGAACAGGCCCTTCGGCCCACGATGTTGTGCCGAACTTTTGTCCTAGGTTATCATAGAAGTTTGGACACTAAGGGCAATTTTTCATGGCCAATCCAGCCAACCTGCACATCTTTGGACTGTGGGAGGAAACCGGAGTACCCGGAGGAAACCCACGCACATACGGGGAGGATGTGCAGACTCCACACAGACAGTGACCCAAGTCGAAATCGAACTTGGGACCCTGGAGCTGTGAAGCAATTGTGCTATCCACAATGCTACCGTGCTGCCCTTAAGAAGAAGTTAATCTACACTCCATTATTCTACCCTAATCCATGTACCTATCCAATAGCTGCTTGAAGGTCCCTAACGTTTCCGACTCAAATACTTCCACAGGCAGTGCATTCCATGCCCCCACTACTCTCTGGGTAAAGAACCTACCTCTGACATCCCCTCGATATCTTCCACCATTTATCTTAAATTTATGTCCCCTTGTAATGGTGTGTTCCACCCGGGGAAAAAGTCTCTGACTGTCTACTCTATCTATTCCCCTGATCATCTTATAAACCTCTATCAAGTCGCCCCTCATCCTTCTCCATTCTAATGAGAAAAGGCCTAGCACCCTCAACCTTTCCTCGTATGACCTACTCTCCATTCCAGGCAACATCCTGGTAAATCTCCTTTGCACCTTTTCCAAAGCTTCCACATCCTTCCTAAAATGAGGCGACCAGAACTGCACACAGTACTCCAAATGTGGCCTGACCAAGGTTTTGTACAGCTGCATCATCACCTCACGGCTCTTAAATTCAATCCCTCTGCTAATGAACGCTAGTACACCATAGGCCTTCTTCACAGCTCTATCCACTTGAGTGGCAACTTTCAAAGATCTATTAACATAGACCCCAAGATCTCTCTGCTCCTCCACATTGCCAAGAACCCTACCGTTAACCCTGTATTCCGCATTCATATTTGTCCTTCCAAAATGCTCAACCTCACACTTGTCAGGGTTAAACTCCATCTGCCACTTCTCAGCCCAGCTCTGCATCCTATCTATGTCTCTTTGAAGCCGACAACAGCCCTCCTTACTATCCACAACTCCACCAATCTTCGTATCATCTACAAATTTACTGACCCACCCTTCAACTCCCTCATTCAAGTCGCTAATGAAAATCACAAACAGCAGAGGACCCAGAACTGATCCCTGCGTTACGCTACTGATAACTGGGCTCCAGGCTGAATATTTGCCATCCACCACCACGCTTTGTCTTCTATCGGTTAGCCAGTTTGTTATCCAACTGGCCAAATTTCCCACTATCCCATGCCTCCTTACTTTCTGCAGAAGCCTACAATGGGGAACCTTATCAAATGCCTTACTAAAATCCATGTACAATAACTACATCAACTGCTTTACCTTCATCCACATGCTTGGTCACCTCCTCAAAGAAGTCAATAAGACTTGTAAGGCAAGACCTACCCCTCACAAATCCGTGCTGACTATTCCTAATCAAGCAATGTCTTTCCAGATGCTCAGAAATCCTATCCCTCAGTACCCTTTCCATTACTTTGCCTACCACCGAAATAAGACTAACTGGCCTGACTTTCTTTAATTATCCCACATTTGTCCATGTGACTATTAATTTTACCCCGGATAATTGTTTTTAGAAGTTTCCCATCACTGAAGTTGGACTGGCTGGCCTGTACTTGCTGGGCTTGTCTTTATACCTTTTTTGAAAAAGGGAGTAATGTTTGCAATTCGCCAGTCTTCTGACACCATCCTGAATCAAAGAAAGACTGAAAAATGATGGTCCTGAGCGAATGAAATTGAGCGAATGAAATTGACTGATTTCTGTGCGCTTTCTGATGGATGGCTTTCGTGCTTTAAGCTTCAACACAGCATGAGAGGGTTAGATGTATCCGGTGAACAGAAATCGGCTAACCATGATGCTGCAGAAAATTACTGTGAATGCTGTTGGTGAAGCAGAAATTATGGAGAGCATTGTTATTATGATCCTCAAAAGCTGAAGGAGACCGACAAAGACTCTGAAAAAGATTTCATTGAAGAGGAGAAAATAATTTAGCCAAATACTGCTTCAGCTTTTGATACATCAAGTTAAATTGCTGATAGGAAGACTTGTTACACTGCACGGCAGGTCATGCAATTGTACATTCTGCACTCTACTTTGATGCAGAAAAGGCAGAAGGCGAATAGGCAAGCTCACAGCATGGACTTATTCAATAAAGAATCCAGAGCTTGTATTAGGGTCCAATCTCCTACACCTTCTACATCTTCAGGAATGCTGACGGTGTGTTCACTTGATTACTTTTATACTGTATTAGTCTATACTTTAATTTATGTTTCAATGTACTATTGAAGATTTGAAGTAAAACAAACACAGTTTTTTACTTTCTGAGAACCTGTGTATAATTTTATACTTCATTCTTTGAAAGTTCATACTATAAGTATTGTGCTGTATTCTATTTCGAATCATACAATTTACAGTGCAGAAGGAAGCCATTCGGCCCATCATGTCTACACCGGCCCTTGGAATGAGCACTGACCTAAGCCCATAACTCCATCCTACCCCCATAACCCAGTAACCCAGTAACCCCACCTAACCTTTTTGGACACTAAGGGGCAATTTAGCATGGCCAATCCACCTAACCTGCACATCTTTGGGCTGTGGGTGGAAACCAGAGCACCCGGAGGAAACCCACGCAGACACGGGGAGAGCGTGCTGACTCTGCACAGACAGTGACCCAAGCCAGGAATCGAACTTGGAGCCCTGGAGCTGTGAAGCAACAGTGCTAACCACTGTGGACCATGCAGCCCTGTTTAATATGGTACCATCCATTCTCCACGCATTCCAGATAATAATACGGGATATACCTATAGAAAACTTTTAGATTCCCTTTTATGTTGCCAATCTCTTTTCATACTCCCTCTTTGCCTCTCTTATTTGCTTTTCCAACACACCCCACATGAAACCCACCCCAGCCCAAACCTTCCATATTCAGGCTGGTTCTCTTATTTTCTACCTGAGATCGGTCATAAGCACACTTATTCTTTTTAAAAACATATTAATGACTATCTGTTCCGTCATCCAGGGTGCTCTGACTTTGTTTGCCTTTTGACTGCAGTTCATTTGGCCCAGATTTGTTCTTACCGCATTGAAGCTAGCTTATTCTTCTTTTGGTTTGTTGATTGTCTTTTTCCATAATCAGCCTAATTCAGGAAAGATAAGAAAGGAAGAAAAGAGGTAGGCATGATGGTATTGATTAAGAAGAGCAATGCAGTGCTAGAGGGAGAGAGAGAGCCTAAACCCTCTGATGCAATGATCACTGACCCCAAAGGTTCTCCTATTGATACTTTATCCACTTGGCCGCCTCATTCTCAAGAAACAGGTCTAATAATACCTCCTTTTCAGCTGTTCTACAATATAAGATCTAAACTCAGTATCATTAATGGAGTGGTACTTCATTTGAGCACTATAGTTATACCTCAATCTCTTCGCAAGGATGTACTCAATAGGATACATGAAGGACATCTCTTGATTAATAAGGGGATCAGGGGTTATGGGGAGAAGGCAGGAGAATGGGATGAGAAAAATATCAGCTATGATTGAATAGCGGAGCAGACTCAATGGGCCGAGTGGCCTAATTCTGCTACAATGTTTTATAATCTTATGGGATTGAGAAATGCAAATAGAGAGCTTGTGACTCTGTTTACTGGCCAGGTATAAAGCAGGATATTGAGTGGATGGTCAGTTGTTGTTATGCCAGACGCATCGCTGCAAGCAAACAAGAGAACCTATGCAAATATCTGATATCTACAGCACCATGTCAGAAAATAGCTATGGATCTCTTTTACCTACGAAGGAAAGATTATTTAATTATCATAGACTATTTTTCAAACTATCCCGAAATGGCTCTACTGTCAAGCGTAACGGCAAACAGTGTAATACTGCATACCAAATCAATTTTTGCTTGACACGGAATTCCTCAAGTCGGCGTGAGTGACAATGGTCCTTGCTTTATCTGTAAAGTGTGGCAACACTTCACAGTCATTAATGATTTCAATCACGTCACATTGAGTCCGTTGTATCCACAGACCAATGCAAAGCCGAGAAAGGTGTACATATTGGCAAGCAATTGTTGAAGAAGGCAATAGACAGCTAATCTGATCCATGTCTCGCATTACTGAGTTACAGAGCATCACCATTGCCACATGGTAGATCATCAGCAGAGTTACTCATGAATAGGAGGCTGCATACCACACTTCCATACTTGGAAAAGAAGGAAGAGAACACAATGGTACTGCAGGAAATGCAAAACATTAAAGCAAAACAAAAGCAGTTCTATGATAGAGTGTCGAGAACTTTACCACCTCTGAGTAGTGGTGACATTGTGAGAGTAGAAGATTCAGGCAATTGTTTGATAAACGCCATTGTACTTGAAGAAGTAGCACCTCGTAACTACAATGTACAGACAGAGGACAGGTTGGTTTTAAGAAGAAATCATCATGGACTCTTGAAAACCAGAGAAGACTTTCAAAACATGACAAATCTACGCCAGAATCAATGTCAGGTGCAGTGTCAGATAGGTCAGCAGTTCCTGAGCATGAGAGTGTCATGGAGAACATTGAATCTACAACTTCTGAGCAGTAAGGATAAATGTTGAGAAGGTCAACCAAAGTCAGAAGAAAACCTGACCGACTCAATTTGTAGATTTGGACTATTTGTACGTACTTTGCTTGCTGATATATATATTTGTTAAACCAGTTTTTAAAAATTTAAAGAAAAAAATTAATACTGTTCAACTCACAGACTAATGAAATCACAAGTAAATATACTGATGACAATGTATTAATTTATTCCTTCAAAGGAAAGCGGATGTGATGATATCATGGTTATGTTGTAATTCACAGACTGACCACTAGGAGTCTCATTAGTATACAAGTGAATGCTAGAGTCAGGTGATCTCAGACTGGCTGGAGAGATGTGAGAGAGGTTGCTTGTGGACAATCATACTCTTATTCATCTGTTGTTTTGTATATGGTGACCCACAGTTAATATTAATAAATCATTAATAGCATTAGCTACAAGTGTTCTTGTAATATAAATCAGGCCATCCAACAAGAACATTACACAGGTGAAGACTCCTTCATGGACCAAGGCGCTGTTGCCGAGCCATCATTTTCCTCCAAGGTGAGGAAGAACCATCACATCCTATCTCTGCCCCAAGCACCAGTGTAGATATTGGGCCTAAGTATGGATTTGCATATTAGGACAAGGGCAGGCACAATCCAAAGAGGGCAATTCACATCTGCAGATGCAGCTGCTGGAGAAAAAGGTGGAGCAGGCCTTGGGCAGTTGGAGGAGCACTTGAGATGATCCAGAGACTGATGTCGAGCCGGATGATGAGCCACTGGAATAATTCGAAAGGTGGTAGACGTGGCCTGTCAGCACAAGGTGTTGATATTGGGCAGATTTACCAGAGGGAATGCATGCCCTGGTCCAGACTTTGGAAGTATCCACCTGGGCCATGTGCACTGATCATCCATTCTTCAGTGTATCAAGCTGCTTCCATGGACAGGATAGGAGATTGTTAAATATGGTAAGAGCTCATGGTGTTAAGAGTAAGATCCTGGCATGGAGAGAGGATGTACTGACTGGCAGAAGGCAAAGCGTGGGGATTAAGGGGTCTTTTTCAGGATGGCAGCCGGTGAGTAGTGCTGTGTCTCATGGGTCGGGGCTGGGACCACAACTTTTCACAATATACATTAATGATCTGGAAGAAGGAACTGAAGGCAGTGTTGCTAAGAGAGTTAGAATACAAGACCAGGGATATACTTCTGAGGCTGTATAAGGCTCTGGTCAGACCCCATTTGGAGTATTGTGAGCAGTTTTGGGCCCAGTATCTAAGGAAGGATGTGCTGGCCTTGGAAAGGATTCAGAGGAGGTTCACAAGAATGATCCCTGGAATGAACAGCTTTTCGTATGAGGAACGGCTAAGGACTCTGGGTCTGTACTCGTTGGAGTTTAGAAGGATGAGGGAGATCTTATTGAAATATACAGAATACTGCGAAGCCAGGATAGAGTGGACGTGAAGAGAATGTTTCCACTTGTAGGAAAAACTAGAACCAGAGGGCACAATCTGAGACTAAAGGGACGGACCTTTAAAACTGAGATGAGGAGGAATTTCTTCAGCCAGAGGGTGGTGAATCTGTGGAACTCTTTGCCGCAGAAAGCTGTGGAGGCCAATTCACTGAGTGTCTTTAAGACAGAGATCGATAGGTTCTTGATAAATAAGGGGATCAGGGGTTATGGGGAGAAGGGCTTGTATGGGCTTGGGTAGGGTGCTCTTTCCGAGAGCCGGTGCAGACTCGATGGGCCGAATGGCCTCCTTCTGCACTGTAAATTCTATGATTCTATGATAAGGCAGGAGAATGGGATGAAAAAATATCAGCCATGATTGAATGGTGGAGCAGACTCGATGGGCCAAGTGGCCTAATTCTGCTTCGATGTCTTATGGTCTTACGGTGTTAAGGACAGACTAGTGGCTGTCGGCAAGAGGGATGGGCAGCAATAGAGGAAGGTATGGCCAAATAGGAGGGTCGCAAAGAGAGAAGGTCAGTAAGAGGGAGCGTCAGCAATGACCAGGAGGATATGGGACCAGGAGAGGACACTCCAAAATGGCACCAATTGGGTCACGTGACCTTATATTAGACCTGGCACGGAACAACGTATTTTTTAAAAATCCAATAATAAATATGAATATTGCCTTATTAACATATTGACATTAAAGCACTGTGACTTAATACAGGGCAACATAAAATGGGGACTAACTACATGGAGCTGGGATTGCCCTCCTTACAGCAGAGGTGGTTAAAGGGAGTTTTGATAGTCATGTTTCAATTCCTGAAGGGTTTTGAGAGAGTAAATATGGAGGAGCTGTTTTCAGTGGCAGTGTCGCTTACCAAGGGTTAGAGGTTTAAGGTGATTGGCAAGGGAATCAGAGGGAGATTTGTTTTGTGCTGTGAGTTATGGTCATTTGGAATGCACAGCCTGAATAGCTGGTGGAAACAAATTCAGGGAATTAATTAAATACTTGAGATGGAAAGTTTACTGAGATTTGGGAATGGGCTGGGGAGTGAAACTGATTGGATTGATATTGTAAATAGCCGGCTCAGGTATGATGGACAGATTGGCCTCCTTCTGTGCTGCATCATTCAGTGACAGATTCTATCAGCAGCTCCTTTTACACTATGTCTGAGTTGACTTAAATGAAAGAGAAAATTGACCATAGTGTAAAATCCACATCCGATACATTATGACCCATTTTGCCCTACTGCTGAAGAGCAATCTCAACTTCATCAAATCAACCCAGTATTTAAAGTGTAATATTCATTTGGAAGTGGAAGTGTTATGGAAAAGAGATGTAAGCAATAAATTGTGATGAATGGAAATAAAAGCTAACAAAATGATTGGACAGGCTTAATGGGTCCAAAGACCGACAGCTATTCCTATGAATATTCAGCATAGGAACATACTTTCTTGATCTAGTTAATATAAGTCACACACTGAGTAAAATTAATGGGCAGAAAACCCTGCTGACATCTGGGTCCAAATTCGCAATATGTGCTCCTGACATGCAAAAATGTATGCCAGGAACATGAATTAGTTATAGCCACCCTATACAGTCATCAGCCAAGACAACTCTTTTCACTGGCGCTGGTTTTGTTGAGTTAAGAACTGAATCTAATGAGAAAATGGATGTTAGATTTTGATGTAAATTTATTTTTGAATGTATCTTCACTGCAGTTTGAAATTAGTAAACAATCTTGTTTTTCTTCAGTCTACGATGAATATAATTCGTTCTCTACGCTGCACAAATTATTTTTAGTGCTATCTTGCAGAATAATGCACTTAATAATTATGAGTTCAAGGGGCACAACAGAGAGGGGTATTTGAACCATAGAACATTGCTTAGCAAAATGTAATTGTTAATTGAGATATAGCAAACACTGATCTCCCCTAGGATCAAATCAGGTTCTCCAAAAAGCACTCAGAGTATGAAAACATTGATAACTCTGGAACTATATTAAGTCAAGATACCTTTCAATAAGGCACAAATATGTTGTCTTTATCCCAACCCAGTTTTACCTATTCTGTATTGCTGGTGACCAATTTCACCACCACACTCTCCTGTTTCTATATTTGGCTACATTGTCATGAGGTGTGCTTGATGCCAAATAATGACATTTAATCCATTGGCTGGAAACCTGAATTGAACTTTTAAAAACAGACTTTTTAAGAACAGAGACTAAAGCGATTTGAACTCACAGCCCAAGATGGCTAACCCCAGATGGAGTCAGACTGTCTTCAAAACCGATCAACAATAATGGACAGGATTTGATGCCCATGTTCGCCGCAGGTCCAAACGACGGCGTGGGCACAAAATCCCACAAAAAACGAGAATCTTGCCAACGAGATCTCATTTTCAGATCTTTGCCGCCCCTACCAGGGGCATAACGAGGTTCCCACCCAGCGAGGTCGGGAACTTAATTTAAATAAACTATAATATCATGAAAGGACTTCCCTGCCATATTGTGACAAATGGAACCCACAGGACACACAGGTAAGAACAGCCCTCCCTTGGGGGTGGGGGAGAGGGGGGGTTGGGACTTGCCCAGGCAGTAGCCTGGCATTATTCCAGCAATGCCCCCTGGCACCCTAATGCCAGTAGACAGTGCCAGGTTGCCGGGGGGGACCCTCTGGGGAGGTCCATGGTGAGAGGGTTCCCATGTCCATTGTGGGGTGGGGGCTTCACCATTTATTGTTATCAGACATCAGGTGATGATGTGAGCCAGGGGAGTGATTTAACAGACCCATTATCTCCGGGATCAAATCCCGACATGGCCGCTAAATTTCGCCAGAGGCCAAAAACAGGCAGCAGAATTCTCCGTCAGCGGGATCCTCTGCTCCGCCGGCAGTGCACCCACGGCCTCTGGTTTCCCGACAGCGTGCGGTGGTCACAATGGGAAACCCCATTGGCCAGCTGCAGGAATGGAGAACCCTGCTACCAGATTGGTTGGGTGGATGAAACTCTGAACGAAAAAACAATTTGGTGCCCATCAAGAGGGGTGCCGGGGGGGGGGGGGGGGGGGGGGGGGGGGGGGGGGGAGAGGTTGGTTGGGGAAAAGAGGAGAGGAGGAGGGAGGTCATCAACCAATGAATGGATCAGATGTCCAGTGGGCTTAGGTATAAAGGAATGGCAGGAATGAGCCCTTGCTGACTTTGCGCACTGGCAATGGAGGTGACCCACTCCCTGTAGCTGCCAAGGTCAAGGCCGTCCTGAGCCTCTTTGTCACAGGGTCCTTCCAGGGCTTCACCAAGGACCTCTGTGGTATTTCACAGGCATCTTCCCATAAGTGTCTCTGTAATGTAAGAGATTAACTGTATGCGAGGGGTGTAGACTACATCCAGTTCGATCTGGTGAGGTATAAAGGGTCTGCCACAGGTGCAGGGGCAACAGATTACACCCATGTTGCTCTCCACCAGGGAGTCCCATTCATCAACCATAAGGGGTTCCACTCCCTCAATGCCCAGCTGGTGTGCGACCACCAGCCGTGGCACATGCACGTGTATGCCCATTTTCCATGGAGCATGCATGCCATCCTGGGCTAGTCACAGATTCCTGGATTCTTCAAGAGACACCACAGGCTACAGGAATGGCTCCTTGGGACAAGGTTATCCCCTCAAGTTATGGCTAAGGACATCAGTGTGGAGGCCACAGACCGCTGCAGAAGTCAGGTACAATGAGACTCACAGTGCGACCCAATCTGTCATCAAGCAGTGCATCGGCCTGTTCAAGATGCAGTTCCACTGCCTTGACAAGTCTAGTGAGACCCTTCAGTAAAGGCCCCAGAGGGTCTCACACATTGTTGTGGTCAGTCTCCTGGGGACAACCTAGAATAGTGACATGTGTCCTCATACAAGGAGAAATGCCTGTGGATGCCAAGGAAGTGTCCATTGAGGAGCCTGCGGATGGAGGCCAGGCAGGGGCAAGAGTGCACATGGGGACGAGGGCTTGAGATGTCCTCAATGCATTCTGCTTCATTAATGAAGAATAGCTCGATGGCCTACAGCATGAACCCCTGCCACACCCACACCCCCAAACCCCCAATGTTGTGACCCCTCTGCGATCAGGAGATGAAGGTGGCTGAGATTTCAGTCATCAGGATGCTGGGGCTGGGACTCATTGGGTGCATGCTGCCTGGTCAGTACAGGAGGGTGATGGTGACTCACGGTGAGGAATGGCCTGTGATGCTCTTCAGCTTCTGCTTATGTCTGACTCCTGTCTGTCTGCTGCCAACATGTTGACTCCCCGGCTCTTGTCTGAGTGTGGTCCTGCCCACATTCCTTTGTCCCTTTGCTCTAGATGGGGATTAGGGGCGAGGTTCTAGGTTTCACTGAATCATGCCCGAGTCCTATCACTGCGAATGAAACATTCACAATGAGGGAGCCTAACCGTCTGGCAGGCATGGAGGGCCAATGGGAACAGCTGTGTTCCGATGGGGAGAAGGTGCCATGCCACTGAGAGATGGGTTAAAGATTCTGAGGAGTTAAAGGAATGGGCAACAGTAACATTTAATTCAATAAAATTCCAAAAAATTACATGTGACAATATCCCCCAACTATTGCTGCCTAACTTCACCCATGCCAACACTGTGCTCCTACAATTCTACAATCCTACAATTCTTTAATCTTCTGCACCTTCCTATTACATCTAGGTGTGTGTCCAGGGTGCACATCAAGATGGAGGTGGTATTTTGCCTTCCATGCCTTTTTGCTACAGATGCTGAAAGATGCCCTCGTACGAACGGGATATGGCGCTCGACTCATTGATCGACAGTTCCACCGCGCCACAGCAAAAAACCGCACCGACCTCCTCAGAAGACAAACACGGGACACCACTGACAGAGTACCCTTCGTCGTCCAGTACTTTCCTGGGGCGGAGAAACTACGACATCTTCTTCGCAGCCTCCAACACATCATCAGCGAGGATGGACATCTTGCCAAGGTCATCCCCACACCCCCACTACTGGCCTTCAAACAACCGCGCAACCTCAAACAAACCATTGTTTGCAGCAAATTACCCAGCCTTCAGAACAGCAACCACAACACCACAAAACCCTGCCAGGGTAATCTCTGCAAGACATGCCAGATCATCGACATGGACACCACCATTACACGTGGAAACACCACCCACCAGGTACGCGGCGCATACTCGTGCGACTCGACCAATGTAGTCTACCTCATACGCTGCTGGAAAGGATGTCCCGAAGCGTGGTACATTGGCGAGACCATGCAGACACTGCGACAACGAATAAACGGGCATCGTGCGACTATCAACAGGCAGGACTGTTCCCTTCCAGTTGGGGAACACTTCAGCAGTCAAGGACATTCAGCCTCTGATCTCCGGGTCAGCATTCTACAAGGAGGCCTTCAGGAGACGCGACAACGCAAAATTGCTGAGCAAAAACTTATAGCTAAGTTCCGCACGCATGAATGCGGACTCAACCGGGATCTGGGATTCATGTCGCATTACATTCGGCCCCCACCAACAAGCCTGGACTTGCAGAGGCCTACCGACTGAACTGGCTTGGGACAATTCACACCTCTTTAACCTGGAGTTACCTCTCTCTCTGCATCTTTGATGATTTGATTGCCTGCAGGTGCTCGCATTCCGGGGCATCTCTGACTGTGTCTATATAAACATTTCTGGAACAAGCCTTTCCATTCACCTGAAGAAGGAGCCGTGCTCCGAAAGCTCGTGTTTGAAACAAACCTGTTGGACTTTAACCTGGTGTTGTAAGACTTCTTACTGTGCTCACCCCAGTCCAACGCCGGCATCTCCACATCATTTTTGCTTGATGCCCTTGGTAGGCATCCTCTGCAGGGCTCAGACCTAGAGGGCCCCACTATTTTCGGGTGGCACTGGTGTTGTTGTGCCACCCTGTTCTACCCACTGTGTCCGTGTTGCGCCAGACTCAAGAAGGGGGGATTCAGATTGGCTGGGCACTCCCTGGGTCTCCTGGTGGAAGGTCCCAGGATGTGCTCCAGTTGATATTCTTCCCTCTGGGTGCTCATGGGCCACTGGATTGCTTCATGGCAGCTGCAGTGAGCTCCAGAAGCCTCACTGTCATCTGACGCTGTCAGTCCTGGAAGCCCATAATTGTCTGCACCATGGTGTTGAACCCATCAGCCATGGTCCTCAGGGGACGAGCCATGCTTCAAAAATCTCCTGCCATGATTCTGACTTCGTTCCCCAGGCTTTTCACTGCATATGCCGCCCTTCCAATGTTGGCCTGGGTGCCACGCATTGCCGGCACCATCTCCTATGGCAGAAGGTTCTGGCATCTCACCGCCTACTTTTGCTCACTCACAACAGTTGTGAGCAAGCTAACCCTGCAGGAACACTGAGGATGATGCTAGCTGGCTGCCTGGCAGATTAGATGGCTATGAAATCTAGCATGTGTGGGCATGGCGCTTGAGCATGGAGGGGTTGTGAGGAGAAGAGTCCCAGGAGGTGTGAGGAAACCTGTGGGAGGTCGAGAGCTGGGGCCCTGCTCGGTCGGGGTTACATTCCAAGAGGTAACAGTGAGCTGGGGTGCTGAGAGGGTACAGGGCGTACTTGCTCTGGCAGAACAGAGGAGGTTGTTCATCAGCATTGCAGCCCTGTCCTCTTGTGGAGACTGCCACTGTCTCCCAGGCAGGGATCGTGATCTTACTGGAAGGTCACCTGCCAGACCGAGGGTCAGTTAGAACATAGAACATAGAACAGTACAGCACAGAACAGGCCCTTCGGCCCTCGATGTTGTGCCGAGCAATGATCACCCTACTCAAACCCACGTATCCACCCTTTTCCCGTAACCCAACAACCCCCCCCCCCCCCAACCTTACTTTTTAGGACACTACGGGCAATTTGGCATGGCCAATCCACCTAACCCGCACATCTTTGGACTGTGGGAGGAAACCGGAGCACCCGGAGGAAACCCACGCACACACGGGGAGGACGTGCAGACTCCACACAGACAGTGACCCAGCCGGGAATCGAACCTGGGACCCTGGAGCTGTGAAGCATTTATTCTAACCACCATGCTACCGTGCTACCCAAATTATTCCCCTTCTGTCTCTATGGCATCAAGCAAATGGGTGAGGGCCCCATCCGTGAAGAGGGGAGCACACTCCTTCATTACCATCCTCCTTTCTTAACTGTGACAAGTGCTGTGGAGCTGTTTAAATGCAGCACCCCCTTGATTGAACTGCCCTGATGACCCCGGGCCAGGTGAATTAAACGGTTCATACACAGGCATGTTGGGCGGGACTCTCTCACCCCGGGGCCGGGACGGGCGCGAATCGCACCACGCCGCCCCAACGATTCTCCAGAGTGCGGAGAATCGACACCATTGGCTCCGGCGCTGTTGGCGTGGTGCCAGTCTGGGGCTGCTCTACGGGGCCCCCACCCTGGCGATTCTGTTCCCGGGATGGGACACGCAAGAAAAGCCGAGTCCCGCCGGCGCTGTCCCGCCGGCGCCGTTCACACCTGCTCTGACCCGGCGGGCCCTCAGCGTGGATGCATTCGGGGGATGGGGGCCTGGTGGGGGGGCGGGGGGGGAACGGGGGTCTGAACCCGGGGGGGGGCTGTACTGTGGCCTGGCCCATGATCAGGGCCTACCGATCGGCAGGCCAGCCGCCTCTGTGTTGGCCCCTGTCGCCCTGCGCCATGTTGCGTCAGGGCCGGTGCGGAGAAGGGAGCCACTGCGCTTGCGTGGCAATCGCGCCGGTCTCACTGCGCATGCGCAGACCCGCGCCACCCATCTGACATTGGGGTTCGGCAGCTGGAGCAGCGTGGGTCCCTCCAGTGCCGTGCTGGCCCCCTGTCAGGGTCAGAATCGCTGCTCCTGAGGCTATGTTGACGCCGTCGAGAAATGCGGCGTCAACACTTAGCCTCAGGATCAGAGAAAGCACCCGCCGTTTCTCAAGTGGGGATTTTTCTTTTCAAAGTGCCAGAAGCATCAGTGTGGCCAGCGGGATTCACACCAGCTTTTGTGCTGAAAGAGTCAGTTTGGGGAAAATTCCACCCCACGCCTCCATATTTGTTGCACCAAGTGCTGGATTATCTGGCAAGAAGTTCCGCTGTGCAGCCAGAGAACCGCTCATCGCTTTTCTTGTCTGAACCAAAAATTATAAAAATTTGGTTCTATTATTTCAGAGGAGTATAAAGAACTGACATGTCCTCTCTCATCACAGCATCTATGGCCTGAGGTACTCAACTGTTGGAGACCAGCCATTTAGACTAATTGCTTGGGCTAAGTTAGCTTCAGACATGAGATAATCAAGACACCTTTGTGTCAGTTGGAGAAAGGAAGGTCACATGAAAAACCAACAATTTGAATGTTTTAAGCACATGTTTTCTCAACGCAATTATGAAACATAGCTGCAAACACAGTTCAATCTGATCTCACAGATAGGGCAATATGACAGCCAAGGCGAGCTAAAGGGGCTATTTACAAATACGGGAGAAAGCGTTTGGGCTTGTGGCAGAGCGTGAGTTTGTCCAGATTAGGGTGTGGGATGGGGGGCAGGTCTTAGACCAGGAGAAGGTGAATGAGGGATTTAAGCCCTTCTATGAGAATTTATACAGGTCCGAACTGCCACGGGATGGGAGAGATATGATGGAATTCCTGGGGAATTTGGAATTTCCCAATGTGGAGGAGGAGTAACAGGGGGACGTAGAAGCTCCGCTAGAGCTGGAAGAGATCAAGAAGGCGCTGAAATTGATGTCGTCAGGGAAGGCGCTCGGGCCCCAAGGGTTCCCGGTGGAATTTTATGAAAGATTCGTAGACCCGTTGGCCCCTCTATTGTTGGGGGATGTTCACTGATTCCTTGGAGAGAGGGGCTTTGCCACAGCTGCTGAGGCAGACGTTAATTACCCTGCTCCTGAAAAAGGACAAAGACCCCGTAGACTGTGGGTCGCATCGTCCAGTCCCCCTGTTAAATGTGGATGCAAAGCTGTTAGCTAAGGTGCTGCTGTTTGTGGTGAATCACAGTCCGTGTAATTCACACTGTTATTATATATGATGTACTGTGTCTATGTGAGCTCGGTATACGAGCAGTTGCGGGGCTCTGCCCATAGGGGGAGATGAGGAGTTTGTACTGGGCTCCACCCTTGGCTCTGCCCATGGCTCCGCCCATGGCTCCTCCCACTAACCGGAAGTATAAAGCTTGGCAGTCGTGAGCCTGCCTGCCAGTTCATCTCATCGCAGGCAGGCTCTGTTGTAAGACTATTAAAACCACTGTTCACTTCCAACCACGTGTCATATGAATTGATGGTCACATCACCGTTAAAACTGGAGCTCCCTCTACCGGAGGTAGTGGGGAAAGACCAAACGGGATTTGTCAAGGGGCAGAGGTTGACGTCAAATGTGAAACAGTTGTTCAATGTGGTACTTACCCTGCGGCAGGGCCAGGGTCTGGAGATCCAGGTATGTAGCTGGGTTAATAATTACTTCTCTGCCTTTCCTGTGATGCTGCCTTCTACCTTGCTCGAGGGGATCTTATCCTGCTCGGACTCGGAGGTAGCCAACACGCTGGGTATATAACATCGGGTAATAGGGGAGGAGACATGCTTGGTTGAGGATATGAAGGAAAAGTTGGTGGAGGAACTGGGGCTGGTTTAGCACAGTGGGCTAAACAGCTGGCTTTAACTGCAGAACAATGCCGACAGCGGAGATTCAATTCCCATACCAGCCTCCCTGAACAGGTGCCGTAATGTGGCGACTAGGGGCTTTTCACAGTAACTTCATCGAAGCCTACTTGTGACAATTAGCGATTATTATTATTATTATTATCTTGGAAGAGGAGGTTTGGAGTGAGGCACTGAGGAGGATGAACTCGACCTCACCCTATGCGAGACTGAGTCTCATCCAGCTAAAAGTGGTGTTCCGGGCTCATCTCAGGAAGGCTGGAATGAGTCGGTTTTTTTGAAGGGGTGGATTATGGTTGTGTTCGGTGTTTGGGGGCCCAGCACACCATGCTCACTTGTTCTGGTCATGGTCAAAGCCAGTGGGCTTCTGGAGGTCCTTTTTTGAGACTATGTCGGCAATTCTGACCATTGGGTTGGAACCTTGCCTATTAGTTCCGATTTTTGTGGTATCGGTTGTGCTGGAGCTCCGGAGAGGGGCGGGGCAGATGGATCCTCGTGGGCTGGAGGTCGACTACACTACTGATGCAGGATCAATTACACAAAGGCAAGAGCTGCATGCAATTGAGGCTTTATTACACTAAGATGTGAGGCCTCCTACAGCAGCTTGCAAAATGGCTGCTGTATGGGGAGCACACATATATATACTCCACCTACTGGGCGGAGCCAGCAGGCAGGGAACTACCCCGTACCTGTAGTACAGGGCCTTACCATAAAGCACCTACATCGACATGCTCTATATACAATATATACATCATTGGTGACTACCACATTCACCCCCTGTTAAAAAAATTGCACCCGGCAGGTGTGATGGAGAAGTACAGATAATATTACAAATTCAGGCAATCCTGAGCCTTGATCTGTCGTCGAGAGCGCCGCAGTGCTGTCGGCAACTCCAGCATAGGTTTGGTTTTCGGTGACTCCGGGAGCGTGTCGAAATCCTCTTCATCCCCAGGTGTGAACAAGGGGGGGGACAGATTGTCCTGGAACAGGGGCTGCAGTGGGGTGCGCCGGGGGAGGGGAGGGTTGCGCCGGGTCGGGGGTGTGTGTGTGTGTGGAACCAGCTGGTGCTCAGTTCCTGAGGGAGACTGTGTTTTGGCGGTCATCGGGGTACGCTACGTAGGCATACTGCGGGTTGGCGTGAAGTAGCTGTACCCTCTCAACCAACTGGTCCGCCTTGTGGAGTCGAACGTGTCTACGGAGGAGAACGGGTCCTGGAGCTGCCAGCCATGTCAGGAGCGAAACCCCGGAGGTGGATTTCCTGGGGAAGGCAACGAGACGTTCATGGGGTGTTTCATTAGTTGCGGTGCACAAGAGCGACCGAATGGAGTGAAGGGCGTCGGGGAGGACCTCCTGCCAGCGGGAGGCTGAGAGGTTTCTGGACCATAGGACCAGCTGGATGGCCTTCCAGACCGTCCCATTCTCCCACTCCACCTGCCCGTTTCCCCAGGGGTTGTAGCCAGTCGTCCTGCTCGACGCAATGCCCCTGTTGAGCAGGAACTGACGCAGCTCATCGCTCATGAATGAGGATCCCCGGTCGCTGTGGATGTAGGCGGGGAATCCGAACAGAGCGAAGATGGTGTTGAGGGCTTTGATGACGGTGGCAGACGTCATATCGCGGCATGGGGTGGCGAAGGGGAATCTGGAATATTCATCGACCACACTGAGGAAGTACATGTTGTGATCGGTGGAGGGGAGGGGCCCTTTGAAGTCAACGCTGAGGCGTTCAAAGGGGCGGGAGGCCTTCACCAGGCACTCACGGTCTGACCAGTAGAAGTGCGGCTTACACTCCGTGCAGACCTGGCAGTCTCTGGTGATTACCCTGACTTCCTTGATGGAGTAGGGCAGGTTGCGGGCCTTGACAAAATGGTAAAAACGTGTGACCCACGGGTGACAGAGGTTGTCGTGCAGAGTCCGGAGTCAGTCCACCTGTGCGCTGGCACATGTACCTCGGGATAGGGCATCAGGGGGGTCGTTGAGCTTACCGGGGCGATACAAAATCTCATAGTTATAGGTGGCGAGCTCGATCCTCCAACTCAAGAATTTATCGTTTTTGATCTTGCCCTGCTGTGTGTTGTCAAACATGAAGGCAACCGACCATTGGTCAGTGAGGAGAGTGAATCTCCTGCCGGCCAGGTAATGCGTCCAATGCCGCACAGATTCAACGATGGCTTGGGCCTCTTTTTCGACAAAGGAATGCCGAATTTCGGAGGCATGTAAGGTGCGGGAGAAGAATGACACAGGCCTGTCTGCCTGGTTGAGGGTGGCAGCCAGAGCGACGTTGGATGCATCGCTCTCGACTTGGAAGGGGAGTGTCTCGTCGATCGCGTGCATCGCGGCCTTGGCGATATCAGCCTTAATACGGTTGAAGGCCTGGTGAGCCTCGGCCGTCAGGGGAAAAACAGTGGATTGAATTAGTGGATGGGCCTTTTCCACGTATTTTGGGACCCACTGGGCGTAATAAGAAAAGAACCCCAGGCACCGTTTGAGGGCCTTGGAGCAGTGAGGGAGGGGGAGTTCTATGAGGGGGCGCATGCGGTCGGGATCGGGCCCCAGAACTCCGTTCAGGACCACATAGCCGAGGATGGCTAAGCGGTTCGTGCTTGTTGTAGGTCAGGTTGAGGAGAGTGACAGTGTGGAGAAATTTGGCAAGGTTGGCGTCACGGTCCTGCTGATCGTGGCCGCAGGTGGTGACATTGTCCAGGTACGAGAAGGTGGCCCGCAGTTCGTACCGGTCAACCATTCGGTCCACCTCCCGTTGGAAGACCGAGACCCCGTTGATGATTCCAAAGGGAATCCTAAGAAAGTGGTAAAGGCGGCCATCTGCCTCGAAGGCAGTGTATTGGCGGTCCGCCTTGCGGATGGGGAGTTGGTGGTAGGCAGGTTTCAGGTCCACAGTTGAGAAGACCCGGTGCAATCTGAATGACCATATCAGATATGCGTGGGAGGGGGCACGCATCGAGCTGCATGATGGTCTGACTGTAGTCAACGGCCATCCTGTGTTTCTCCCAGTTTTCACAACTACCACTCAGGCTCTCCAGGGGCTGTTGCTGGCCTCGATAATGCCTTCCCGAAGCAGTCGCTGGACTTCGGACCTGATGAAGGTCCTGTCCTGGGCGCTGTACCGTCTTCTCCTGGTGGCGACAGGTTTGCAATCCGGGGTTAGGTTTGCAAATAGGGAAGGTGGGTCGACCTTTAGGGTTGCAAGGCCGCACACAGTAAGGGGTGGTAGGGGCCCACCGAATTTCAGTGTTAGGCTCTGGAGGTTGCACTGGAAGTCCAGGCCGAGTAGCAGGGCAGCGCAGAGGTTGGGAAGTACATAGAGGTGGAAGCCACTGAACTCCATGCCTTGGACAGTGAGAGTGGCGATGCAATACCCCCGGACCGCCACGGAGTGGGACCCGGAGGCCAGGGAGATTCTCTGGTTAGCAGGGTGTACCGCAAGGGAGCAGCGCTTTACCCGCCTCGGTTAGAATGAAGCTCTCAGTGCTCCCGGAGTCCAGCAGGCAGGACATCTCATGCCCATCGATTTTCACTTTGGTTGAAGCAGTTGCAAGGTTGTGTGGACAAGACTGGTCAATCGTGACCGAGGCGAGACGCGACTGGTCAGTGGCGGTTGCAGGCGATGAGCGGTCGGGTGAGGTGCCCGGGGGCATGAGTCCTGTGCCAGGTAAGATGGCGGCGTCCACTGGCCGCACGTGTTGTGGGGAACAAGATGGCGGCACCTATGGGCCACACGCGTCGCGATTTGAGCAAGATAGAGGCGCCCACTGGCCGCATGTGGTCCGTGGAGGGGAAGATGGCGGCGCCCACGGGCCGCACGTGGTCTGAGGAGGGAAAGATGGTGTCGCCCATGGGCCGCACGTGGTCCAAGGAGGGAAAGATGGTGGCGCCCACGGGCCGCACGTGGTCCAAGGAGGGAAAGATGGTGGCGCCCATGGGCTGCACGTGGTCCAAGGAGGGAAAGATGGCAGCACCCACTGGCCACACGTGGGAGGTGCCGGAACAATAGCGGTGACTGTGCGGGCCTGGCACACTGCAGCGAAGTGTCCCATTTTGCCACAGGCCTTGCAGAGTACGCTCCAGGCTGGGCAGCGCTGTTGGGGGTGCTTGGACTGCCCACAGAAGTAACATTTGGGTCCCCCGGGGTTGGTTGGCCGCCGTGGGGTGGCGTGGGGTTGGCTGAGGGCGGTCGCTAATGGGGTCCACGATGCGGTGGCCGTCTGCAGAGTCCACGATGCACGGTGAGGGTGAGCCGCGCGGTCGGGGGCGAAGGCCTGGATGTTGCGTGAAGCGACCGTAAGCGAGAGCGCTAACTTTTTGGTTTCCACAAGGTCGAGGGTGGCTCCTCCTAAGAGGCGCTGGCGGATGTAATCGGACCCTTTCCCTGTGACAAATGCGTCTCTCATGAGCAGATTCGAGTGTTCCGTGGCCAAAACGGCCTGACAGTCACAGTCTCTAACTAGGGGAATCAGGGCACGCCAGAAATCTTCCACTGACTCACCAGGAAGCTGACTACGTGGAGAGTAGGTGCCTGGTGTAGAGTGTGTTAGGCCGCTGAGTGTAGTTTTCCTTCAGTAGCACCATGGCTTCTGCATAGGTCGGCGCATCCTGGATAAGTGGAAAGACGTTGGAGCTCAGCCGCGTGTAAAGTATCTGGATGTTCTGTGCTTCTGGGATTGGGTCTGACACAGATCCGATGTACGCTTCGAAACAGGCTAGCCAATGTTCAAAGTCCTTATTGGCATTGTCTGCTTGCCGATGCAGCTGCAGGCGATCAATTACACAAAGACGAGAGTTGGATGCAATCGAGGCTTTATTGCACTAAGATGTGTGGCCTCCTACAGCAGCTGGCGAAATGGCTGCTGTATGGGGAGGACACATATTTATACTCCGCCTACTGGGCGGAGCCAGCAGACAGGGAACTACCCCCTTACCATAAAGCACCTACATCGACATCCTCTATATACAATATATACATCAGTGGCGACTGCCACACCTGCTAAGCCCCTCAGCGAGGCTGGCTGACTTGATGGAGTTTTTGCACCTCGAGAAGGTTACGTTTACCGCGAGAGGGTCAGTGGAAGAGTTTTACTGTCGATGGCAACCGTTTATAATATACTTTAAAGAGTTGGTTACTGTTAGCTTTTGGGGGGGGGAGACTTAGTAACTAAGTTATACTGTTGCAGAGGAAGGCGGGGGTTGAAGGAAGGGGTCCTTACTGTTTCATTGTTATTCTGTGTTATTGTGTGTTTTGAATATAAATTGCTAAACATTTCAATAAAATATTTTCCAAAAAGAATGGAATGGAAGCCAGTTTTACATTTGTCTCATTTTTTTGCCATCGACAAGAATGCAAAGAAAAATGGGTAGATTGTAAAACAGGCTGACAATTTGTTGTTCCCTGTTATTGTTTAATGCCAAAGATCAATTTCAGCACCTCCATCTGTCCTGCTCTTGATTAGAATGCTTAATGTGCAAAATGATTGATGCCAAGAGGTCATAGGATAAAGATTTAAGCCCTTGTTAAAAATGACTTTGTACAGGAATGTAAGTTACACTGAGGATATGAATTACAGTCACAAACCCTTTCCAAGTTACTCATCTTCTTTAAAAATATTTTTTATTCTCCTCCTTTTTCACATTTTCTCCAAAATTTACACCCAACAATAAACAATAATCAGTAACGAATGTAATGTCAATCCCCATATCAATAACAATGATCCCCAAACATTGGCCCGCATGTTAACATAAACAAATGACAAAAAGGAATCAGGAATCACCATAGTCACCATTAACACATACAGTCCCCTCCCCCCCAATCCTCCCAGCCCCCAACGCCCCCTAATGTTCGATGTAACCCCCCGAATATGGCCCCCCGAGGGCCCGGGTCCAGTTTCATGTGCACCACTTTAGAGATTACCCTAAACACCTCCTTCCAGTAATCCTCCAGCTTTGGACAGGACCAAAACATATGAATGTGGTTTGCGGGGCCTCCTCTGCAACGTTCAGACACATCTTCTACCCCCTCAAAGAGCCGGCTCATCCTCGCTCTTGTAAGGTGTGCTCTGTACACCACCTTCAGCTGTATCAGCCCCAGCCTCGCACATGAGGCAAGTTATTCATCTTAATCTGTTTTCTCTTATTTTTGCCTAAAATTTGTTTGTGTCCAAACTCGCACGCAGACCCCACAGCAAATGCAGGCCATAGCCCCAAAACCGATAAACAAAAAGACTCGGAAACATTGGGATTTCTTGTGTCAAAAGATTGCAACTGGCATGTTCAGGATAACCAAGAGGGAGATCATTGGTCACAGGAAGGCTGAGGCTGTGGACACTGAATTCGGTGCAACAGTGAGTCTATAGAGCAAGAATTTGGGTGTTGGAATTGATGGGGCTGCAGTGTGGCCTCAAATTTTAATGTGGAACCAGAAGAGGCACTACTTTGGCTGCCAGAAATAGTGAAAACTGACTGAAGAATTCATGATGCATTCTGAATTAATACACCAACCAATTCAGAAATGGGCCCGAAATAGATATTAGGCCCCTTATCTGCATTGGCAATGGACTTGCCACCTGTTTCAACCAGGCAGCCTGAATGGCAAGAGGAGGCCCTAGTAAATATGATGTGCAATGAGTACCTGGCGTCGGTAGCATATGCCAAAGCACATATCGGATCCTTCCTTGCCTGAGAAATGGGTACTCCATGATTATATTTCATAGAATTTACAGTTCAGAAGGAGGCACATTCAGCCCATCGAGTCTGCACCAGCTCTTGGAAAAGAGCACCTACCCAAGGTCAACAACTCCACCCTATCCCCGTAACCCAGTAACCCCACCCAACACTAAGGGCAATTTTGGACTCTAAGGGCAATTTATCATGGCCAATCCACCTAACCTGCACATCTTTGGACTGTGGAGGAAACCGGAGCACCCGGAGGAAACCCACGCACACACGGGAGGATGTGCACACTCCGCACAGACAGTGACCCAAACCGGATCGAACCTGGGACCCTGGAGCTGTGAAGCGATTGTGCTATCCACAATGCTACCGTGCTGCCTAGGTTTCTAGGTTCATATCTCCACTAAAATGGATAGTGACAGAAAATGTTTTGATTGCTTGCTGCTTTGGTATTATCCATAAGGAAGATTGAAGTTAACGTTATGGGAAAGAAAAAAGTCCATGGGCAAGTTTTACAGGCACAATCATAAGATAGATATTGGTTTGACACTGATATCCATTTAGAATGATGTTAAGCTGTAATACCCAAGTTGTACTTGTGGCTGCATGTCACTCTTTTGTCAAGGAAGTTAAGCATGTGTGCATGGTTTCACTCACTGGCTTCAAATACTCATTTAAATTTTAATCTTAGCAAAGAAGCACTGGAAACAGTCAGCACTTTACCAACATTGAGATGGTTGGCAATGAAGCTTGATAAATTTGTTGGTGGCCTCTGCTGACCTCAACTACGAATGCAGACAGAATTGGATAATCACTGTCAATTGAATAGTACAAGTTTCTTATAGCTATATATTTATTCAAACCATTACATAAGTTCACAACTCATTACTTGAACAGGAAATAACTACCCCAATGGAGAAAGCTTGGCCATGTTTTCTCTGGATGTGTGCATTGTGAGCCTTTACACTCAGATTTGGACATACGACGGTTGACCCCTCAGGTAGCGTTCTTGAAATCCAATTGGGTTCTGTAGTTTATAAGGTTGCAGTTAAACAAAAACCTTCAACTGCGAGCCATCATTCAAGCCTGTCCTCGATGATTCCAAACAAAGCCTTATCAGTGATGTTAGAACATAGAACAGTACAGCACAGAACAGGCCTTCGCCCTCGATGTTGTGCCGAGGCAATGATCACCCTACAAGCCAACGTATCCATCCTATACCAGTAACCCCCCCCCCCCCCCAATTAACCTTATTTTCAGGACACTAAGGGCAATTTAGATGGCCAATCCACCTAACCCGCACGTAGTTGGACTGTGGGAGAAACCGGAGCACCCGGAGGAAACCCACGCACACACAGGGAGGACGTGCAGACTCCGCACAGACAGTGACCGACCAGCCAGGAATCGAACCTGGGACCCTGGAGCTGTGAAGCATTTATGCTAACCACCATGCTACCATGCTGTTGTTCTGTGGTTCCCATGAAAGTCATTCTGCAAAGAGCTACAGGTTTGTCTGTTTGCCTGTTTAATGTTAGCCATGGTCCTCTTTTCCCATCATGCCTCAGGGCCCAATGTTAGCCATTGTCCTCTTTCCCATCATGCCTCAGCCCAATGATAGCCATTGTCCTCTTTTCCCATCATGCCTTACGGCACAATGGTATGCCATTGTCCTCTTTCACCATCATTAGCCTTATCGTTAATGTTGGCAATCGTCCCATTTAGCAGTTATTGCCATGAAACTGAAGGAATTTGAGACTATCTTGAGTCGAGGTAGACTCACGCTGCTCGTAAAATGTTAACAGTTGATTCAGATTTTACACACAAGTTTCAACACACATTCTTGACAATGCAAGATTGAAATTGTTATACAATTTGCAATACAATTGGACTCTTGCAGCATACATTGCGTCTAACATACGGTACTATCATAACTGAGATGGAATTATTAGGGCTTATCACAGCTCACATTCAAAGTATCTCACATGAAATAATTACTTGGAATGTGGTGATTGTTAAACCAACAAATAACTGCCAACCGCTGAGCACTGTGAGAGCCTACAAAGAGCAATGAGTTAATCCATTAAGTGGGAAACTGGGACCAGGGGCGGAATTCTCCGGCCCCCCGCAGGGTCGGAGAATCGCCCGGGGCCGGCTTAAATCCCGCCCCCGCCGTGGCTGGAATTCTCCGCCACCCGGGAAACGGCAGGAGCAGAAATCGCGCCGCACCGATCGGCGCGCCCCCGCGGCGATTCTCCGGCCCACGATGGGCCGAAATCCCGCCGCTGACAGGCCTCTCCCGCCGACGTGGTTTCAACCACCTCTGGTGGTGGCGGGATTGTCGGCGCGAGCGGGCCCCCGAGGTCCTGGGGGGGGGATGGGGCGATCGGGACCCCGGGGGGGTGCCCACAACGGTGGCCTGGCCCACGATCGGGGCCCACCTATTGGCGGGCGGGCCAGTGCCATGGGGGCATTCTTTTTCTGCCGCCGCCGCACGGCCTCCTCCATGCGGAGGCGGAAGAGATCGCCCTTACCGCCCATGCGCCGGTGGTGATGTCAGCGGCCGCTGACGCACCGCCGCATTACGCGAACCCGGTGTAAGGCCTTTCGGCCAGCCCCGACGCTGGCAGGCGTTCGTCAAAGGCCGTTGGCACCCGGTTTGGCGCCAGTCGGCGTGGCGCCAACCACTACGGCGCGGCGCCGCGAGTGGTTGGCGCCACTCCGCTATGCCGGGTCCCCCCCGCCCCACGGGTAGGGGAGAATCCCGGCCCAGGTCTCAGAATAACAAACTTGCTGTTCTCCAAATAATGCAACTGGGTTTTTATTATCCACCTGAACCTCGGAACATGTCCTCAGTTTAAGTCCCATCATCTTTTCTGTATCTATAACCTCCACTGTCAGAGAGAAAAAGAGCAGGTGACTCTTTATTTTATGAAGGAGATCTTGTGGTGCAGTGGGTGGTATGTCTGAGTCAGCGGCACCCTAGGATGAGTATCAGTCTGCAAATCTCTCTTGCGTGTGTCGTTGTCAGGCGTTAAGGACAGGACAGGTGCATGGCAGCTATGTGGTGGAAAGAAAGTTGAGGTTCTAGCATCACTATCCATAGCTCCATTCAACAACATATATAAAAAGTGCATTTGCCACAGGAACCCCAGACTTTGCGAGGGATAGGAAATGAACTGGATTATAATCTGAAACCTGGTGGGGCTATTCCAGATTGGAAGCACTTCTCTGTTTTTACTCTGAATCAGGTTCAAGGTAGCCAGCTTTTACAGGCACTTGTTGGGTCTGAAGAACTGATCTATCTCCCTTTTAAGGAAAGGAATCAGCAAAGATTATTACCTCATTCCAAATATCAATTTTTTATATGGGTCAGGTAGGTTACAAGTACCTGGATATTGTAAGCATGTGGGTGTGTCTGTTTTCAATAATGTATCTCCCACTTAGGACTGTACAAAGAGGGGTTCCTGGAGTTGTACACAGAATATTTATGAGACGATATATTTTACTAACATTTCAAAAAACTTATTAAAGAACCGAACATGCAATGCACTTTACGTGGCTAAGTACATTGCAACATTAAATATTATAAAAAGAGAAAACATAATCTTATTCTATATAGAATGCAAAAGTAAATCTCTACAGATTTTCTATAGGTATATCAGGAATAAAAGAATGACTAAGGTAAGAGTAGGGCCAGTCAAGGACAGTAGTGGGAAGTTGCGCGTAGAGTCCGAGGAGATAGGAGAGGTGCTAAATGAGTATTTTTCGTCAGTATTCACACAGGAAAAGACAAAGTTGTCGAGGAGAATACTGAGATACAGGCTACTGGACTAGAAGGGCTTGAGTTCATAAGGAGGAGGTGTTAGCGATTCTGGGAAGTGTGAAAATAGATAATCCCATGGGCCGGATGGGATTATCCTAGGATTCTCCTGGGAAGCTAGGGAGGAGATTGCTGAGCCTTTGGCTTGATCTTTAAGTCATCTTGTCTACAGGAATAGTGCCAGAGGACTGGAGGATAGCAAATGTTGTCCCCTTGTACAAGAAGGGGAGTAGAGATAACCCCGGTAACTATAGACCAGTGAGCCTTACTTCTGTTGTGGGAAAAGTCTTGGAAAGGTTTATAAGCGATAGGATGTATAATCATCTGGAAAGGAATAATTTGATTAGAGATAGTCAACATGGTTTTGTGAAGGGTAGGTCATGCCTCACCAGCCTCATTGAGTTCTTCGAGAAGGTGACCAAACAGGTGGATGAGGGTAAAGCAGTTGATGTGGTGTATATGGATTTCAGTAAAGCGTTTGATAAGGTTCCCCATGGTAGGCTATTGCAGAAAATACAGAGGCATGGGATTCAGGGTGATTTAGCAGTTTGGATCAGAAATTGGCTAACTGATAGAAGACAAAGAGTGGTGGTAGATGGGAAATGCTCTGACTGGTGTCCAGTTACTAGTGGTGTGCCACAAGGATCTGTTTTGGGGCCGTTGCTGTTTGTCATTTTTATAAATGACCTGGATGAGGGCGTAGAAGGATGGGTGAGTGAATTTGCAGATGACACTAAAGGTCGGTGGAGTTGTGGACAGTGCAGAAGGATGTTACAAGTTACAGAGGGACATAGATAAGCTGCAGAGCTGGGCTGACAGTGGCAGATGGAGTTTAATGCAGAAAAGTGTGAGGTGATTCATTTGGAAGGAATAACAGGAAGGCAGAGTACTGGGCTAATGGTAAGATTCTTGGTAGTGTGGACGAGCAGAGAGATCTCGGTGTCCATGTCCATAGATCCCTGAAAGTTGCCACCCAGGTTGAGAGGGTTGTTAAGAAGGCATACGGTGTGTTAGCTTTACTGGTAGAGGAATTGAGTTTCGGAGCCATGAGGTCATGTTGCAGTTGTACAAAACTCTGGTGCGGCCGCATTGGAGTATTGTGTGCAGTTCTGGTCGCCACATTATAGGAAGGATGTGGAAGCATTGGAAAGGGTACAGAGGAGATTTACAAGAATGTTGCCTGGTATGGAGGGAAGATCATATGAGGAAAGGCTGAAGGACTTGAAGCTGTTTTCGTTAGAGAGAAGAAGGTTAAGAGGGGACTTAATTGAGGCATACAAGATGATCAGAGGAGTAAATAGGGTGGACATCGAGAGCCTTTTTCCTCGGATGGTGATGTCCAGCACAAGGGGACATAGCTTTAAATTGAGGGGGAGATAGGTATAGGACAGATGTCAGAGGTAGGTTCTTTACTCAGAGAGTAGTAAGGGCGTGGAATGCCCTGCCTGCAACAGTAGTGGGACTCACCAACACTAAATGCATTCAAATGGTCATTGGATAGGCATATGGACGATAGGGAATAGTGTAGAGGGGACTTTAGAAGGGTATCACAGGACGGTGCAAGATCGTGGGCCGAAGGGCCTGTACTGCGCTGTAATGTTCTATGTTCTATGTTCTATGTTCTACAATGTCACAGTCAAAGTACCATAGAATATTCATTAACATCTAAAGCTAAGTGTTACCTTAAATCCTTGAGTAATAAGTCGCCTACTTAGCAAGGCACATCTTAATTAAGAGAAGATGTATCTGACTATGCATTTGACACTTTTATCTTGCAAAGCATTGATTGAGGATTTCAATACTTCTGGGTTTTCAACAGTGAAGGTCCTATCTTCATACTGTTTGTAACTTGATTAATTCATCTTTTGCAAATGGGGGGGTTGCACGTATGTTCATCCCATTTTCATTATCCCTATCAGGCTCATTCACCATTACTAGCAAATTATTTCATTGTTGAGAATTCTCTTATTATGAACTTATGAGGCTGGATTCTCCGATTTCCAGACTAAGTGCTGATGCCGGCATGGGAACAGAAGCGTTTTACACCAGAAATAACGGTGCAATAGCTGCACCGATTCTGAGACCTTTGAGGTGCTGGTTAAAGCTCCTGGCTACAACGTGCTTGCACACGGTGGCAGCCACGCCATGCAACATGGTGCCGGCCGCGTGTGGACCCAGCCTGCCAAATAATGACCCCTGGTAACCCCCTTGCCATCACCTCGCCACCCCCTCGGCTCCGCCTCGCCACCCGCTGCCCGCCCAGCCCTCGCCGAAGCCCCCCTGGCCAGTGGCACGGCTCCCCCGATATAGCAGCGCTGGACACAGTCTGCAGCTGCCACACGGGGTCGACGCAAAAAAATAGCATATGTGTTCCACTCTGTCGGGAACTAATCCCATCGGATCCGGAGCATCGGGGGAAGGCCTCAGGTGAAGTCTGGAGGCCACCCCGATGGCGGGTGGCATGCTCCTCCGGCCAATCGCCGAAGGCGATTTCAGCGACTGGTGAGTCCCACCCATGAGCTTTTATCTGGTCAAAAAGATTTGTAATATTTTAAAATAACAATCTCAATAACTCATTTACTTATTTCTTAATTTCATAATGTGAATTTTATAAAAAGAACTTTTTCAAGGAACAGTTGCAGAATGTTCCCTCATTGTTTTCCACAGTTAAATTTTTTTACGACCCGGTCATCCAAAGGCTACGAAACTATAGCATTTGTTCTTGTCAGAATGATATGAAATGTTCTGTTTTCTATGATTGATAATCCTGATATTGATTGTTAATAGCTCACAAGACATCAGCCTTTTCCAGGACCCACCAGCAACAAATTCTTTCTCCAAACTTAAAACATTATTAATGCCAGACAAAACTGATGTTGATGTAGGTCGATACACATTTACTGTTCCTTTTGTTCAAAAATATGTTGGGATTGTAAACTAGACAAAACTTTATTTTACTATAATAGTCTGTCTGTCTGGTATCTATATTTGAAAAAGCTTTAAAAAAATTCCAACAAATTCTATAATTATTAGATAGTGAATATACGTTTTAAGCCAAGTATCAGAGGCGACCCTATATGGGTGAAACTTTAGAAGTTTTTGCTCATTTAACAAAAAAGAATGACTGCTAATTCTATTCATTTTTATGACCTAAAACCCAATGTCCTAATTATTTTATCCAAATTCTACTTAATTAACTATATTCCACCTATTTATCTATATTCCTTCATAGTAACACACCAAACTCTTCGACCTCTCTGGGAATTGTCCTGTCGCTACAATGTCCCAGTGATTCAAACCTTTCTTTGTATTTGTATTTCCTCATAATCCAATGAATTTGGGAGCTGACGTGAACTCTCTTGTGGACCCCATAAAAGCTCGAAGGCTGCTTGAGAGGAAAGTAGTGGATTTCCCCGTCCCTGTATGGGTTTATTCTGGGTGCTCCATTTCCTCCCACAGTCCAAAAATGTGCAGGTGGATTGGCCATGCTAAATTTCCCCTCAGTGTCCAAAGGTTAATAATAATAATCACTTACTGTCACAAGTAGGCTTCAATGAAGCTACTATGAAAAGCCCCTAGTCACCACATTCTGCCGCCTGTTCAGGGAGGACGGTACGGGAATTGAACCCGTGCTATATGGCCTTGTCCTGCATTACAAGCCAGCTGTTTAGTCCACTGTGCTAGGTGGGGTTATGGGGATAGGGCGGGCGATTGGGCCTGAGAGGGGTGTTCTTTCAGAGGGTCAGTGAAGACCCGATGGGCTGAATGGCCTCCTCCAGCACTGTAGGGATTCTATGGATCCCAGATAGAATGCTTACCCTGCAAAACGATGACCACAGCAGAACTCAAAACAAAGGTTCAGTCTTTCCCAAGTTCTATTTCCCTCTGTCAAAGCAGTGACTATGTAACTTCCGGTTAGCAGTGTGAAGCCAAGGGCCACTGATTCTAAATGGGAAAAATGCACGCCTACCTGCTCTTGGATTTCACAATGAACCTTATTTTCCATTCCGCAGCCTGCGGCCTGCAGCAAGGCATGCTGTGCAGATTCCAATGCGGTGCAGGAGGAGTGCCGCCTCGTCCCCCTTATGACAGGGCGAGGTTGGGAACGCTGATTGAGGGCATTTATAGTTCAGATCTAGATTGAAACAGCAGCGCGAGGATGGCATGGTGGCGCAGTGGTTAGCACTGCTGCCTCACAGCACTGGGGACCCGGGTTCGATCCCGACCCTGGATTACAGTCAATGTGGAGTTTGCAAATTCTCCCCATGTCTGCATGGATCTCACCCCCACAACCCAAAAAGGGCAGCATGGTAGCACAGTGGGTAGCACTGTTGCTTCACAGCTCCAGGTTCCCAGGTTCGATTCCTGGCTTGGGTCACTGTCTGTGCGGAGTCTTCGCATTCTCCCCGTGTCTGCGTAGGTTTCCCCCGGGAGCTCCGGTTTCCTCTCACAAGTCCCGAAAGACGTGCTGTTAGATAATTTGGACAGTCTGAATTCTCCCTCTGTGTACCCGAACAGGCGCTGGAATGTGGCGACAAGGGGCGTTTCGCAGTAACTTCATTGCAGTGTTAATGTAAGCCTACTTGTGACAATAAGGATTTTTTTTAAAGATGTGCAGGGTAGGTGAAATGGCCACGCTAAATTGCCCCTTAATTGGAAAAAAAGAATTGGGTGCTCTAAACTTCGAAAAATGAAAAAAAAAGAAAACACTGACCCTCTGAAAGAGCACCCTACCCAGGCCCACTCCCCGCCCTATTCCCGTAACCCCACCTAACATTTGGATACTAAGGGGCAATTTAGCATGGTCAATGCATGTGCACATATTTGGACTGTGGGAGGAAACCAAAGCAGTCCGAGGAAACGGCGATGGCACAGTGGCACAGCTGCCTCACAGCACCAGGGACCCGGGTTCAATTCCAGCCTTGGGTGACTGTGTGGAGGTTATACACTCTTCCCATTTCTGCATGAGTTTCCTCCGGGTGCTCTGGTTTCCTCCCATAGTCCAAAGATGTGCAGGTTAGGTGGATTGGCCATGCTAAATTGTTCCTTAGTGTCCAGGGATGTACAAATTAGGATCTTGCGATAGGGCAGGGGCGTGGACCTCTGTAAGGTACTCTTTCAGGGGGTCGATGCAGATCGCTGGGCCGAATGTCCTCCTTCTGTGCCTCCTTCAGCACTGTATGAATTCTATGGTTCTATTCCTTTTTCAAAAAAATTCCAATTAGAGGGCAATTGGCCAAACAACCTACCCTACACATCAATGGGTTGTGGGGTGAGACCCATGCAGACACGGGGAGAATGTGCAAACCCCACACGGACAGTGACCCGGGGCCAGTATCGAACCCGGGTCCCCGGCATCGTGAGGCAGTAGTGCTAACCATTGCGCCACTGTGCCGCCCCTGTGGTTCTATTCCATGAGTCTAAGAAGCCCATGCAGACACGGGTAGAATGTTCAAACAGCCCAAGGTCTGAATTGAACAGGTCCCTGGTGTTGTGAGGCAGCTGTGCTAACCACTGTACCACCATGTTAACCGTGTTATATTTCTGCCTTGTTTACTTCAATTATCTTATTCATTTATAATTATATCATAATTAAATATTGGTTTTGATATTTCAGTAAGGTATTTGTAGAAGCTTATAAAGTTTAATGTAAAACATTTATTATCAAAAATAATTTTATAAACACAAAACTGAAACCAGTTAACATTTAATCGAATATTTAACTGTATCAGCTAAACAATGGCATAAAACTACCTCAGCTTTTACATATTTCTTGCAATAAAATATATTTTCTCATTTAAACACAATGGTCAATAAAATACATTTTTCCACATAAACACAACGGTTCCATCTATTTGTAAAGGAGGAGAGGAAGGAGGGAAGTGGGGAAGAGGAGGAGGGAAGAGGGGAGGATGGGAGGAAGGAAGGCATGGGTTTTAACATATAAATTGTTAGTTTTATAAGGTCAAAGTCTGAAAGCAGCAGCTGCTGCAGTGCAGTATCCTGGCACACATCTCCTCTGACATCATTTTGGGATGTCCTTTTCCTGTACAATCTTAGGGGATGGTAATTGATTTGCTTCCTCACCAGGCGGAGATGTAGCCTGGCTACAGATTTTGAATCTGCACTGGATTCTGCAATACCTGCCAGAGGATAATTCACATTAAACTTTGTTAAAGCATTTGAAGTAATCACTGCAGCT
Source organism: Scyliorhinus canicula (assembly GCF_902713615.1). Classification (NCBI taxonomy): domain Eukaryota; kingdom Metazoa; phylum Chordata; class Chondrichthyes; order Carcharhiniformes; family Scyliorhinidae; genus Scyliorhinus; species Scyliorhinus canicula. Next base: position 59,104,678 of record NC_052159.1, on the reverse strand, counting down.
TGTAAGGATGGACATTACACCAGGGAGACTCTGAAACAACACATATAAAATACATTGCAAATTCAAAACATACTTGTCATAATATATACACAAGTATATGATGGTGCATAGACAGACATTGACTGATACACTGAAAGACCAATCAACACACAGAACACAGCAGCCAATCACCAGACAGGACACGGCCACTATAAAGCCAGAGGGCACTAGTTTTCCCGCTCATTCGGGATGCAGCCTCTGAGACAGCCAGAGCCCGTAATCAGTAACACGAACATCTCCCATGTGCTAGCAGTATAGTCTGGTCAGGTTAGCCTCAGGTCTCCAGTCAACCTAACATAGTGTCGACCCACAGTGCAAGTATGTTTATCAGCTCATAGTTAAATAAAATAGAGTTGTACTTCTACAAGTGTTGGTAGCCTGTCTCTTCTATTGCTCTGGGAAACGCAGTCCTCACAGACCCATACCCAACACATCATGTACCAGTACGTGATGTTAGAGTTTGATGGACCTACCCTGAAATAATCTGCCATCGACCAGCGATCAGCCATCCGGTAGTATGGACAGCGTCCGCCCTCCCCCGCCGCTCCGCATCACCGGCAACCTCAGTGCCAACTAGAAGATTTGAAAACAAAGGTTTCAACTGTACCTCGAAGCTACAGATCTGGAAGCTGCTTCAGATGCCAGAAAGATTGCTCTCTTTCCACGGCCGGGGAAAACGCCATCCATATTTTCAACTCCCTCACATTCGCTGAAGGTGAGGACAAGTCCAAGTTCAAGACAATCCTGCTCAAATTCGACAGCCACTGTGACATCGAAGTCAACAAAAGTTTTGAACGCTACGTCTTTCAACAGCGTCTGCAGGGTAAGGATGAACCTTTTCAATCTTTCCTCACCCATCTTCGCATCCTTGCGCAATCCTGCAATTGCGGCTCCACCTCCGATTCAATGAGCCCTATGCAGATCTGCTCAAACACCCACCTCCCATCTCCACCCAGCGCAGGGACGTCCGGACCGTCCAACCACCGGTCACAGATTCCGACTCCGACATGGTTCCAGACCCTGACACCGAGGATCTCAAATCCCCATTCCGTGTGGGCATCATCACCAAGCACAAGGTGCTTCAGAAGAAAAAAGCCAAATCCTTCCCAGTGCTGAGCATTGATCCGGATGATGAGTGGTGTGCCACCCTCATGGCACAAATCTCAATCATCCGATTCCGGCTGGACACCGCGCTTCAGCCAACCTCATTGCGCGGTCTGACCTTGACAGCCTCCACGTTAAGCCGACCATCCTTCCATCAGCCTGCCAGCTTCTCGACTACAATGGCAATGCCATTGCTGCCAGAGCCTCATGCCAGCTTGTGGTGTTGCACCATTCCTTAAAGGCCACCCTGCCCTTCGAGATTGTAGGGTCCACTAAAGCTTCCCTGCTCGGTGCTCAGGCGTGCAAGATCCTAAACCCTCGTCCAAAGGGTTCACTCCATGTCACCCGCTGCAGCTTCAGCATCACCGGACGCCGACTTTCAAACACAACTGAAGAACATCATCACTCGATACCACAGCGTCTTCGAGGGCATGGGCACACTCCCATAGTCGTACAAAATTCTTTTAAAACCAAATGCCACGTCTGTGGTTCACGCACCTCGCCGGGTACAGGCACCCCTCAAGGACCGCCTCAAGCAGCAGCTGCAGGACCTCCAGGACCAGGGCGTCATATCTAAAGTAACAGAACCAACTGACTGGGTCAGCTCCATGGTGTGTGTTAAGAAACCATCCGGAGAACTATGCATCTGCATCGACCCCAAGGATCTGAACCATAATTATGAGGGAACACTACCCCTATCCCAAAATGCGAAGAACACACCTGCGAAATGGCTCGCGCCAAATTTTTCACCAAGCTAGACGCATCCAAGGGGTTCTGGCAGATACAACTTGACATATCCAGTCGGAAGCTCTGCACCTTTAACACCCCATTTGGCCGGTATTGTTACAACCGGATGCTGTTTGGCATCATTTCAGTCTCGGAGGGGTTCCACCGAATATTGGAGCAAATGATGGAGGGCATCGAGGGGGTGCGGGTATATGTAGACGACATCATCGTCTGGTCTACCACCCAGCAGGACACATTGATCACCTCCAACGCGTCTTCCGGAGAATCCATGAGCATGGCCTCCGCCTCAACAGAGCCAAATGCTCCTTTGGTCAACCAGAATTAGTCGCCCACCTCAGAGACTGAATTTCTGAACTGCCAGAATTTATGAACTCTCTGAACTCATGGACTAATTGTTTTATTACCCTGGTTATTCATTCGTTAGTTTGTACATACTGTTATTCATGTTCCGTGTTTTGTTATATACAGTCTATCTGCACTAGACACCTTCCCGTGTAAATATGTTAGAAATTTTGTATATAGTCCTGTAAATATGCTCACATAGTGTCACATAGTCAGGAACATTCACATACCACACATTTATTGCCACGTACACATATTTTTTTTTTAAAAAGGGGAGATGTCATAATATACACACAAGTATATGATGGTGCATAGACAGACACTGACTGACACACTGAAAGACCAATCACACACAGAACACAGCAACCAATCACCAGACAGGACACAGCCACTATAAAGCCAGAGGGCACTAGTTTTCCCGCTCATTCGGGATGCAGCCTCTGAGACAGCCAGAGCCCGTAATCAGTAACACGAACATCTACCATATGCTAGCAGTATAGTCTGGTCAGGTTAGCCTCAGGTCTCCAGTCAACCTAACATAGTGTCGACCCACAGTGCAAGTATGTTTAACAGCTCATAGTTAAATAAAATAGAGTTGTACTTCTACAAGTGTTGGTAGCCTGTCTCTTCTACTGCTCTGGTAAACGCAGTCCTCACAGACCCAGCATACCCAACACATCAATACTCTAGCTCTGAATCAGCTGGGCGGACAAGTGTGCTAACATTAGTGTCCCTGAAAGAATCAATAGCATGATTATCAAGGCCATGATCATCCAAAACCAACTCCACTGGGTCGCCCATATGCTTGGAAGCCAGAGATCGACTGCCAAAGCAAATCTTTTTCACCCAGCTCAAGGAAGGATCCTGAAAAAGAGGAGTACAAAGGAAGCTCTTCAATGACACCTTGAAGGCTTGCTTCAGGAGATGGAACATAGACGTCAATACCTGGAGACCTTTGTTCAGAAGAGACTTACTTGGAAGAGGCTCCTAATTGAAGGGTCACAATGCTTCAAGAACACCCGATGGCAATTGGAGGCCCGGAAAGGAGTTTGAGAAAGGAATTCCCGTGACATAGCATCCAAGGACAGATCCTACCTTTTGGAAACTCCTGCCAAGTGAGTAATTGAAGATGCAGCTCTTGGATTTGGCTCAGCAGCCACGCAAGGACCCACAGAACCTGCGACCAGTAACATGGAGTGTCTTAGGTGGGTGATCATACACGTTAGTGAGTGATTTAATGGCCGTGTTGCGCCAGTGAGGATTATGCAAGCTGGTTAGATCACGGGAGAGGTCCAAATCAAGAACCAAACCTGCCACTATGCGGATTGCGATCAAATCGGTCCGCTTCCATTGATGGGTTCCGGATCCCACCTCGGCGTGGCGAGAAACCAATAGTCACCAATTAAGACCAATCTCCATCTCATGAATGAGATTGATGCCCTTTCTAACTGCCTCCTGGAATCTAACTGGCTCCCCAGCGAGAGGTCACCCAACGGCGATTAGTACTGGTCCACACAAATGTAGACCAGGCCGAACAGCACGTGGGGGGGTCTCCCAGGACATTGGAAGCTTGTGGGTGGTCAGGTGCAGGGAAGGATGGCACTCTGGCTCTCCTCTGAAGCTTCCAGAAGCAAAGTCAGGGTGGCAGTGGGAGGGTGCTCTGGTGCCAAGGGTGGCAGTGCTAATGGTCAGGGCCTGAAGGGGGCCATGCCTATGAAAAGAGGGTTGAGGAGGTATAAAGGGTAGGGGAGGGTGAAGGGCGGGTATGAAGGGCCTCTGAAAGTTTGGAGGTGAAGGGTGTGGGTCCTGAAAGGTGAGGCAAAAGGGTGCAAGGGAAAGCCTGAAAAGGGGGGCACTCAGTGACCCCATAGTGGGGTATGTGGTAATGCCTATGTGTGCGGCGGGTGACATTTTCCATCGGTGGGAGGTGTGGGTGACCCCCTCGCTCACTTAGAGATCGGGGCACCCTTTCAAAATGGCAATCCGATCTCTGAGCAGCTGATGAGGCCAGAGGGTTCAGCTCCCTGGTGACGAGAAAAATTCAAAGTGTGAGTTATCCCGGAGAGAAAATCCCCAGGACCCAGAAAAGTGAATAAGCATCATTGGATAGCGGTGGGGGAGCTCGGCGACAGAGCTAGCGGGAAACTCCCAGCCAAACCCATAGAAATACACTAAGAAGGTGGGATTTACTAGTTGTTCACGCCATCAGGATATTCCGGTCCCACCAATGGTGCGGGTTTCCCGATGACAAGGGGTGCAGTCATCGGGAAATCCCATTGACAACAGCGGAAGCAGAAAATCCCGTTGGCGGGCCGCCTCCGTCGCCGAAAACACACGGTTGGTTGTGCGGTAAATCGCGCCCAGAAAGCTTTCCTGTAAATCCCGCCCAACATCCTCATGACAAACCAAAGTTAAATAAAATCCTTTCATTCACTTTCTGTGACTCCAAACTCACTTTATACTAAAAGTACCTTTTTAATGGATATAACAGCCTCATAAACCAAAGTTTAAAAAAAACACATCTTCCTTTCATTTTATTTGCATTTTAAACATATTTATAAACACAAAACATTAATATTATAAAACATTAACCTCCTCCCTCTGCACGATGATCCTAAACTGGAGATTGGTCTTAATTAACAGTCGGGGTTGTTTAGCACAGGGCTAAATCGTTGGCTTTGGAAACAAACCAGTAGCACAGTTCGATTCCTGGAACAGCCTCCCCGAACAGGTGCCGGAATGTGGCTACTAGGGGCTTTTCACAGTAACTTCATTTGAAGCCTACTCGTGACAATAAGCAAATTTCATTTCATTTTCAACTGAGAAATAAAAGTGCTAATAAAATGTTTCTAACCTAATAATCAAGCTGATGAAATCAGTGCTGTCCCAGAATATTTCATTCAGCAGGAGTTCCAGCTGTCAAAAAAAGCGAGCTGGGAATTTGAACGCCGTTCATGCCTGTGCGCCCACACTTCCAGGTCGCCGCAATGCGCATGAGTGGCGTGTGTGTGTGGCACCCCAGCAACTTAACTCGCAAATCCGACAGGAAGTCACGGGCCATAGATTCCCACTGGCACAGCAGAATGGACAGACAGAGTTCACAAACCCTGACTACTTCAGTGACCCCATGCTTGTTATGTGAGATAAGGTCAAACCTTTGCAGAATCAGCAGCTCTGCTGCATGTTGTATTTCTTGGCATTTGTTCTTCATTATCCCTCCCTCCAGCTTTCGTTTTGAAGGAACTGATAACAAAACTGCATCCGATTAAACAACGGCCCGGATGTTTGATCTCGAGTCGGATGCACTGAGTCGGGCCAATTTCCAGCTCCACAAACCCAACGTGGGGAAAAGAGTCCTGGAAGTTGGAATTCTCATTGAGAGGTGGGGGCAGGCTGGATTAGAGGTTGGGCCCACCATCCCTGGAATGCGTACGGAAGCTGTATGGAGGAGGGCTGACGTCATGTGAAAGATTGTGAAAAGAAAAAAAACAATAAACATCCCTCCAGCCTTCAGTCCTCAACATCCCTCTCCCACGCTCCCCATGTCCTATCCACGCCACCCATACCACATGATGCTCCTCCCCCACCTCCAACCCATACCTCCCATATAAACCTATGTCCCTGGACTTACCCGCCCCTCCTCATGAAAATGAAAATGAAAATCGCTTAGTGTCACGAGTAGGCTTCAATGAAGTTACTGTGAAAAGCCCCTAGTCGCCACATTCCGGCGCCTGTCCGGGGAGGCTGGTACGGGAATCGAACCGTGCTGCTGGCCTGCTTGGTCTGCTGTAAAAGCCAGCGATTTAGCCTGGTGAGCTAAACCAGCCCCTGTACCCTCAATGACAACCTATGCCCCTGCACTCACCTCCATGGAGGACCCCATATCCTCTATGACAACCTATGTCCATGTACACAACCGCATGTCATTAGTGGGCCCGACCTGATATTCTTCGGGGCCTCCGTGATGCTCCGCGTCCAATGGGCCAAGTTCCAGATGGCGCGGATCACTTGTGCTCTTACAAATCGTGAAACCAGCGTGGCGGCTCTGAAGGAGAGAGAGGGGGTATGGAAAGTGTCCAACATTGCCATAGTTTTCTGACAGTTGTGCCGCTGGCTGGGGAGGCTCCTGCCAGGGCCGGGGGGAGTAGTGAGGGGGGCCAGGGGGTGGGCTGTGGGGTCAGGTGGACCGGCAAGGAACTCCATTGCCACAGCCGACAATGGGCAGCACGGTAGCATGGTGGTTAGCATAAATGCTTCACAGCTCCAGGGTCCCAGGTTCGGTTCCCGGCTGGGTCACTGTCTGTGCGGAGTCTGCACGTCCTCCCCGTGTGTGCGTGGGTTTCCTCCGGGTGCTCCGGTTTCCTCCCACAGTCCAAAGATGTGCGGGTTAGGTGGATTGGCCATGCTAAATTGCCCGTAGTGTCCTAAAAAGTAAGGTTGGGGGGGGGGGGGTGGGGTTGTTGGGTTACGGGTATAGGGTGGATACGTGGGTTTGAGTAGGGTGATCATTTCTCGGCTCAACATCGAGGGCCGAAGGGCCTGTTCTGTGCTGTACTGTTCTATGTTCTATTAAGGCAGCCATGCAGCTGCACATGCCACCAGCAGCCCAAAGTGAACTTAGGGCCATGGGTTGTCTAGGTGTCCCCCCAGGGAACTCCCCCTAGGTGCCTTCTGGCCCCAGCCAACCCATCAGTTGTATGGGCGCATCCAGCACAACCAGTGTCATCTTGTTGGCTGGGATGAGTGTGTGTGGTGAGTGTAATGTGTGTTTGCGGCTGCAGCTTGTCAGCCTCCCGAGTGTCAATCACAGACCCGGTGAATCCCGCACCATTTTTCATTGCAATTGATTGTGTTCCACGTGGCACCGGTGCTAGTCCCTCCACAGTTGCTGAATCAATCGAGGTTCTGTGCCAGTTTTGCTGTCGTGAAAGTCCGCTTCATCTCAGAAATGGAGAATTCCGCCCAATATATCTCCAAAATGATACCCCGATGATATAAATGAATCCATAAGGTTCAGGCATGCTTCTACCAGGTCTAATTTGTAAACCTAGCTGCCAAAATTACACGAGTGTGTCATAATATACACACAAGTATATGATGGTGCACAGACAGACATTGATTGACACACAGGATGACCAATGAACACACAGAACACAGCAGCCAATCACCAGACAGGACACGGCCACTATAAAGCCAGAGGGCAATAGTTTTCCCGCTCTCTTGGGATGCAGCCTCTGAGACAGTCAGAGCCCGTGAGCAACAAGATGAACATCCATCATGTGGTAGTAAGATAGTCTGGTCAGGTTAGCCTCAGGTCTCCAGTAAATTCTGCATAGTGTCAACCCACAGTCTAAGTATGTTTAACAGTTGGTAGTTCAATAAAATAGAGTTGCGTTTCTCCAAGTGTTGGAAGCCTGTCTCTCTCACTGCTATGGTAAACGTAGTCCTCGCAGACCCAGCATACCCAACACATCAGAGTGGAGGCAGCTGCTGATTTATATGGGCAGCTGCCTCCAGGAACCATGGATGTGCAATTTAGAAACTGCCCCCATTCACCGCCCTGTGAAGATGGCAGAAGCCACGTTTGGGAGGTGGTGCTCTGGTGGCATATTTGGGCAGAAAGAGAGCAAAAGCACTAGCCAAATTATCAGTATTTTAACTGAGACAGGGTGGTATTTGCAAAAATATTAAACGGACCAAGTTATAATTGCTAATACTTTAGGAAATTGGAAAAGAAATGAGCAGGGGTGAGACTGGTCTTTTATTGCATTTCAACTATAGGTATTTGAGTTTAGGATTTTCCTTACTCGTGCGGATATGAAAAAGAATTGGCAGCATGTGACAGATTTCCATACACAGAACAGTGATAATGATGTTGCTATACTAGACCTATATGTTATGAGGGTGATTCAAACACCAAGGAGTAATCAGTCAGCCAATGCGTTTTTTAAAATATTTAAATCCCAGTGATCCAGTCAGAATCAACTCTACTGGCAGTAATGACTGAACAATTCATTGAACAATATCGACAAGGGACCTGAAACTGTGACCAATATATTTATTAGTTGAGAGCTACAAATGCTGTTTAGAATCCAAAATGGTGTTCTGTATACACCGCAGACTTTTGCCATGAATCATGATGAATGTCACCTTGGTAAATATTGTGTTCAATTGTTCAGTGTTTAATTGTGTATGTCTGTTGACTGATCCCCGTTGTGTGTGCTGTGAGTCAAACCTGTGGGTGTGGTTACAGAGAAGCAGAAAGAAAGCAGTAAATTTGTGGCTGCAGACATTTTTAAAGCATTTGTAACCACTTTTTGCAAGTGTCATTTTTTCATGTCTCTGAGACACTAAGCGCACTGGTAAAGGAAAAGCCAGAGGAATCGTTTACCATCGACTGATATAGGATCAGGTAATTTGCATATGGGGACACGGTAGCACAGTGGCTAGCATAGTTCCTTCACAGCTCCAGAGTCCCAGCTTCAATTCCCGGCTTGGGTCACTGTCCGTGCGGAGTTTGCACTTTCTCTCCGTGTCTCCGTGGGTTTCCTCCGGGTGCTCCAGTTTCCTCCCACAGTCTAAAGATGTGCAGGTTAGGTGGATTGGCCATGCTAAAGGGCAGCACGGTAGCATAGTCATCAGCACAGTTGCTTCACAGCTCCAGGGCCCCAGGTTCACTTCCCGGCTGGGTCACTGTCTGTGCGGAGTCTGCACGTTCTCCCCGCGTCTGCGTGGGTTTCCTCCGGGTGCTCCGGTTTCCTCCCACAGTCCAAAGATGTGTAGGTTAGGTGGATTGGCCATGCTAAATTGCCCTTAGAGTCCAAAAAAATGTTAAGTGGGGGATGCTGGGTTACAGGGATAGGGTAGATACTTGGGCTTGAGTAGGGTGCTCTTTGTAAGGGCTGGTGCAGACTCAATGGGCCAAATGGCCTCCTTCTGCACTATAAATTCTATGATTCTATGATTCTTAATTGCCCTTAATGTCCAAAAAGGTCAGATGGGGTTACTGGGATAGGGTGTAGGTGTGGGCTTAGGTAGCGTGCTCTTTCCAAGAGCCAATGCAGACATGATGGGCCAAGTGGCCTCCTTCTGCAGTGTAAATTCTATGATTTTCTATGATAATGCTAGCATCTGGTTCCTGATGCTACTTTGATTTGTCAGTATCAATTCTGAACACGCAAAGTATGATAAATATGTACCATTATCACCGCTGCTCCCAGTCCTGCCATCTCCAAACTCACTCCCGATCCCCCTCCCTCTGCCCTAGCCTCCTAGCACCCCTCTACTGATAGTAGTCCCAACCCCAACAGCACCACCAAGACTTGCGATTTTTCTACTCAATCTCCACTGAACTTTGATCACAGACTTTGAGGATTCCTCCTCCTGCCATCCAACACCCTTACCTGGAATTTGGAGGATAACCTGTGTGAGTTCCTACTGTAGTGCCATCTACATTTTGTTGAGGTTTAACAGCCCGGACCCACTGACTTCCTCACATAAGCCTGGGCTCGTAGCACTGTGTGGGTAAGGCGCCAAAAATTAGGAAAGCCCAGATTGTAGGTCTAGTATCTTTATCATCTGTCTACAGCAGTTGTCCATCAAGTTAAAATATGGTAGATGACTTTAGTTCGTTTACTTAATTTTCCAAATAGGAAGAGGATGATGGAGTTGAGAGAACGTGGGATGGAGGGGAGAGAAGAGTAAAATTGTGTGTGTGGGAAGGATAGGTGGAGAGGATCGGGAAACAGTAAAGGGTCAGTTACATTTCAGCAACAAAAAACTAAGAACGTTTCAGATGCCTCTATTGATTTTTCTCATTAAATTGTGGTATCCTCCTGGGAATAAATTCATCACATTGAAAATTGAAATGTTGACTATTTCGTTATTGTTCTTTTGTATTTAACTCAAGGTTGAATCTGACAAAGCCAAACATCAGAGCAATAGTGGAAACCATCTCAACATGAAAGGTAACCATGGGCGAAATTCTCCGACCCCACGCAGGGTCGGAGAATCGGCCGGCATCACAGTAGCTTTAAAACGGCGTCAACCATTGATGATGGTTGACGCCGTTCAGTGTGGGGGGGGGGGGTTGCGGCATCGGGGGGGGGGGTTGCGGCATCGGGGGGGGGTTGCGGCATCGGAGGGGGGTTGCGGCATCGGGGGGGGGTTGCGGCATCGGGGGGGGTTGCGGCATCGGGGGGGGTTGCGGCATCGGGGGGGTTGCGGCATCGGGGGGGGGTTGCGGCATCGGGGGGGTTGCGGCATCGGGGGGGTTGCGGCATCGGGGGGGCGTTGCGGCATCGGGGGGGGTTGCGGCATCGGTGGGGGTTGCGGCATCGGGGGGGTTGCGGCATCAGGGGGGGGTTGCGGCATCGGGGGGGGTTACGGCACTGGGGGGGTTGCGGCATCGGGGGGGGTTGCGGCATCGGGGTGGGGGGGGTGGGGGGGGGTGGGGGGTGGGGGGGGTTTGGGGCAGCGGCGGCAGCGAGCGGCGTGCAGAGATGGGGGGGGGCGGATGCCCGGGGCCAACGCACCGTCGCCCCCCCCCTGTACGCCGCTGCCCCCTACCCCAACGACCCCCCTCACCACCCCTACCTCCCTCCAACGCCCCTCCCCCCCTCCCCACCACCCCTACCCCCCTCCCCACCACCCCTACCCCCCTCCAACACCGCCCCCCATCTCTCGCAACGCCGCAACCCCGCACCCTCAACACCGGTACCCACACCCCGTCCCCCTCCCTCTGAAGGCCGGTACCCACACCCCCCCTCCCTCTGAAGGCCGGTACCCACACCCCCCCTCTCTCCTCCTCCCCCCTTCCTTCCTCCTCCCCCTTCCTTCCTCCTCCCCCCTTCCTTTCCTCCCCCCCCCCTCCTTCCTCCTCCCCCCTTCCTTCCTCCTCCCCCTTCCTTCCTCCGTTAGTGGGGGGGGTGAGGCGTTAGGGGGGGGGGGGTGCGGCGTTGGAGGGGGCTAGGGTGTGGTGAAGGGGTAGGGGTGGGGAGAGGGTTTGGGGTAGGGGCAGCTGCGTGCAGAGGGGGGTGACGGTGCGTTGGCCCCGGGCATTCCGTCGCCCCCCTCCTCTGCACGCCGCTGCCCCTACCCCAACCCCCCCTCACCACCCTACCCCCTTCACCACCCCTACCCCCCTCCAACCCCGCCCCCCCCCCTCCAATGCCGCCCCCCCCCCTCACTCACACCGCAACCCCCCCTCTCAACTCACGCCGCAAAACCCCCGCCCCCCCCCCCCCATCCCCCCCCCCCCTCCTCCACCCCCCCCCCCCCAACCCCCCCCACCCCCCTCTCCTCTCAACTCCGCCGCAACCCCCCAACCCGGTCTCTCCTCTCCTCCCGCTCCTCTCCCTCCCCTCCTCCCCCCCCAATGCCGTTCTGTCTCTCTCCTCCTCCTCCCCCCCCCAAGCCGGTCTGTCTCTCTCTCTCCCCCCCCCCCCCCCCCCCCCCCAAAATGCCGGTCTGTCTCTCTCCCCCCCCCCCCCCCCCAAAAATGCCGGTCTGTCTCTCTCTCCCTCCTCTCTCCCCCCCCCCCCCAAAATGCCGGTCTGTCCTTCCTCCTCCCCCCCCCCCCCCCCCAAAACGCCGGGTCTGTCTCTCTCCTCCTCCTCCCCCCCCCAAAAACGCGGGTCTCACCACTTCCGCAGCTGGTGAAACTGACGCGTATCGCGTCAGTCCACTGCTGGCCCCTCCGGAACGGAGAATAGCCGCCTAAAAGAAGGCCCCCACGCCGGAGTCATCTACTCCAATTTTGCTCGCGGAAATCGGTGTTACGACGGTCTGCAGAGAATTTCGCCCCGGTATCTAATTTTTTGAGCAATCCAGCTGATACCAGTGTAGAGCTCGGAGTAGCAGTTTTCCATCCTGTCATTTCTACACAACGTGACCTCTAATTTAAACTGTTCTGCAAACCATTGAAAGGACAAAATGATACCTGTCACATCAAATAGAGAAGGCCTGTTTTTTACAACTGAAGTGAATGACAGTGTGCATAAGCCCATTCCTTAATGTTACATTATCTATATAATATCCTGTACATTGATCAGAAACTAAAACCTACACACAAACTAATGAACATAGACATAGCGCAGTACAGGCCCTTCGGCCCTCGATGTTGCGCCGACCTGGTTTTGCTCTTATTAGTTGTTACAGCACTATTAATTAAACTCCAAACCAGGAAGCAGCGTTTCAGGCAGCTCCTGTAGCTAGCAGCCCAGATAATGCCACCAATTGATTAGAATTAAACATTCAATGAATGCATAGTTGGTTCTTACTCATTGAAATGATATTATTGTTATTGTGAACCATTATGAAACCAGGCCTATGTAATTGAGTTTTCCAATATTTCCCATATTTATTTGCATGTGCATTTTGGCTGTTGCCAAATCAATCACTCTACTTCTATTTGTGTTCTTTTCTAAAAACTTATTCAGCCAGATTCTCCGTTTCTGCGATTAAGTGTTGACGTTGAGGCATGATTCGTGGACTTCTACTATGGCGAAACTGACGTCGCAGCTGGGCGGATTCAATGAGCATTATGGGGTGAGCACCGATGCCCGTGGAACACAATCAATTCCAATGGGAAACGGTGCCGGATTCGCCGGGTTCAGGATTGGCACTCAGGAGGCTGACAAGCTGCAGCCGCATATACACACTTCACTCCCCACACACACCAGCCCAGCCAACAAGATAGCAGCATGATGCACGGCCCTGAGATTCATCGATGAGAAACTAGAGACCCTGATCCATGCCATGGAGGAGAGGGTGATCCGGGGTGGGAAGGAGGTTGCCAGCCGCCGCTGTTTTGGGCCTGGACGCAAGTGGTTAGTGCCGTGGGCAATACTGTCCGGACCGGCCAACAGTGCCGGGAAAAACCGCACGGCCTCCTCAGGGCGGCCAGGGTGAATAGGCAGCAGTGTTCCCCTGGCACCAACCCTGACCCACACACCCATAACCTGACCTCCATCCCCAGGAGGGAGGCCGAAGTCCCACCCTGCACCACATGCCGGCACCCATACCGGCTGCCATGGCTGGGTGCCCTGGCCACTTAAGCCACCAGCTATCCACCCCTCTGGGCTGCATGCGTTGGACTGTCTAACGCTGTGCAATTTCTGTCTCGACCCCGAGAAGAAGGAAGCTCATAACCGCAGGGAGCAGGACGACCTTCACCGCTGCAGAACTGGGGGCCTGGACGTGGTCCGCGGGCCTGAACAAAGGGCAGTCGCTGGGGTGGGGGTCGGCAATGGACGAGGAAGTGAGACCCTGCTGAGTAGCGTTTTCCCATGGCATGTGTGTCAGTACCCTCCCCACCACTGCCACTCACACACCATCCCCACACCACCCCCACATCCACCACACACCGCCCCACATCCACCACCACCCCACATCCACCGCCACCCTCATATCACCCCATACCCACCACCACCCTCACACCAGCCCCGCTCCACCACCACCACCATCTATAGATCCCCTCCCCCCAACCACAGCACATCCCCCTCCCCACACACAGCCCGACCATCCCCGCTCCCTTCGGCCCGTGATGCAATCACACGTCTTGCCTTGTATCTTGCAGGAGCTGCTGGTGATGGGGCGGCACTTCTGATGTCCCCTGCCCCTGCCCCAACCACAGCCAGAACCCCAGGTGTCGATCAGTGACAAGGCTGACAACGGAGCTATCGGGCCTCAACCTGAGAAAGCCCAAAGCTCAAATCCGCAGAGGCAGGGACTACATGAGGGGTTGTCGGCGAGTATCAAGCACCTGCAGGCGCAGTTGGAGGAGTCCAACTGCGTCCAGAAGCAGGGGGTGGTGCCCACCATGCGTGCCACCCAGGCCAAAACCACACGGGTGGCGTTGGCGGTGGAAGACTTGGGGGCGAAGGTTTTGGCTATGGATCAGGATGTCCAAGGCCTTGAGCAATCTGTACAGGCGGTGGCCGAGGCCCAGGACAGGGCTTCCCTATCACAGGCAGCCATGTGCCAGAGCCACCTGGACCTTGCAGCGGTGCTCCTGAGCATGGCCCAGTCAGAGACGGAGGTGGCCCAGTCCCAGAGGGAATTGGCGCAGTCACTGGCTGATGTGGCTCAGACCCAGAAGGTGGTAGCAGAGTCACAGCGTGATGTAGCGCAGTCCCAGATGGAGGAGGTCCACTCCCTGTGCTCCATGGCCACAAGCATGCAGACCCTGGTCAAGATGGCAGTGGGCCACCAGGACTACCAACGCCAGGTGGCGGAGGGTCTCAGGGGTTAGATCCGCTTGCACCCCTGTCCCATGCAGTATCCCGGGGCCCATCGGGCACCGCTATGGAGTAGGAGGTGATGGGGCCCATGACGGTGACTCCCACAGGGGAGGTGCCGTAACACTGTAATGCCTTGGACTTCCTCCCCCCCCGCCTGTCCCTGGTGCATCACATGGGCAGCGGGCAGAACAGGGCGACACCACGCCACCTGGGACACCCAAGCAGCAGCCGGGCCCAACCAGGCCCGGTCGCCCAAGAAGACGGCCGCCATTGGGGACCCAGGTTGCCGGGCAGGAATCCCATTAGGCCGCTTCCACTCCTGATGTATCGCCTGAGGATCCACCTAGCCTTAGCATTAGGGCCCGTAAAGCCAGAAAAGTAGACACCAGTTAAGTTGGCATGGGTACAGGGCACAGTATAGAAATAAGGGCTATGGTATATTATATATATAGTTCACATTAAACATCTGTGTACAATGTTACAACCTGCCCCGGTGCTCTGTCAGAAGAATGTGAGAGACGGGCTGGTCTGGGCCGGCTGTAGAGAGGACACGTGGTGGTGGTGGTGGTGGTGGTGGGGGGGGGGCTTGGCCCAGGGACCACAGTTGAACCAGCATTCATTGCTCCGATGTCTCACTGTTCCCACCACCGCCACCCCAGGGATCCGATGGGACCGTGCGATGGAATGACCAGCTTGCATGCAGGAATCACCCAGGTGGACGGTGGAAAATGTGACTGTGGGCAGGAGCCAGACGTTGTCAGATAATGCAGAGCAGCACAGCTCATCCCAGATTGGGTTGTTACCATTCTCCACCCTATGGTCACACCCTCTGTTACTGCCACCAGGGCTCGCACACCGTGGTGAGGCACGTAGGAATCAATGAGGGGTTTGCAAGCAGGGCGGTGGCCAAGGAGAGGTTTGGTGGTTGTAGAGGTGGAATGTGGTGTCCATGACCCTGGCCAGATCCCCCCAAATCAGGAAAACCTGGAGGCGATTAGAGCGTCCCGTGCGCGTTGACCTGGCGCACACGTTGTGCGGCCTCACGTGTCTGACCAGGCCCCATGTCCTGCCCATCCTCGGGGCTTTTCACAGTAACTTCATTTGAAGCTTACTTGTGACAATAAGCGATTTTCATTTCATACCTGCCCTCCCACGCATCCTCCCAGTCAGACGAGGACTGGCGTTCATCCTCCTCCTCCACCACATGGCCCCTCAGCTGCGTGATGTTGTGGAGGATGCAGCAGCCACGATGAGGGTGACCCTCTCAGCGTCATACTGGAGGGCCTCTCCAGGGCGATCCAGGCACCTGAACTGCATCTTCAGGATGCCGAAGCAAAGGTCGATCACACCCCTGGTCGCTGCTATGGGCGTCGTTGTAGTGGGTCTCTGCGACGGTCTGTGACCGTCATATAGGATAATCAGCCATGACCGCAACAGATAACCCCTGTGGCCCAGCAGCCGAACTCCCAGCCGGAGGGGGCGCGAAGAGGCTGAGAACCGTCGCGTGTGCCAGGATGAAGGATAACCATGGACACTGCCCGGTATCGGGCGCAGACATGTATGAAGCGTATGTCATGGTCACACTTTCTGCACGTTCATCGAGTGGAACCCCTTTCAGTTTGTGTAGTCCAGCCTGACATCTGCAGGTATTTGTAGGGGCACATGCAGCCCGTCGATCACCCCCTGGACACGAGGCACCTTGGCGATGGCAGTTGATCACCCCGCTGCCTTGGCATCCTGGTGGGTTCGGTCCACATTGAAATGGATGTATTGTGCCAGCGGGGTATACAGAGCCTCCATGATGGCGTGGATGCACCTGTGCACTGAGCTCTGTGAGATTCCAGGTAGGTCCCCACTCAACGCCTGGAAGGACCCCATGCTGTATAACTTCAGGGCAACGTCACCTTGACGGCCACCAGGGGTAGGTGCCCCTTCCCTATCCCCGCGGTGCCAGGTGTGCAATGATCGGAAGATATATTGCACCTTTTCCCTGCTCAGCTTCTTTGACATGCCGGTCGGAAGCGCCGCCGGTACACATGAAGTCTCATGCACCTCCTGTGCACCTCCTCCTCGGGCTGTTGAGCAGCCATCACTCCACCCTTACCGGCTCTGCCTCCTGTTGGTCTGGAGCAGGCTCCGCTGCTGCAGCTTCCCCCTCCTCGAGCAGCTCCAGCTCGTACAATGCATCCCAGGGCTCCGGCGACTCGGAGGAAGGTCACCATTGCTGGTTGGATTCCAATATCCATTGTCTACAGGGGGCCAACATGTTATCATGGTGCATACCCCTGAGCCCAGCTATCTCCACCGGGCTACATGGTGGCCCAGTTGACACTGCAGACCCTGTCCCTGCAAGTCCCCCTCCCTTCCACTTCCCACAACCCTGGCCCCATTGCTGCCCGGCACTGTAAGGGCCTCTGGCCCTGGTGCTCATCCCTGCTGACAGGTGTAGCATCGGCTGGCACTACCCATTCCAGCGGTACACTGCGCATCCCCCATCCGGCGCCCATCTGTTGGTGCTACTGTGTGTGTTGCTCGTGGCTGGGCCGCGTGGTGCCTCGGCAGTGGGTGGCAGCTGGTTGGGGGGCTGTATGGGGGCTGTGTGGTTAGCGGAGGTGGAGGCTGGCAGGAGTGGTGGGGGAGGATGGGCCAGTGTTACTCTGCAGAACTAGGGGCCAAGGTGGATGGAAAGTTTGGTGCACAGCAAGATGGCTGCCTTGCAGGCCGCAGCAATGACAGTCCATGCCTGGACACCACCCCAGTCCCATGGGGGGTCACCCAGGCCCCATGGCCTGTTCTTCCCCCCCCCCCCCCCCCCCCGGCCCTAGCGGCCAGCGCAGCCAGTGTCAGGATGGGAGCTCACGGTCACGCCTTTCCCTGACCTACCTCCTCTCTCTCCCTCAACAGCCATGGCACCTGTTTCTCGATTCTTAACAGCAGAAGTGAACCTTGCCATTGAGAATTCCCGCCGGCAGAGCATTGTGGAGGCCCTGAGGAATATTGGGCCAGGCCCGCTATGACATGCAAATGGGGTTTACTGTACATGTGGAATGTAACACATTGGCGCAACTATTGGGGTGATGGAAAATTACGATTTGCTGTGAACCCGGCCCCAGCCAATCGCCTTTCCTGATTTTGACGTTGGTCGACGGAGAATCTCTTCTATTAAATGCCTCCTTTCCCTTCCCCGTTCGGAAGTGCTCCCCCCTTTCATATTCTACTCTTCTCTTCAATATTCCTTAAGCTTCCTGCTCTCTTGCCATCAAGCCTGCAGCATTCCTCTATCCCTCTTGGCATCCTTTGAAGGGCTCATCAAGACTCAGTTCTGGCTCAGGATGAACATCAACACCAACGCAACTGCCCCATCCAGAGAGGGGCACGGTGGTTAGCACTCCTGCTTCACAGGTCCAGGGACCCTGGTTCAATTCCAACCATGGGTGACTGTCTGTGTGGAATTTGCATGTTTTCCCATGTCTACGTAGTTTCTGCTGGGTGCTCTGGTTTTCTCTCACAGTCCGAAGATATGCATGTTAGGTGGATAGCCCATGCTAAATTGCCCTTATTATCCAAAGGTTAGGTGGGGTTACACGGATAGGCCGAGGGAGGTGGGCCTAGGTAGGATACTCTTTCAGAGAGGTGGTGCAGTCTCAATGGGCCGAATGGTCTCCTTCTGCACTATAAGGATTCTATGATTCTTCTATGATTCAACTGTCTAACAAACCTTCTTCCCTTTTCACCAACTGGCATCTCATTTTATCAACTCCTTCCTGTCCAACTCAGCCCTCCTCTTACTGCTGACCCTGGCGTCTCTGTTCTCACCACCTATAGGAACGTAGGAGCAGGAGTAAGCCATTCAGCCCCTCGAGCCTGTCCCAACCATTCAATGAGATCATGGCTGATCTGTGGCCTACCTTTTGGCCCATATCCCTTAATATACTTTGCTTAACAAAAATCTATCTGTCTCAGATTTAAAATTAACAGGTAGGCCGGGATTTTTCCGACCCTGCGCCCGGTCAGAGAATCCCTGGGGAGAGGCGCGAATCCCACTCCGCCACCCCTACGTTGGCTGCCCTATTCTCCGGCGCTGTTTTTCGCGGGGGCCGACGGGATTCCCGCCACGCCAGTCGGGGCCGTTGATAGCGGCGCCCCCGGCGATTCTCTGGGCACCGCTGGGCCGAGTGGCCGTAAAGTTTTGCCTAGTCCGCCGACGTTGAATTACTCACCTCACATATGGCGGGGACCTGACAGGTACGTGTGCGGGGGTGGGTCACGGGGGACGGGGTGGGGTATCCGACCCCAGGGGGGCCGGCACGGTGGCCTGGCCTGCGATCTGCGGGTGGGCTGGTTCTGTGGGGGGCCTTCTTTCCTCCACGCTGGGTCCCTGTAGGGCTTCGCTAATTGCCCGGGGGCCGGTGCGGCGAAGGGAACCCCGTGCGTCTGAGAAATAAGCCGGCCGGTCTGCGCATGTGCGGAAATAAGCCGGCCAGGTCCGCACATGCGTGGAACTCGCGCCAGCTCTTCGGTGCCAGCTGGAGTGGCGCCAACCACTCTGGCGTCAACCTAGCCCCCGAGAAATTGAAGAATTCCTCACTTTCGCGGGCTGTTGACACCGGAGTGGTTGGCGCCGGTTTTCCAGCCGGCGTGGGGGACATAGCCCCATTTTCAGACAATCCCGCCACTGTTCCAGCTTCACCTGCTGTTTGTGGGAGAGAGTTCCAAACCTTTGCAACCCTTTGAGAGCAGAAGTGCTTTTTAACATCTCTCTCATATGGTCTGGCCCTCTGGCTTCCGGTGGGGCACTGATGTCCAGACTGCGCGGCCATGCATGCGCGCGGAGGTCGCAAGTGCGTCTGCGCATGCGCGTGTTTGCCCACTTCGGCGTGGATGCCGCCGATATGGCGGACCCACACAGCGGGCCTGCGCGGAGTAAGGTAGGCCCCCCCCCAGATCGTGGTCGATAGCCAATCGGTGGCCCCCGATGGCGGGCCTGGCCACTGCTGAGGCCTCCCCCGGAGTCATATTTCCCCCAACCCCCACCAGGACTGCCACCACGGCTCTGGGTACGAGCTCCCGCTGGGTGGTTCTAGATGTGAACCACACCGGCGGGAACGCAGCTGGTCGACCATGGTGAATCGCCGCAGGGTCTTCTTCCAATGGCCCCCGACCAGCACCGCGTCGACCCCGTGTGTGTAACTGGCGGGTCTGTGGAGAATCATGGAAGTGCCACCGGGCACGATTCCGGCGCGGTGGGTCAGAGAATCCCGCCCCCTGTCTTATCCTGTTAATATCTTAGAGACTTTAATCAATTCATCCTTTAACCTTCTAAATTCTAGTGAAAACAGGCCTAATTTGTGTATTCACTCCTCATAACTCAAGCTCTATTCTAGGATCATTTTTGTAAACCTACGATGCACTCCCTCCAAGGCATATATATTTGTTCCTAAGGTGCGGTGCCCAGAACTGTTCACAGTACTCCACGTGGGGTCTAACCAGGATTTTGTATAACCACAGCCTAACTTTTGTGTCTTTATATTCAAATCCTCTGGATATAAAGGCCAGTATTCCACTAGCATTTTTGATTACTTTCTGCACTTGTTTGTGGCATTTTAAAGATCTATGCACCCGAACCCCAAGTCTCTTTGGACATCCACTGTACCTAACCTCTTTCCATTTAGAAAGTACTCTGCCCAATCCTTTTTTAGTTCAAAATGGATAACCTTGCACTTGCTTACATTGAATTCCATCTGCCACAATTTTGCCCATTCATCTAGTCAGTCAATATCCCCTTGCAATTTTGTGCAATCATCTGGACTGTCTACAATGTCGCCCAACTTTGTATCATTAGCAAATTTGGATATATGACTTTCTCTGCCGTCATCCAAGTCATTAATGCATTGTGTGAATAATTGAGGCTCCAACACAGATCCCTGTGGTACACCACCAGTCACGTTCTGCCAATTAGAGTAATTACCCATTATCCCCACCCTCTGTCACCTGCCACCCAACCAATTTCCTAACCATGTCAATAATTTGTCCTCAACTTCATGGGTTTCCACCTTAGCTAACAGTCTCTTGTGTGGGTCTTTATCAAATGCCTTCTGGATGTCCATATAAATTACATCCATAGACGTTCCCCTGTCCACCACCTTAGTCACCTCTTCAAAAAATTCAATGAGATTAGTCAGGCATGACCTTCCCTACACGAATCCATGCTCACTCTCCCCGATCAACTGAAATTTTTCGATGTGTTCAGTTACCCCATCCCTGATTATAGACGCCAGCAATTTCTCCACAACAGATATTCAGCTAACCGGTCTGTAATTTCCTGGTGTCCCCCTTTCACACTTCTTAAGAAGTGGAGTGACATGTGCAACTTTGCAATTCAGATAGACTACTCCTGAATCCAGGGAATTCTGGAAGAGTATAGTTAGGGCATCTACAATGTGCTCCCCTATTTCCTTTAACATCCTCAAATGGAAACTGTCACATCCTGGGGATGGTCATCTTTAGTTCCATCAATATTCTAATTACTGATGCTGTATTTATGTTAATTGTATTAAATTCCTGTCCTCTATCGTCTATTAATATTTAGTGAACTTTCATCAAGCTATCCTCCTTTTCAACTGTAAATACTGAGGCAAAGTAATTGTTCAACATGTCTGTCATTTCCTGATCTCCATTTTCAGTTTTCAGTGGGCCTACATTGCCCTTGACTACCAGCATCCCCGTTATATAACTATAACATTTCTTCTTATTGATTTTGATGTTGTTTCCTTTCATAATCCCCTTTAGTAGCTCTTTGAGCTGCTTTGTGACCATTTGCTGGCATTTGTATCAATCTCATTCATCCCAGGATCTGTTCTCTGTTGTGCATTTTTGTAAGCCCTTTCTTTTAGTCTTATGCTGTACCTAACCTCTTTAGTTGTCCATGGCTGTTTTTTTTTATGAAGTGGAGCTTTTTCCTCTCAGTGCTATTCACTTGTTCTGTATTTCATGAAATGTTTCTTTAAATATTCTGCACTGTTCTTCAGTCATTTGATCCATTAACATCTTCCCAGTTTACCATGGACAGTCTCTGCTTCATTCTGTTAAAGTAAGCCTTACCCAAGTCTTGAATTCTCCGACCCCCGCCATTGGCAGCGGCCACCCCGACAATTCTTCAGGCCTCGATGGGCCGAGTGGCCGTCAGTTCCTGGCCAGTCCCGCCGGCGTGAAATGGACATGGTCCATCACGGCAGGACTTGGCTTGTAGGCTGGCTACTGAAGTCCTCGGGGCGATCCGGCTCGGGGGGGGGGGGGGGGGGGGGGGGGGGGGGCCACCACGGTGGCCTGACCCGCGATCGTGGCCCACCAATCTGTGGGTGGGCCTGTACTGTGGGGGACAGAGGCCAGCATGGAGAAGAACCCCACTGCACATGCGCAGGAAACATGCCGGCCTGTCTGCTCATGCGCCAACTCATGCCAGCCCTTCGGCGCAGGTTGGCTCGATGTCAACCCCTCCGGCCCCAGCCTAGCCCCTGGAAGTGCGGAGGATTTGACGCCGGAGTGATTTGCGGCGTTCTTGGCGCCGGCGTCGGACTTTCCCACTAATTGCTGGAGAATCTCGCCCCTCTGAAATGTGTTTTTCACTTTCAAACGCACACAGAATTCAATCATGTTGTGATCACTATTTGATAAATGTTCGTGCACAGTTAGGCTATTAAATAAATTGGGCTCAAAACTCATAACTAAATCTAATATCGGCTGTTCCCTTGTTACATCTAAAACTTATTGCTGCAGGGAACTATCCTGGATGCATTCCAGGAATTGACTACCTTTCTGACAGCTGCTAGTCTGCCTCTCCCAATCTATGAGTAAGTAAATCCTCCATTAATACTATTGTGTCTTTTCTATACACTTGCCTAATTTCTGCATTTATATAATCTAACACCTCAGAACTGCTATTGGGGGGTCTATACACAGCATTCATTGGTTTGGTTTGGTTTGGTTTTGTTTATTGTCACGTGTACCGAGGTTCAGTGAAAAGTATTTTTCTGCAAGCAGCTCAACAGATCATTCAGTACATGGGAAGAAAAGGGAATTAAACAGAATTCAAGAAAATACATGAGAATACATAATAGGGCAACACAATATATACAATGTACTACATAAGCATTGGCATCGGATTAAGCAGACATGGGTGTAGTGTTAATGAGGTCAGTCCATAAAAGGGTCATTTAGGAGTCTGGTGACAGTGGGGAAGAAGCTGTTTTTGAGTCTGTTCGTCCGTGTTCTCAGACTTCTGTATCTCCTGCCCGATGGAAGAAGTTGGAAAAGTGTTAACCATTGTGGTTTTAGATCAATTTTTGCTCCTCAATTCCACCCATATGGTCTCCATTGGAAGTTTCCCTGCAGTATGTCTGCCCTCACCATTGAAGTGATAGTATTTCTAATCAGTAAGGCTACTCCACCCCTCTGCCATCTTCTCTGTCCCTCATAGAATCATAGAATTTACAGTGCAGAAGGAGGCCATTTGGCCCATCGAGACTGCACCAGCCCTTGTAAAGAGGACCCTACTTAAGCCCACACCTCCTCCCTATCCCCGTAACCAAGTAACCCCATCTAACCTTTTTTGGACACTAAGGGCAATTTATCATGGCCAATCCACCTAACCTGCACATTTTTGGACTGTGTGAGGAAACCGGAGCACCCGGAGGAAACCCACACAGACACGGGGAGAATGTGCAGACTCCGCACAGACAGTGACCAAAGCCAGGAATCGAGCCTGGGACCCTGGGACCTGTGAAGTATATGTGCTAACCACTGTGCTACCATGCCACCCATACCGTATGATAACCAGGTAGATTTAGATTCCAGTCCCGACCATCCTGCTGCCATGTCTCTGTAATAGCGACTACATCATAATCTTCAATTTGCATTTGCACTTGCAGCTCATGTAGTTTATTCTTTACAGTCCATACATTAGTATATAGAACACCTTAACCCCCTAACCTGTCCCTCAGCTTTGATGTTTTATTTGCCTGTTTATTATTTTTATCTTCTGGTTTAACAAGTGCACTTCTTGTAGTTTTGCCATTAGCTGCAGGTCCTGAAGTTGGGTTCCTGACTATTTCTTTACTCTCTCTCCTGCTACTCTTTTTTGGAACTGTATTGACTTCCCCTGAGGCCTCTCCCACCCCCATTTACTAGTTTAAAGTCCTTATGACCACCTTATTTATCCTTTCCGCGAGGACACTGTTTCCAGATCAGTTCAGGTAGAGTCCATCCTAACGGTACAGATCCCACCTGTCCCAATAATGATACCAGTGCCGCAGGAAATGGAACCTCTCTTTCCCACACCACTCCTTTAACCTAATTTTCTCATCCCTATGCCAATTTGCATGTGGTTCAGGTAATAATCCAGAGATTATAACACTTGAGGACTTGCTCTTTAATTTTGTTCCCAGTTCCTGATATTCCCCACTTCTCTTGCCTAGTTTTGTCTGTTATTTGTCCCAACGTGGACCACAACAACTGGATCCTCCCCGTCTCTCTCCAATATCTTTTCAAGCCAGTTAGAGATGTCCCTCCCAGGTAGGCAACAAAGGATGCTATCAGTATAGCATCAATAAATCTGGCTCCAGAAGTCTATTCACTTGTGTGCAAAGCCTTTTCTATCTATTAACTTATTGTGGATGGTTACATTGATATCATGACCTGAGCAGAAACATGGCTGAGGTATGATAACACCTTATATCTTCCACCACTTTGTAGCTACATATACAAGACTATTGTGGTCTTGTAGCTGTAGCTCTTACCAGCCCAATCTCACTTTGGCCTGACCCCTACTCCACAGGTACCTTCTCCTTCTTTCAATATCTTGCATTCTTCTCTCCATCTAACCTTTCATTCAAAATCATCATTCTCTATCAGCCTCGCAAGTATGATAAAAATGTCCGCACCGAGATAACTTCACTGCTTTCGTCCTTCTGCACCAAATAACCTAACATCCTTGATGATTTCAACCTCCAGCACAACTCATCATCTTCTCTCTCCTCTGGGTTCACTGCCTGCCCTCATATCCTCCCTAAATCTCTCTCTTCATGTAAACTCTCCAACCCAGGTATACAGCCACCCCCTTTACCTTGCTGTCTCATGTGGTCTTGCTACTCTCAGCATATAAGGTTACATCCACTCCACTCTAACCTCACTTTCTCTGAAGCCCTGGAACAAAGGTGTTGCTTCCAAAAATTGTGTACATCTTTCCCAGATGCAATGTTTGAATCCGTCCAGTCAGATTTCCACCCCTGCTACAGTACCGAAACAACTCTTAACAAAGTTACAAATGACATCCTATGTGACTGCAACCTGTCTGCTGCCTTTGACATGGTTAATCGCATCA
Source organism: Scyliorhinus canicula (assembly GCF_902713615.1). NCBI lineage: Eukaryota > Metazoa > Chordata > Chondrichthyes > Carcharhiniformes > Scyliorhinidae > Scyliorhinus > Scyliorhinus canicula. The sequence continues at coordinate 59,079,826 of NC_052159.1, read as the reverse complement.
TCTTCCACCAATACCTCTCCACTGTCATCTAGCTGGGTGGAATTATACGCGTTTGGTTCCAGTGTTATTTTAACTGTAGCTAGAGCATCCCTTGCAGTGGCTTCTATTCCCACGTTGGCACTAAGATCTCTGGTGTTTGTCAATGGCCCCTTCCTATTTTTCATTTACATGATGCACCATGAGACATCAGCTGGATTCTCCGATCTGAGTTCTCTCCGGCGCTGCTGCCAGTGAAAACGCTTTGCCAAAACTCCATTCACTGCACCAGGACTGGGGAATCCCACTGGCATGAACGGTCAGAGAATCCGCAGGCATGAACAGATGGACAATCCCACCAGTTTAAATGGATTGAAATCCCGCTGATGTGAACAGACAGAGAATCCCGCCGATAAAAACGGACGGAGAATCCCACCAGCATAAACGATTTGGAAATTCCGCCGGGGTAAACAGATGGAAATCTCGCCATTGTAAACAGACGGAGAATCCCACTGGAGTAAACGGACAGAGAATCCCGCCGGAGTAAACGGATGGAAATCCCGCCAGTGTAAACGGACGGGGAATCCCGCCGGAGTAAACGGATGGGGAATCCCGCCGGAGTAAACGGATGGGGAATCCTGCCAGTGTAAACGGATGGAAATCCCGCCAGTGTAAACGGACGGGGAATCCCGCCGGAGTAAACGGATGGAAATCCCGCCAGTGTAAACGGACGGGGAATCCCGCCAGAGTAATCGGACGGGGAATCCCGCCAGTGTAAACGGATGGGGAATCCCGCCGGAGTAAACGGATGGAAATCCCGCCAGTGTAAACGGACGGGGAATCCCGCCGGAGTAATCGGACGGGGAATCCCGCCAGTGTAAACGGATGGGGAATCCCGCCAGTGTAAACGGATGGGGAATCCCGCCAGTGTAAACGGACGGGGAATCCCGCTGGAGTAAACGGACGGGGTATCCCGCCAGTGTAAACGGATGGAAATCCCGCCAGTGTAAACGGATGGAAATCCCGCCAGTGTAAACGGACGGGGAATCCCGCCGGAGTAAACGGATGGAAATCCCGCCAGTGTAAACGGACGGGGAATCCCGCCGGAGTAATCGGACGGGGAATCCCGCCAGTGTAAACGGATGGGGAATCCCGCCGGAGTAAACGGATGGAAATCCCGCCAGTGTAAACGGATGGGGAATCCCGCCGGAGTAATCGGACGGGGAATCCCGCCAGTGTAAACGGATGGGGAATCCCGCCAGTGTAAATGGACGGGGAATCCCGCCGGAGTAATCGGACGGGGAATCCCGCCAGTGTAAACGGACGGGGAATCCTGCCAGTGTAAACGGATGGGGAATCCCGCCGGAGTAAACGGATGGGGAATCCCGCCAGTGTAAACGGATGGGGAATCCCGCCAGTGTAAACGGACAGAGAATCCCGCCAGTGTAAACGGATGGAAATCCCGCCAGTGTAAACGGATGGAAATCCCGCCAGTGTAAACGGACGGGGAATCCCGCCGGTGTAAACGGATGGGGAATCCCGCCGGAGTAAACGGATGCAAATCCCGCCAGTGTAAATGGATGGGGAATCGCGCCAGTGTAAACGGATGGAAAATCCCGCCTGAGTAAACGGATGGAAATCCTGCCGGTGTAAACGGATGGGGAATCCCGCCAGTGTAAACGGATGGGAAATCCCGCCGGTGTAAACGGATGGGGAATCCCGCCTGAGTAAACGGATGGGAATCCCGCCGGAGTAATCGGACGGGGAATCCCGCCAGTGTAAACGGACGGGGAATCCTGCCAGTGTAAACGGATGGGGAATCCCGCCGGAGTAAACGGATGGGGAATCCCGCCAGTGTAAACGGATGGGGAATCCCGCCAGTGTAAACGGACAGAGAATCCCGCCAGTGTAAACGGATGGAAATCCCGCCAGTGTAAACGGATGGAAATCCCGCCAGTGTAAATGGATGGGGAATCGCGCCAGTGTAAACGGATGGAAAATCCCGCCTGAGTAAACAGATGGAAATCCTGCCGGTGTAAACGGAAGGGGAATCCCGCCAGTGTAAACGGATGGGAAATCCCGCCGGTGTAAACGGATGGGGAATCCCGCCTGAGTAAACGGATGGAAATCCTGCCGGTGTAAACGGATGGGGAATCCCGCCGGAGTAAACGGATGGGGAATCCCGCCAGTGTTAACGGATGGGGAATCCCGCCAGTGTAAACGGACGGGGTATCCCGCCGGTGTAAACGGATGGGGAATCCCGCCGGAGTAAACGGATGGGGAATCCCGCCAGTGTAAACGGACGGGGTATCCCGCCGGAGTAAACGGATGGGGAATCCCGCCGGAGTAAACGGATGGGGAATCCCGCCGGAGTAGACGGACGGGGAATCCTGCCGGTGTAAACGGACGGGGAATCCCGCCGGATTAAACGGATGGAAATCTCGCCAGCGTAAACGGATGGAAATCCCGCCAGAGTAAACGGATGGGGAATCCCGCCGGAGTAAACGGATGGAAATCTCGCCGGAGTAAACGGACGGGGTATCCCGCCGGAGTAAACGGATGGGGAATCCCGCCGGTGTAAATGGACGGGGAATCCCACCGGTGTAAACGGATGGGGAATCCCGCCGGAGTAAACGGACGGGGAATCCCGCCGTGTAAACGGATGGGGAATCCCGCCGATGTAAACGGATGGGGAATCCCGCCGGTGTAAACGGATGGGGAATCCCGCCGGAGTAAACGGATGGGGAATCCTGCCAGTGTAAACGGATGGAAATCCCGCCAGTGTAAACGGATGGGGAATCCCGCCGGAGTAAACGGATGGAAATCCTGCCGTGTAAACGGATGGGGAATCCCGCCGGAGTAAACGGATGGGGAATCCCGCCGGAGTAAACGGATGGAAATCTCGCCGGTGTAAACGGATGGAAAGGAGGTTCCAACCATATATTTAATCCATCACTCAGGCCTCCTATTTCCACCTCTGTAACCAGAGGCAGATTTTTAATGGGGAGGGCTGGTGCCCAAACGGAGAGGTGACTGTTGTGGTTGGAACACCATGGGAACACCAATCAGAGCCTTGGCACCTCTACATTTGCTGATAGGCTCATTCAAGTTTCTTGAGTCTATCAGTAGGCAAAACAGATCGGACTCTGGTGGATTCCCTTTAGAGCAGGAAAACAGTTTGGCAGACTTTGGGAAGAGGTGGAGACTTAGAGCAGTTCAGGCATGGATCTCCTGAATTGGTGCGAAGTTTCTGAACTTTCATTGACTAAAGGTGCAAAGCAATGGCCAGGTTTCTGGCATTTGATCTGGCAGGCAGCCTGTGGAAAAAGTACAGTCGCCGACCTAACATCAGGGTGCGAGCCTGTGAAGCCTTCAGCGAGGTGAGGAGGAGGCTCTGGTCAATGTTCATCAAGGGGAGCTCCAGGCCAGGGATGAGCTGGATGACCAAACAAAAAGAAAGGAGGCAAGATGGCCAGGCAGCCAACAAGGAGCACACGTGGGAATCAAGGGTTAGGCTTGAGAACCTGGCTACCTGAGCTGTCATTGGGGCGGGGTTTGATGTAATTGGGAGTGTGGCTTGATGTCATGGGCAGAGCTCAACATCATTGGGGGCAGGCCGCCACATCATCAGGGGGTAGAGCGTGATGGGGGGCCCCTACAAAGAGGGATAGTGCGGGGCCCCCAAAAGTGTAAGTCTGCCTCTGTCTGTAACATTGACCTTTACATTCTGTCTGAGTTTATCTGCTGCTGAAATTCTGATCCATTCTTTTGTTCTCTCTAGCCTTCACTATTCCAGTGCACTCCTGGTCGGTCTCCCAAGTTTTACCCTTTCAAATTCTACCCTCTGTAAATTTGATGTAATCCAAGACTCTGCTGCCTCTGTCTTAACTCACACCAAGTCCTGTTCACCAACACCCCTGTACTCACTGACTTGCATTGGCCACCGGCCAAGCAATGACTTGTTTTCAAAATCCTCCCCATCTTTGCAAACTCCTTCAGCCCCACAACCTTCTCAGGTGTTTGAGCTCATCTAATCGCTCCACCATTTTCCACTTTCCTGGGTCCCAAGCTCTGGAATTTGTTTACATGTGCAAAATACAAGTATACAAGTTGTTGTTGAGGGTACAAAGGTGATCAATCCAATCGTTCTGAATATCAGGAATTTAAGTTTTGATAAAAGATTAATAGGGTTTGGTTTGTTTAGCCTGTCGAGTGAGGTGGGATTGGTTTGGCTCTGGAAGAAGAAGCCATTCAGTTGATTTAAATTAAGTTTCAAAATTATGAATGGATTTAACAAAATAAATCCAGACAAGTTTTCTATTCTGGAGAGGCTCCAGAGACACAAAATTGGAAGGAAGTGTTTGGGTAAGATGGTAAATCAGGCTGAGTTTTTTACATAGTGGCAAAGGTCCTGTAGAGTAGCTTATCAAGAAAAATATTAAAACAAAGCTATGAGTTTAAGAAGGACGCAATTAGATGTGAGTGTCCAGAGAGAAGAGGGACTGAGGGGTACGAGGGGAAAGAGGAATTTATTCTATTCAATACTCTTAACGGAACCATTAAGTTAATGGGTACAGAATACGTATACGATCTTGGTTAATGTGGGCACATGGAGAAAATCTCAACTTTCTTGGTGAAAGGAGGGACAAAATGAGTTCATCCACCAGTATCTATCACTTCTTCTGAATTTTCAGACCCTAAGTGGATGGGTTTGGATTGGGCGGGCAGTAAAGTATTAAAAATTCGAACACAAAACCATCCCGCTGTGAGGTTGCTTTTAACAAGGTCCAGTCAGGGTGTTGGCGACCCACCCTCAAGTTGGTCATTCAAATATTTTGAGGAAGTTGTGTGTCTTCATTTTAACAAAGTTCCTGGGCGTGTTGTTGCCAATGCAGAATTTTACAACAGCAAAACTGGCGCCGCAGCTGCATCAATTCAGCTAGCGTTAAGGGGCTAGCACTGGCGTCACATGGAACACAATTGATTCCAATGAAAAAAGGTGTGCGATTCGCCAGGTCCGTGATTGACACTCAGGAGGCTGACAAGCAGCAGCTGCATATACACACTGCACTCCCCACACACCATCCCAGCCAACAAGATGGCAGCGAGGACGAGGAGAGCAACCCCGAGGTTTTCCGATGTCAAGCTGGAGACCCTCGTGGAGGATGACCCTGACCTAACCCGGGAAGGAGACTGCCACCTTTTGCCGTGCCTGGGTGCCAGTGGCAGAGGCCATGAGAACCATGGGCAACACCATCTGGACCAGCCAGCAGTGCCCTAAAAAACTGCACAATTTGCTCAGGGCAGCCAGGATGAGTAGGCAGCACAGTGTCCCTGGCACTAACACCCCTCCCACACACCCTTAATCCTACCCCACCCTCCACCCGAGGGCAGGCAAACTCCCACCCTGCACCACATGCCAGCACCCCTGCTGGACACCATGGCCGGGTGCCCTGGCTACTGAGGTCACCAGCTACCCACAGGAGGGGCACCATCGGATCTGCGGCCTCTCACTGTGTCAGAGCAGAGGGCCCTGGATGTGGTCGCTAGATAAGGAAAGTGAGATCACCAAGGTGGAGTTCGGTTGAGGGCGAGGAAGTGAGACCCCGCTGAGTTGCAGTTCCCCATGACACATGTCAACCCCCCTCCTCAACATCACCCCCACAACACCCCTACCCCACACCACCCTCACCCCACACCACCCCCACACCACGTTCACCCCCACACCACCCTCACCCCCACACCACCCTCACATCCACACCACCCTCTCCCCACCCCATCACCCTGAACCACACCCCCACTCACCCCAGCCCGCGGGCGAATCATGCATCTTGCCTTGTGTCTTGCAGGACCTGCTGGTGATGGGGTAGATCTACCTGGCGTCCCTCGCTCCCAGCCAGTGCCACAGCCGGAGCCCCCCCCGTGAGGCGAGCAGTGACGGGTAGAGCAGCTCAGCGGCAGCCCTCCGCATGCCATCCAGGAGACCCCGGAGCTCGACTCAGATCAGAGTCGGAGGATGACTCAGATTTCCCATCACAACTGTCTCCCAAACCCTCCACCATCCCAGCGACACTCACCTCGGTTGGACACTTTAGTGAAGAGGCTCTTGGGCCACCCTCTGATACTCACCACATAGCTGATCCGGTACAGCAGGTGGAGGTAGGAACAACCAAGGGGGTGGGCCAACCCCAGGGATTAGCTGCCGTCCAGATGGGTCTCAGGCTTCTGGGTGGACAGTCCCATTTGTAGTGGAGATGCAGTCACAGAGCCAGGGACTACATGAGGGGTTGTCGGCGAGCATTCAGCACCTGCAGGTGCAGTTGGAGGAGAACAACCGTGTGCAGCAGCAGGAGACGGTGCCGACCATGCATGCCACCCAGGCCAACACCGCACAGGTGGCATCCGCAGTGGAGGCATTGGACACTGGCCAAGGCCCAGGACAGAGTTGACTCTCATAGGCAACCATGTGCCAGAGCCAAGTGGACATCGCAACGGTGCTTCTGAGCATGGCCCAGTCACAGCAGGCCATGGCTGGGAACGTCAACGGCATTGCCCAGGTGCTGGCTGATGTGACACAAACCCAGAAGATGGCGGCACAGTCGCAGTGTGAAGTGGCGCCGTCCCAGACGGAGATGGTCCACTCCTTGTGCTCCATGGCCGCGAACATGGGGACCCTGGTCGAGACCAGAGCGGTTTCCAGGGCTGGCAGCTCAAGGTGGAGGGGGCGGGGGGGGCTCAGGGGATGGCTCCATTCACACCCCCATCCCATAGAGTAGCCCGGGGGCCATTGGCACCCTGAGGCAGGAGACGGTGACAGGGCCCATGCTGGTGAATCCTGCAGGGGAGGTGCTGGAACACCGCAGTACCTTGGACACCCCCCCCCCCCCCCCCACCCCTCCTCCTGTCCCTGGTGCATCTGGTGGGCAGCGGACAGAACAGGGCAGCGCCACGCCACCCGGGACACCCGAGCAGCAGCCAGGTCCATCCAAGTCCGGTCACCCCAGAAGACGCCCGCCAACGGAAACCCAGGTGCAGGGCAGGAATCACAGCAGGCCACCTCCACTCCTGCTGTACCGTCTGGGGAACCACCTAGATGTAGCGTTAAGGCCCAGAAGGCCAGAAGGTTAGAGAGCAGTTAAGTTGGCATGGTTGCAGGGCACAGTTTAGTTATAGGGGCTAGGGCACAAACCCGTAAATATTTGTTCACATTAAATACCTGTTACCTCTGTTAACCCCACTCTCCCCAGCCCGTAGTGTGACAGGTGTGTATCATGGAGGGAGATGCAGGCGGGGATGGCCGGGGAGTGAGGGGGGTGTGTTTGGAGTTGTGATGCGGTGACCGTGCCCCTGGCCAGTCCTCCCCCCTCCACCCCCCACCCCCAAGTCGGTGAACCTGGAGGTGGTCAGAGCATCCCGTGCTCGTTGGCCCTGGTGCACACATCGTGTGGCCTTCCATGCCTGCGTCGCCCCTCTGCAGTGCAATGTTGTGTAGGATACAGCAGGCTGCCATGATGCGGGCGACCGTCCCACATCATATTGGAGAGCCCCTCCAGAGCAATCCAGGCACCTGAGTCGCATCTTCAAGATGCCAAAGCACTGCTCAATCATGGACCCGGTCGCTGTATAGGTGCCATTGTAGCAGGTCTCCGCATTGCTCAGTCGCTCCAGGTAGGTGTCATCAGCCATGACCGCAGTGGATAATGATTTGGCATCAAATCGGCGCCCGCCACGATTTTTGGATCAAAACCTATTCTTCGCCCAATCATGTTTCACGATTTCGGCATCAGCCAACAGAGAATCCCGTCCCCTGTTTTTAACTACGGTCTCCGAGTATTTCTGGGCCTCAAGGAACCCAACAGCTAAAAGGTGATGAGAAGTGTTGCAAACAATGAATAACTGGTTTTCAGGTGGGGAACCTAGGGCTAAAAGAAAAATCAGGCATGTTCTGGAATTGGAAAACCTCTGCAGTGTTCAGGGAAACCTGCACTTCCAGATGAACTCAAAATTAGAAATGCTCCTCTCTGCTCTGAAATCTGTGCCACTAAAAATCAGAATCATTGTTTTTCCCTATCTGAAAACAAGTTGTTAAAATTGAGCTAAATGGCTGGTAGCAGAGGTGCAATAAGTGTCATAAATGCAATTATTATTAGCAAAATTATTCTAATTGATGCAGTAATCTTGGCTAGTTCATCAGTGTTATAATAGTGGGCAGAATGCTACTTTGACACGAGGCAATGGTAACTCGTGTTTGTTCATATTAATGAAACTCTTTTGTTTCCTGTTTCTCCCAGTATATTTAGAATTGTCTGAGAACGGTATTAAATGGCAGGTGCTGCACAAAGAAATTCCTGTGCTTCTTTGCAATAAAGATGTTTGATCTTTTTGCAATATACATTAAATCTGTGCACACGTTCTGTTGTTACATATACTTTCACTTTGTGTCACATCTTTGTCATGCATTCTCAATCCTCTGTCATGCTTCAGTAACCTCTGCTTAGGACTATAAACAATCTGCTGCATGACCCAGTGGGGTAGATTATCTTTGTGTAGCAGCGAGCTGGCAGCTTGTTTTACATCTCTCTGGCTTCAATGGAGATTTTTAAGAAAGGAGAGGTGCACAGGGGACTGCTGACTCACTGCATCCGTTTTACACTGCTGCGCCCAATCCAGATCAGCAGAACGTGGGCAGCACAGGAGCACAAGTGGCTAGCACTGTGGCTTCACCGCGCCAGGGTCCCAGGTTCGATTCCCACTGGGTCACTGTCTGTGCAGAGTCTGCACGTTCTCCCCGTGTGTGCGTGGGTTTCCTCCGGGTGCTCCGGTTTCCTCCAATAGACCAAAGACGCGTCGGTTAGGTGGATTGGCCATGCTAAATTGTCCTTAGTGACCAAAAAAAACAAAGGTTGGGAGGGGTTATTGGGTTACGGGGATAGGGTGGAAGTGAGGGCTTGAGTGGGTCAGTGCAGACTCGATGGGCCAAATGGCCTCCTTCTACACTGTATGTTCTATGTTGTATGCCTGCGTGGGTTTCCTCCGGGTGCTCCGGTTCCCTCCCACAGTCCAAAGATGTGCAGGTTAGGTGGATTGGCCATACTAAATTGCCCTTAGTGTCCAAAAAGGTGAGGAGGGGTTATTGGGTTAAGGGGATCGGTTCCAGTCCTGCCCAGGTGCAGACCGTCCGGTTTGTACTGGTCCCACCTCCCCCAGAACCGGTCCCAATGCCCCCAGGAATTTGAATCCCACCCTCTTGCACCATCTCTTGAGCCACGCATTCATCCTATCTATCCTGACATTCCTACTCTGACTCGCTCGTGGCACTGGTAGCAATCCTGAGATTACTACCTTCGAGGTCCTACTTTTTAGTTTAACTCCTAACTCCCTGAATTCCGCTTGTAGGACCTCATCCCGTTTTTTTACCTATATCGTTGGTGCCTATGTGCACCACGACAGCTGGCTGTTCATCCTCCCCCCCCCCCAGAATGTCCTGCAGCCGCTCCGAGACATCCTTGACCCTTGCACCAGGGAGGCAACATACCATCCTGGAGTCTCGATTGCATCCACAGAACCGCCTGTCTATTCCCCTTACGATCGAGTCCCCTATCACTACAGCCCAGCATTTTTCTTCCTGCCCTGCTGTGCAGCAGACCCAGCCACGGTGCCATGAACCTTGCTGCTGCCTTCCCCTGGTGAGCCATCTCCCCCAACAGTATCCAAAGCGGTATATCTGTTTTGCAGGGAGATGACCGCAGGGGCACCTGCACGGCCTTCCTACTCTTGCTCTGTCTTTTGGTCACCCATTTCAGAGATGACACTGACATAATCCCAGCAGAATTATAACCATAAAGTGAGAATTTCGGATTGTGCTGAAGTCTGACTAGAAGACAATCCTGTGCGGGACTCTGTGCACTGACCTTGTGATATTCACTGGGCTCTGTCTCATTTTAATGATATGGATGAGCTCCAGGTTTTGAGGATATCGCTGAATGGGAACATAGCCTTGGGCCCAAAAGGCAGCAGCCTGCATCCCAAGCTCCAGAGTCAGAAAGGTGGGTCAGGATTTATCAGGTTCATCAAGAGCAGGCTCGACAGTGGGGGAAAGGAAAAATGCAGTCAGGATGCATTCATCAAGAAGTCTGTATTGCGACGCAGTTCTGAAGTTTAGTTGTAGCAGGAACCATGGAGGGGTGACATCCCGTAATGAAGTGACAAGACTGTCATATCCCACATGGGACTTTTTCTATAATAATCTTTATTGTCACAAGTAGGCTTAAATTAACGCTGCAATGAAGTTACTGTGAAAATCCCCTGGTCGCCACATTCCAGCGCCTGTTCAGGTACACAGAGAGAGAATTCAGAATATCCAATTCACCCAACAAGCACGTCCTTCGGGACTTGTGGGAGGAAACCGGAGCACCCGGAAGAAACCCACGCAGTCACAGGGAGAACATGCAGATTCCGCACAGACAGTGACCCAAGCCGGGAATCGAACCTGGGACCCTGGTGCTGTGAAGCAACAGTGCTAACCACTGTGCTACCCTGCTGCCCTTACAGGGTAGGAATGATTATCTTCCCCATGGTTTCCACAGAGTATGAGCTCCCTCGCTGAGGGGCAGGGGAACTCTATTCATCTATGTATAAAAGGTCGACCAGTAAGGCACCGACTGATAGAGACCCGGTAGGGATCTACCAGGAGTAATGTGTAAAGCAATAGTAAATAGTCCAAAGTTCTTTAATGTTACTCAGTGTGGACTCCCCGTGTACTTATTAAAAGGACCTCAATTAGATAATTTAAATGTTAATTTTAACCTGAATTTTACAGTGCTTTTACAACTGTATCAGTGGTGCACAGGAACCTCAGGGGCTTCAGACACCTGCCTGGTTAAAGGAGGTGGCAGCGAGGTGAGAATTCAGTGCTGAATCTGACAGCCAACCATCACATATGGTGGAAAGGAGGGTGGTGAATGGAGGGCATTGCCAGGCAAAGGCAGAAAGGGGCTGAATGAATGGAAGGGATGTGCTACAAGGGTCCGAGAGAGAGAGAGAGACAGTTGCACTTTCTCCCAAGATACTGTCCAGGAAACGATTTGGTGGGAGGTCAGTCCCACAGAACATGTTGAGCTTGGAAAGAGTCCACATGTCCAGAACGAGGGGCCACAGACTGAGGATACAGGGTAGGCCATTTAGGACTGAGATGAGGAGAAATTTCTTCACCCAGTGAGTGGTCGGCCTGTGGAATTCGCTACCACAGAAAGCAGTTGAGGCCCAAACAGTATGTTTTCAAGAAAGAGTTAGATTTAGCACTTGGGGTGAAGGGTAGCAAAGGATATAGGGGGAAGGCGGGATCAGGCTATTGAGTTGGATGGTCAGCCATCATCATAATGAATGTTGGAGTTGGCTCAATGGGCCGAATAGCCTCCTCCTGCTTCTATTTTCTTTGTTTCTATGCCACGGGCCTAATCCACTCAGTTTTCATAGCCTCCTAAGTAAAACGAGGGAGGGTCAGACCCTGACAGAACACAGGTGGAACATCAAGAGCACGCCCTTGAAGGGTGCAGAGAAACCTGCTCACAGTCTCCTGCATGAAGAAGATCCTATCCCCAGGGAGCACGCAACACAAATAACGCAGCCGGCAAGGCAGCCACGTGGGTGTGCATGCCGCTGACAGCCCACTTTAAACCTGGTGCCTTGGGTCGTATAGGTGACACCACCCCCCCCCCCCCACCCCCCCCCCCCCCCCCACCACCCCCACCCCCCCCCACCCCCCCCCCCCCAACCCCCCCCCCCCCCCAGGGCACACCCCTTCCCCCCACTGGGTGCCCTCTGGCCCCAGCGACACCCATCAGCTGTATGGCGTGCTTCAGCACTACATGTCCATCTTTATGGCTTCGATAAGTGTGTGTGTGGGGGGTATATGTTTATGCACGGCTGCCGCTTGTCAGCCCTGCGAGTGTCGATCACGGACCTGGTGAATCCCGCACCGTTTTTCATGGGAACTGATGGTGTTCCACGCGGCACTGGTGCTAGCCCCACACCGGTAGCGGAATTGGTGCAGGTGCGGAGCCGATTTTCCTGTAGTAAAAGTCCGTCGATTCTCCATTGGCGTCACCACTTAGTCGCAGAAAGGGAAAATCCAGCCTCAGATCCTTCGGGTGTGTGCACAATCCCCGGGAAGCAGCTATGACACCCAGCTACTGAGGAAATCCCAGGTGCCAGAGTTGTTGCGGCCACCCAGGAACCTTCAGCGATGGATTCACCTGGACAAGGCAACCCATTGAAGATATGGTTACTCGCGCCATTGAGGATCCCACGTACTGCAACAAGAGGTACAAAAGTTGCCCTTTTAAAATTGCGCCAGGACCAACTGTTCAGTCAGCTAATACTTCATTTCCCATCTCTGCACCTTAATTGGACAGGGCCCCTACATCCCATGAGTTAACTGGGCAGCCTGGTGTGCTTGCATTTGGCTGACCCCTGCGACCTCAGCCCCATGTTGTGTAGAGTACTGGCTGTGTAATCCCTCCCCTATTACACAAGAGTAATAGTCTGCTGCAAGGAGATGGTCATTGACTGACCATGGGCTGCTGATGAGATGGGAAGAGCTGTCTATATTCTAATCAAACTGCTTAATCGATGCCTGAAAGGTAGAAAAAACTTCTGCAGTGATGCAAAAATGTGATTGTGGACTGGAGTGTTACACCTGTTAGCTATGCATCTTTGAGTTTGCACATTTGTGATGTTCCTAGAACATCCCTCTTTTCAATCATGTACCTGCAAGTTCTGTGATTCCAAAGCTGTGGGTCTCCAGTGGGAAGGTGACAGGTAACTACTCATTACTCTGGCTCTATCTTGTTCTGTGAATCATTCTGTGCAACATCCTCACTTCAACCGGCCATTTCTAACCAGCTGACAGTACCTGAGCTGGTGATTGAAAAGGAGAATGTGAGGAGTGAATTTTCAAGAGTTGGGCCAATTACAAGCCTCGTACTTGTAGCTGCAGTATGCCTTCCAGCTTAATTTTATAGGACGTGACCAATTAGTATGCTGCCTCTGAATTCACTGTCAAACTAGGGACACAGACAGCTTCTGGAGGCGAGAGTTTGACACCTCATGGATCATTGCAAAGGCAGTTGGCAGCCTTCATGGTCTCAACACTCAGAGTATTGCTGAGGCCAATGCAGTGGCAGGAATTCACCAAAGATGCCATCTTCACCAGGGGAGCGGCAGCCAGTGTATAAGTCCCTTAAAGTCCTGACTCATTAGCAAACCTCTGACAGTGGGCGTGATTTAATGGAAATATTTCTAAGTGTGATTTTGGGTGCGATTTACAGAGTGTTTCTCAATGGTCGCATTGGCAGGATAGCAGCTGATATATAATGGCACTTTGAGCCCCCATGAGCGCCTCACCGTTACTGGCTGTCTCGTTGTCTGATGACTCACACCTCAGCGTCCCGCTGTTAACAAGGGGGAGCTGCTTTTATACACTCTCTCACCATTCACTCCCAGTCACCACAAGCATGGCACTGGGGCAGCTCACTTTGGCGATCCCGACCTGAACACGCTCCTTGATGCTTGGATGTGAGACGGGATATCCTTTTCCCTTGATGAGGTCAGAGGGCCATCAGCAGGGCTACCGCCTGGGAGGCAGTGGGCCTTCAGCAGGGCTACCAATACCGCCTGGGAGGCAGTGGGCCTGCAGCAGGGCTACCGCCTGGGAGGCAGTGGGCCTTCAGCAGGGCTACCAATACCGCCTGGGAGGGAGTGGGCCTTCAGCAGGGCTACCAATACCGCCTGGGAGGCAGTGGGCCTGCAGCAGGGCTACCAATACCACCTGGGAGGTAGTGGGCCTTCAGCAAGGCTACCAATACCGCCTGGGAGGCAGTGGGCCTTCAGCAGGGCTACCAATACTGCCTGGGAGGGAGTGGGCCTTCAGCAGGGCTACCAATACCGCCTGGGAGGCAGTGGGCCTTCAGCAGGGCTACCAATACCGCCTGGGAGGGAGTGGGCCTTCAGCAGGGCTACCAATACCGCCTGGGAGGCAGTGGGCCTTCAGCAGGGCTACCAATACTGCCTGGGAGGGAGTGGGCCTTCAGCAGGGCTACCAATACCGCCTGGGAGGCAGTGGGCCTTCAGCAGGGCTACCAATACTGCCTGGGAGGGAGTGGGCCTGCAGCAGGGCTACCAATACCGCCTGGGAGGCAGTGGGCCTTCAGCAGGGCTACCAATACTGCCTGGGAGGCAGTGGGCCTGCAGCAGGGCTACCGCCTGGGAGGCAGTGGGCCTTCAGCAGGGCTACCAATACTGCCTGGGAGGCAGTGGGCCTGCAGCAGGGCTACCGCCTGAGAGGCAGTGGGCCTTCAGCAGGGCTACCGCCTGAGAGGCAGTGGGCCTTCAGCGGGGCTACCAATACCGCCTGGGAGGCAGTGGGCCTTCAGCGGGGCTACCAATACTGCCTGGGAGGCAGTGGGCCTGCAGCAGGGCTACCGCCTGGGAGGCAGTGGGCCTGCAGCAGGGCTACCGCCTGGGAGGCAGTGGGCCTGCAGCAGGGCTACCAATACTGCCTGGGAGGCAGTGGGCCTGCAGCAGGGCTACCGCCTGGGAGGCAGTGGGCCTGCAGCAGCGCTACCGCCTGGGAGGCAGTGGGCCTGCAGCAGGGCTACCAATACTGCCTGGGAGGCAGTGGGCCTTCAGCAGGGCTACCGCCTGAGAGGCAGTGGGCCTGCAGCAGGGCTACCGCCTGGGAGGCAGTGGGCCTGCAGCAGGGCTACCGCCTGGGAGGCAGTGGGCCTGCAGCAGGGCTACCGCCTGGGAGACAGTGGGCCTGCAGCAGGGCTACCGCCTGGGAGGCAGTGGGCCTGCAGCAGGGCTACCAATGCCGCCTGGGAGGCAGTGGGCCTGCAGCAGGGCTACCGCCTGGGAGGCAGTGGGCCTGCAGCAGGGCTACCAATGCCGCCTGGGAGGGAGTGGGCCTGCAGCAGGGCTACCAATACCGCCTGGGAGGCAGTGGCAGCGGCTGTCAGTGTGGGCAGCATGGCCAGGAGGACCAGTGTTGGAGGAAGACCAACAACCTCCACTGAGCTGCAAGGGTTAGTTACCACCTCTCTCCTGGCATCAGTTCCGCCTCCCACCCCTCAAATTCCCAACCCCCCCCCCCCCAACCACCCCACAAATCAATGGCAGACACCTCGCACCCTCTCCACATCCGAGCTTCTTGCTTGTTCCTCAGCACCCACCAGCACAACCCCTCAGATCCAGTTGCAGTGCCCACACATGCCACCTTCAAGAAACCCCTCTGACCCATCAAACATGCAGCTCACAAAGCCCTGTCTTTTTCTCCGTAGGAGAAGATAGCCCATAATAAGCGGGAAAGGTCCAAGACGGGAGGGCGGAGTACCAGAGATCCGAGTCCTCACCCCCTATGAGAAACAAGCCCTGGAGATCGCGGGGTTGACCGAGGAGGAGCAGTCACTGAAAGCTAGGTTGGCCTGCACCAGAGAGATGAGGATGCACTGCCCCTTCACCCAGATGATCTGTCTCAAGTGAGTTGTTCATGTCAGACAAAATGATCCTTCCCTCTCACTATCCCCCCCACCCCCACTCTGCTCCCCCCCCCCTCCACCACCCAAGAGACCACTTCGAAGGAGTGCTTTTGAGGAGACTACCATCGAGGCGTCACAGCTATCAATCCCACCTTCCACCAATGCAGAGACACACAACTCAGCGAGTGACATTAATGAACAGACTTTTGGGGCACAATCTGGTGAGCACCAAACAGTCGCTGATGCACATCGGGTGGAAGTAGAACCATCAAAGGGAGTCAGCGGTCAAAGGTCTGCTGGATCCCAGGATTCTGCTGACCCCCAGTAAGGTGCCAAGCCTCTGGACAAGGATATCCCAGAGTTGATGCAGATGCTACGACACGACTGTGAGATTTATGAGGGGATGTCAGCAACATTCCAACAAGTGCATAGCTGATTGGAGGAGGCCCAAACGCTATGGGTGCAGAAGATGATACCGACAAGATGTGGCACCGAAGCTAACACTGCTTGTGTGGTGATCGCAGTGTCCCTTACTTAGTCACTTACTTACGCTGCGTGTTTAGCCCCCTACTCTACTCCCTGTACACACACGACTGCGTGGCAAAACTTGGTTCCAACTCCATCTACAAGTTTGCTATGTTTACTATGACCATAGTGGGCCGGATCTCGAATAACGACGAGTCAGAATACAGGAGGGAGATAGAGAACCTAGCGGAGTGGTGTAGCGACAACAATCTCTCCCTCAATGCCAACAAAACTGAAGAACTGGTCATTGACTTCAGGAAGCAAAGTACTGTACACGCCCCTGTCAGCATCAACGGAGCCGAGGTAGAGATGGTGAGCAGTTTCAAATTCCTAGGGGTGTACATTTCAAAAAATCTGTCCTGGTCCACCCACGTCGACGCTACCACCAAGAAAGCACAACGGCGCCTATATTTCCTGAAGAAACTAAGGAAATTCGGCATGTCCACATTAACCCTTACCAACTTTTACAGATGCACCATAGAAAGCATCCTATCGGGCTGCATCACAGCCTGGTATGGCAACTGCTCGGCCCAGGACCGCAAGGAACTTCAGAGAGTTGTGAATACCGCCCAGTCCACCACACGAACCTGCCTCCCATCCATTGACTCCATCTACACCTCCCGCTGCCTGAGGAAAGCGGGCAGCATAATCAAAGATCCCTCCCATCCGACTTACTCACTCTTCCATCTTCTTCCATTGGGCAGGAGATACAGAAGTCTGAGAACACACACAAACAGACTCAAAAACAGCTTCTTCCCCATTGTCACCAGACTCCTAAATGACCCTCTTATGGACTGACCTCATTAACACCACACACTGTAGGCTTCATCCGATGCCAGTGCTTATGTAGTTACATTGTATATCTTGTGTTGCCCTATTATGTATTTTCTTTTATTCCCTTTTCTTCCCGTGTACTTAATGATCTGTTGAGCTGCTCGCAGAAAAATACTTTTCACTGTACCTCGGTACACGTGACAATAAACAAATCCAATCCAATCCAGTGGAAAATCTGCAGCCAGGTGTCCGCGTCTTGAGTAGTGGTGTCCAAGGCCAAGGCATGGCTCAGTCTGTGATGACCATGGCTGAGGGCCTCAACATCATGTCTCAGTCACTGAGGCACATGTTCCATTTGCAGGTTGACATTGCCGAGGCACTGCAGAGGTGGCCCAGTCACTGAGGACCATCGCTGAGGGTGTCAACACCATGGTGTAGACAATAGGCAACGGCCAGGACTTGCAGAGCCAGGTGATGCAGAGGCCTCTGGACTCACTCCAGCTGCCGTTCCATCCCAGGGAGAGCCCCAGGGTCCTACAGGCACTGCCAGGGAGGCGGGAATGCTGGAGGCCAACCTGGGACCTGCCACCAGGGGGACGACAGCGGTCTCCAGTTCTTCCGAATCCACCCCCCCCCCCCCCCCCCCCCTCCTGACATCAGCATTAGGGGCTGGTTTAGCACACAGGGGCTGGTTTAGCACACTGGGCTAAATCGCTGGCTTTTAAAGCAAACCAAGGCAGGCCAGCAGCACGGTTCAATTCCCGTACCAGCCTCCCCGAACAGGTGCTGGAATGTGGTGACTAGGGGCTTTTCACAGTAACTTTATTGAAGCCTACTCGTGACAATAAGCGATTTTAATTTTCATTTCATTTCATCTTAAGGGCAGTGGGCAGAACAGAGTGGCATGGCAAAGCCAGTGACACCAGTAAGACAGCCAGGGGTCCTCCAGCTCCAAGCCTTCCAGAGAATGTCCGCCAATGACATCAAAGGACACAGGAAGCAGCAGACTGCCTCCACCTCTGATGTGCGTCTTAGGGGCACACCTAAATATAACAGTGGACCGTCTAAGATCAAGATGATTGAGGAGCAGTGAGTGGGCACTGGGTGGGGGTGGGGGGGTGGGGCACTGAAGGGGAGGTCACTATGTGTAGGAAGGGGAAATGGAAATGTCCAATGTTCACTATTAAAACATGTTACCCTGATACATGTGAAGCCTGTCACGTTAATCCTCACAGCAGCCTGCCTGCACCCCCACTCCCTGTTGCCCTCCACTCTCCCAACCCCCAGGCACAGTGGTCCGTGTTCAGAGGATGGGTGTGAGCACGCTGTCAGCAGACAGTCAGGGGTCAAACTTTGGCATAAACTGAGGAGCACCAGAGCTTCCCTCACAGTGAGTGATCATCACTCTCCTGCCTTATATAGTGACCCACTTACAGAGGCCCATCTCCCTGGGGTGATGTTACACAGACCCTGGGAGGGTGGAACACAGTAGTTGAGGGGCTGAGAAATGGGGGAAGGCGGGAAGGAAGGGAATGGGGGAAAGTGGGGGCAGAAGGGGAATGGAGAAAAGGAGGGGTATATGGGGAAGAGAGGAATGGGGGAAAGGATGGGAATGTGGGGAGAAGGAGAATGGGGGATGAGGGATGCAAGGGAATGGGGTTAGGAGGGGAATGTGGGGAGGAAGAGAATAGGGGTGAATGTGGGGAGGAGGGGTATGGGGGAAGGAGGAGAATGGGGGAATGCTGGGAGGAGGGGAATGGGGTTGGGAGAATGCAGGGGAATGTGGATAGGAGGGGAATGGGGGATGGAGGATGCAAGGGAATGGCGTTAGGAGGGGAATGTGGGGAGGAAGAGAATGGGGTGAATGTAGGGAGGAGGAGTATGGAGGAAGGAGGAGAATGGGGGAATGCGGGGAGGAGGCGAATGGGGTTGGGAGAATGCAGGGAAATGTGGTTAGGAGGGGAATGGGGGATGTAGAATGGGGGTGAATGAAGGGAAGAGAGGGAATGGTGGGGGAAGGAGGGGAATGAAAGGATGAGGGGGTGAGCTGACAGACAAAACCTTATCCTATGAGAATTGGGCGGGGGTGAGGGCCTCCCTGGTTTCCCGGGCATACCGGATGTTTGCCACCGCCTGCCCTCCATCCTCCGGCTCCTCCTGCAGCTTCTCACCGGACTCACTCACCATCCTCTCCTGGTCCCTCCTCCTCCAGCATGTCACTCCGCTGCTATACCAGGTTGTGGAGGGAATGGCATACCATCTAAAAGCAGGAGACCCTCTCGTGGGTGTCCTGCAGGGCACCACTAGAACGGTCCAGGCATCGGAACTGCATTTTGAGCAGTCTGATGCACCGCTCAATGACAGCACGAGTGTCAACATGGGCCTCATTATGTCCAGTCTCTGCTTCGTTCTCTGGCCTCTGCACTGGCATCATCAGCCAGGACCTCAGCGTGTACCTCTTGTCCCCCAAGAGCCAACCCGTCATCCTGGGGTTGTCCACAAGATGCCGGGGATCACCAAGTGTCCCAGGGTCATGCATGCTCCCTGGATGCGTGTACATACTGCATGATCCAGAGACAGTGGCCGCACATGAGTTGAACATTCAGGGAGTGGAACCCCTTCCTGTTAATGAAGGGCACTCCCTGATGCCCCAGTGCGTGCAAGGCAACATTACCCTCTGGTCCTGGGGCATCCGGCGATGGCGCCGAATCCCGTAGCCCGGGAATCTTGGTGGGCTTGGTCCAGCTCAAAGTTGATATAGTCAGCTGTCTGGGCACACAAGGCATTCGTGCTGTCACGAGATGCACTTGTGGGCTGTATCTTGGGAAGAAGCCTTGTTCGAGCCCTGGAACGAACCGGTTGCAAAGACGTTCACGGCTGTGGTGGCCTTCACAACATGTTGCTTGCATCAGACACGATGGACACCAGCCAATTGTGTGGTATCACCCCTGCACCTTATTGAATTTTTCAGGCTGTCTTTTCTCCTTGCCCCTCCATGATGAACCATGGGATATTTTTTATAACTTAGGTATAATTAAAGCAAGTTATTGACCTCATTGTTAATAATGATGAACTGAGCTAGCCATATCAACACTGTGGCTACAAGAGCAGGTCAGAGGCTAGGAATCCTGCAGCGAGCAATTCACCTCCTGACTTTCCGAGTCTTGGCCACTATCCATAAGGCACAACTCAGGAGTGTGATGGAACAAACTCCACTTGCCTGGATGAGTGCAGCTCCAACAACACTCAAGAAGTTCGACACCATCCAGAACAAAGTAGTCCACTTGATTAGCACCCCTTCCACAAACATTCAAACCCTCCACCACTGAGGTACAATAGCAGCCGTGTGTACCATCTACAAGATGAGCTGCAGGAGCTCATCAAGGTTCTTTAGGCAGCATCCAAACCCACGATCCCTATCACCTGGAGGGACAAAAGCAGCAGATACCTGGGAACACCATCACCTGGAAATGCCCTCCAAGCCTTTCATCACCTCAACTTGGAAACATATCACTGTTCCTTCACTGTCACTGTCAAAATCCTGGAACTCCCTTTCTAACAGCTCAGTGGGTGTACCTACATCTCAGGGACTGCAGCTGTTCAAGAAGACAGCTCACCACCATCTTCTGAAGGGCAATTAGGGATTGGCATTAAATGCTGGCCTAGCCAGCGAGCTAACATCTCTTGAATGAATGTTATAAATAGACTGTGTCTCATAGAATTTACAATTTTGAAGGAGGACATTCACTCTAGCTAGCTTGTATTGGTGGTAATACTTGGTGGTGATACTTGCCTCCCACTCCTCTTCATCCATACCTATTAATGTACCAAATGATTGGATTTCAAGATTCAGCGATTTCCAGTTAGGAGAGATGATAACGAGTAAAGAATGTTAGTGAGCTCCTCAGCTACAGTACAGGTTAGTGCAGCAATTGATGTTAACGGATCTTAAAAAAAAGTCACATAGGCCTATCTTCACCCGCCTTTGTCAAGCCGTTGAGTTTTTTATCGTATTAGTCTGCAGGTCAGCAAGGTAGGTAACTTTAATGTCACGTCCCTCCACTGGCATGTGAAACATTTGCTGCAGTTTCCTCTGTTGGGAAGCTCTGGCGTGAAGTTCACCTCGCTGTGCCAAGAGGTTATCCACAAAAATGTTGTGCTTTTCTTTCCTGCCTCCTTCTGGTGCCCTGTACCTTTGGGTGCCTCTGCCTGTTCCTCCATTTCAAAACATCCTTTATGTAATGAACTCCAATTGGCTTTATTGGTTGGCCAATTGGAGTATGAGCTCCCTCAATGATAGCTCATTGAGGGGGCCCATATAATCACCTGTGTAGGCTTTGTGAGCCAGTCTTAAGTTGACTGGAATGCTAGCAGCACTGTTTGTAGCTGCTCCTGTAATATCGTTATTGTAAATAAATATTGGTGTGGTGACGGGACTCCTGCCTCCCGTGGATTACTACAGTGGCGATGAGGTAAACTAAGAATTTTGCGGAGACCAGCTGCCGCACTCGGAGGGCAAGCCTTGCCATTTTAAAAATGTCATTTTATGGAAGGTTAGAGGCATTCGACCCGGCTATTGAGGACTGGTCCCAGTATGTGGAGAGAATGTGTTACTTCTTCCGGGCAAATGATATACTGACTGACGAAAGGAGATGGCTTATCCTGCTGTCGGCGTGCGGACCCTCAGCTTTCGCCATTATATGTAGCCTGACTTATCCCGATGCGCCGGACACAAAAACCTTCCAAGAAGTAACGGAATTGGTGAAAGAGCACTACGACCCAAAACCACCCCATATTTTGCGTAGGTACAGATTCTACACAGTGAAGCGGGAAGACAGGGAGTCAGTCATGAATTTCTTCACCCGCCTGAGAAGGCTGGCGGAAAAATGTGAGCTCGGCCCGACGCTAAATGAAATGCTTCGGGACCGGTTAGTGTGTGGTATAAACGACCTCACAATACAGAAACGCCTGTTGGCGGAAACGGAGCTAGACTGCAGGCAGGCGTTACAGCTCGCACTGTCCCTAGAAAAGGCAGCAAGTGGGGCGCAGGAACTACAGGGCACGCCAATGGAGGTAGATACCTGTGAGAGGGACTACCACAACGGGTCCTGCTACCAGATAGCCGCTCTCAGGAAAAACCTGAGGAATAGAGGAAAAAAGGAAAACCCCAGAACTGCCCCCAAGTCTGCCAGGACTAACTGGAGACAGAGGGAAGTACCGGCAGAGGCTCCCTCAACAGAGAAGGACCGTTTCTGGCACCAGACAGAGTGGGGTAACAACGGCAGAAACCCTAGAAGGAGGTGGCAAAAGAGGAATAGCAGGTGGGGACGCAGGGAAGTACACAACCTAGATGCCCCATCCTCCTCCGAAGGGTAACAATTATATAATTGCAATGAAGAAAGCAGAACCCATTAGGATTACCCCACGGGTGAATGGGCGGCCGAAATAGACACGGGTGTGGCCGTATCAGTAATGGGAGTGGCAGCATTTAGAAAAATCAAAGATGGACTCCAGCCACTAACCCTAACAAAAACATTGATGAAACTTAAAACCTACACGGGGGAACCCCTGGAAGTTCTAGGCACGACTCATGTACCCGTGGAATATGAGATACAATTGCTCAGATTACCGTTGACGATAGTAGAAGGCTCCGGACCGAGCTTAATTGGACGGAACTGGCTGAAAGACCTGAAATTAGATTGGATGAAAATTTTCCAGAGTGGAAGCGGGCAGTTGAGTGGAGTACTCCAAAAAAACCCAGAGGTCTTCCAGGAAGGTTTGGGGGAAATCATAGGTGCCAAAGCAACTTTGCACGTGGACCCAGAAGCCCTTCCAAAATTTTGTAAGGCCAGGCCGGTACCTTTTGCATTAAGGAAGAAAGTAGATGACGAAATAGAAAGGTTACGGCGCGACGGCATTATCAGACCAATACAGTTCTCGGAATGGGCAGTGCCGGTGGTACCAATTTTGAAGCCAGATGGCTCGATACGTCTCTGTGGAGATTTCAAACAGACAGTAAACAAATACGCACTGCTGGACAAATACCCAATCCCAAAAATAGACGACCTATATGCCAAATTAGCAGGTGGGCTTTTGCTCACGAAACTGGACATGAGCCACGCCTACCTGCAGTTAAAGCTGAACGAGGGCTCCCAGAAGTTCGCTACGATCAACACCCTGAAGGGCCTTTTTCGTTATACTAGGCTACCTTTCGGATTGTCATCAGCCTGCGCTATATTCCAGCGTACGATGGAAAATATTCTGCAGGGACTACCGCAGGTGGCGATTTATTTGGACAATGTCTTAATCACGGGTAGGACAAACAGGGAACACTTAAGAAACCTGGAGGAAGTGCTCAGGCGTTTCGCAAAGGCAGGCGTACGGCTAAAAAGGGAAAAATTTGTTTTTCTGGCCCCACAAGTGACGTACCTGGGATATAAAGTAGACGAGTCAGGCTTATATCCATTAGAAGACAGAGTAAGGGCAATAAAAGAAGCCCCAGCTCCCACCACGGTCCAGGAGTTACGATCATTTCTAGGGTTGGTAACCTATTATGGAAAATTTATTGAAAATAGGGCGTCCATCCTAGAACCCCTCCACCAGCTACTAAAAAAGGGGCAAGAATGGAAATGGTCCACCCGCCAAAACCGAGCATTTAGGGACAGTAAGGAACAGCTGTCATCCGAAAATGTCCTAGAGCATTATGACCCAAGGAAGGAGTTGGTGGTCACTTGTGATGCATCCCCCTACGGGGTAGGAGCCTTCTTGGCTCATAGGGAAGGAATGGGGAAGAATGGCCAATAGCCTATGCTTCGAGGACCTTGGCGATGGCTGAGAGGAAGTACGGCCAAATCAAGAAGGAAGGACTGGCGGTGATATTCGCAGTAAAAAAATTTCACCAGTATCTGTACGGGCGGAAATTCACCATAGTGACGGACCATAAGCCGTTATTAGGGTTATTAAAAGGAGACAAGTCAATACCCCCGATTGCATCAGCTAGAATCCAACACTGGGTGTTGCTAATGGCGGCATATAGATACGTTCTGGAGAACAGACCGGGAACGTGAGTAGCAAATGCAGATGGTTTGAGCAGACTTCCCCTCCCGGACACTCAGCCGCAAATACCAAAAGTAGAGGAGACAGTAATGACTCTAAATTTTTTGGACACCCTACCAGTAGACGCACAACATATTCGGTTGTGGACGCAAAAAGACCCAGTTTTAGCCAAGGTGAAGCATTTACTGCTAACAGGGGAACAGGAAAGACCAGTGGAGCCCCAGATGCACCCATACTGGAGCAGAAGGGACCAAATAACCGTTGAAGACGGTATCCTATTATGGGGAGCCCGGGTAATAGTCCCAGCTCAGGGCCGTCAGGCAATCTTAACCGAGTTACATCACGGACACCCAGGGGTGTCTAAAATGAAGATGCTAGCTCAAAGCTACGTTTGGTGGCCAGGTTTGGACACAGACATAGCAGCCTTGGTACGTCGGTGCCAGGAGTGCCAACAGGGGCAAAGAATGCCACCAGCGGTGCCATTGCACCCGTGGGAATGGCCAGGCAGACCGTGGACCTGCCTGCATATTGACCACGCCGGCCCTTTCATGGGCTCAATGTTTTTGGTGATAGTGGACGCCCACTCCAAATGGTTGGACGTCCACCGGGTAAACACGGCAAGCAGAGCATCGACATATGAAAAGCTCAGGGCCTCGTTTACAACACATGGACTTCCGGAGGTATTGGTGTCGGACAACGGAACGGCATTCACAAGTGGGGAATTTGGAAAATTCCTGAAGGAAAACGGAGTCCGTCACATCAAAACGGCCCCTTACCATCCAGCGACCAACGGCCTGGCAGAGAGAGCGGTCCAGACACTTAAAGCGGGACTCAAGAAGCAGCCGGCAGCGTCAATGGACACAAAGCTCTCCCGCTGGCTGTTTGATTACAGGACCACACCGCATTCCACAACGGGCATACCGCCAGCTGAACTCTTAATGGGAAGGCGGCTGCGAACGAGGCTGAGTCTCCTTTTCCCAAATTTAACTGGAAAGTGGAGAAACAACAGGAGGCCCAACTCAGGGGGCATGATAATAGTCGGCAGCAGAGACATTTCCAAGTGGGGGCACCGGTTGGGGTCAAGAATTATGGGACTGGACCAACGTGGGTCAAAGGCACGGTAGAGTCCCAAACAGGGCCCATATCCTATGAGGTTTCAATAGGAGGTAAGGTGCTGAAGAAACACCTAGACCAAATAAGGGCAGCGGAACCACACCTGGAGGCAGGCGAAGCAGGACCGCCTCAAGCTGGGATAGCCCAGACGGAAAGGATACCCACACCCCAGCCCCGAGCAATTTCTCCAGACTCCGTCATCCAGTCGTCATAGTCGGAGATGGACGCGCTCGATGAGGCCGCCGCGACACCTCTCCCCAAGGAGGAGGAAGAACAACTTCCAAGGAGGTCGTCAGGGAAAAGACAGGCACCTATAAGGTACACCCCGCCCACTTCGGAGAACGACCCGGCGGATGACACAGAGGTGACAGACCCAGACATGAGGAGCAGGAAGAAGCTCAGAGGAATGCCAGCTGGCAGGAATTCCTCGGACCTTGGGGGGGGGGGGGGGGGGGGGGAGGGGTGTAATGCACTCCAATTGGCTTTATTGGTTGGCCAATTGGAGTATGAGCTCCCTCAATGATAGCTCATTGAGGGGGCCGATATAATCACCTGTGTAGGCTTTGTGAGCCAGTCTTAAGTTGACTGGACTGCTAGCAGCACTGTTTGTAGCTGCTCCTGTAATATCGTTATTGTAAATAAATATTGGTGTGGTGACGGAACTCCTGCCTCCCGTGGATTACTACACTTTACATGTCACAACATCTCATTCAAGCACTGTGGATTTACCTGCACCACATGGGCTGTAGCAGTTAAAGAAGGCAGTTCACCACCACCTCCTTAACAGCAATTAGGGATGGGCAACAAAGGTTGGCCTTGCCAGCTGTGGTGGATTCAAAGAGTCTGCTGGCCTTGGAGATTCATCCAAAACGTAGAGGTTTAAGAAGATGTTAATACTACCGGCTGCGATGATGGTCTGCCCGTGTGCCGATGCAAACGGCCAATGACATCATCTCCAATGACATCATGCAATTATCTTCATAAAATGCCCCCGTTTCACTGCAAGGCTACTGGTGATAAACACTAGAAACACAATAAATACACAACATTTCCTCCCCCGTTAAATATAAGGGGCTGGATTCTCCGATTTTGAGACTAAGTGTTGATGCCATCGTGAAAACGGTCAATCCACCTAAGCAGCACATCTTTGGGTTGTGGGGGTGAAACCCGCACAGACATGGTGAGAATCTGCAAGCTCCACACGGACAGTGACCCAGGGCCGGGATTCGAACCCGGGTCCTCGGCGCCGCAGTCCCAGTGCTAACCACTGCGCCACATGCCACCACGAATGCTGTGTATAGTTGGCATTTACCCGTTAGCAATGGTGGAAAATCCTGGGTTGTTGAGTGTGCAGCATTCCTTTATGTGAGCAGGAATTGCCTCAAATGTTTAGGCGATGAACCTTGTTCTCTGGTTACATTTAATGAATGTTTCATCACCTATACAAAACTTTCTGCTCACCCATTTGTGGCAGTGTGAGGAGGGCTGGACTGGATATGTTCAATTCTGCTCTACGCCAAGTAGTTTCTGAACTTTTGAGATATGATTTGCGGTCCATTATTGCTCACCGGTTGTTCAGGGTAACTAAATCCACTGAAGATTTCTCGCAACTGTTTTCTGCGATGACATTGACTTCATGATGGCAACTTCAGGCTATTTTGAGTGAGCATCGACTAGAATGAGAAACACATGCTCTCAAAAGGTCCTGAGTAATAACATGTACTCGTTGCCAGGTCTCTTCTGGCCATTCCCTGGAATGCAATGGGGCTAATGGCGACAGGTGCTATACTTTTGCACAAAACAAAAACATTCCCGCCTTCTCCACAATTTCGGCATCTATCCCTGGCCACCAAAAATAGCTCCTGACTATCTCCCTCATCCTTACAAAACAGTGGCCTTCCTGTATTTGGTTTATTTTTTAAATAATGGTGCAATGATGACTCTCATGCCCCAGGGGAGACAAACTGCCTGTTTGGATAATTCACCAAGTCTTCAGATGGAATATGGCTTTAACTCAGGATTTGCTCCTGAAATCTTTCATCAAAGCACCAAGTCTTTAACCTCTGACAGTACTGGATCACCTCTGGCATGCTTCTTCACCAGTCCTGCAATTACAGGAGTTTTACTTGCTCGAAGTAGAAAATGTTTCCACACCAACTGCTTATCGACAAACTATTTGGTAAAGGTAGTTGGGAGAGTGCATCTGCTTCCTCATGAAGGTTTGACTGATGATACATAATCATGTATGTGTATGCTGACAAGACCGTTACTCACCTCTGCATTCTGTTCGCTGCCAGTGATGGAATCCTGGGATGAGGTCCAAAAATTGCTGTTAGTGGATAATAGTCCATCAATAAAGTGAATTTTCTTGCATACGGGAATTGGTAGAACTCTTCTATTCCAAAAATAATCTCTTTGGCTTCTTTCTCAATCTGCAAAAAGTTGCTTTCGGCCTTATTCAAGTTCCTTGACCCGAAGACTATCGGCTTCTCTTCACCTCTGGGCATTATGTGTGAAACCATCGCCTCACCTCCATAAGGTGCTGCATCACATGGCAGTTGTAGGGATAAATTTGGATCAACATGTGTCAGGACTTCAGTCTTGAATAATACCTCTTGGCTTGCTCAAATTCTCTCTCACATTGATCCACCTATTTCCACTTTTTATTTTGACACAGTAGATGTGCAAGGGTTTTAGAATAGTCACAAGATTAGGGACAAGCGTTCTGTAGTAATTTAGTAAGCCAATGTTATGGGTCAGGCTTTAGAAAACTCCAAAGTATATCATGGAGTTCACCTGACCTACAACTGTTTATCGATTTTGGTTACGATGAACACCAGGGCCTACCTTTCAGGCATTATTCAACAGAGGCCTTCAGCACTTTTAATCAAAAACAAGCTTTAAGGGCAGCACAGTGGCGCAGTGGGTTAGCCCTAGTGCCTCACGGTGCCGAGGTCCCAGGCTCGATCCCGGCTCTGGGTCACTGTCCGTGTGGAGTTTGCACATTCTCCCCGTGTTTGCGTGGGTTTCACCCCCATAACCTAAAAGATGTGCAGGGTAGGTGGGTTGAACACGCTAAATTGCCCCTTAATTGGAAAAAAATAATTGGGTACTCTAAATTTATTTTTAAAAAAGAAAGAAAAAAGCTTTATTCTACGAAGTTAGTTAATATTTTTATAAACGCACATGCATTTTTATCAACTACAAACATAAATACCACACACAGCTACAGTAATCACCCTTAATAAATTTCCCCCTTTAACTGTTCCAATTTAATAACAAGATCCCATGAACCAGAAACCCCTTTTCAAGGTGTGGCCCAACAAGGTATGGATACACCTGCTTCCTTTCCAAAACAGCAGGTTTGAATTCCTTCCAGAAAACAGTTATCACTTTTAAGTTATCAAGTAATCTGGAAACAGCTTTTAAACTGAAGACAGAGGGAACTTCTTTCCAATCTGTGCGAAACAAAACCAGGACAAACTCAAAGCAAAAGTAAAACTCAGAGCTACAGCCCAGCTCCACCCACAAAATGACATCACTGAAGCCATGTGATAAGACAAACACATTTCTTAAAGGGACACTCCTCAGTGTCTCAGGTGCCTCAGTAATGGTTTTGACTTTTGATGGCGACTTATGCAGTCCCTTGGCGTCAATGACATGACCCAGATATTGAACTGAGGATTGGAAAAATTTGCTTTTGTCTTTTTGGACACTTAATCAATAATCTTCTAATCTCTGGAGTATGACATCTGGTTGGGGAGATGTTCGACCTCATTCTTCCCAGTAACCAAGATGTCATCCAGGTAACACTGGACTCCAACTCATCCACTTAAAATTTGGTCCATGGCTCATTGGAACAATGCTGGTGCAGAAGTGATGCCAAATGGTCATCTTTTGTATTGAAATAATCCTTTATGTGTCATAATCGTCAAGAACTGTTGTGAATCCTGATCCACATTCATTTGAAGATATTCTTGACTGAGGTCAATTTTAGGGAAGTGTTGGCCTCCATTTGTACAGACCTGTCTTTTGTCATCACAGGTACTAATGGTGCAGTTCTCCCCAGCCATTCTAATTCTACCTCTACCTTAGGTCTGATTGCGTATGGCATTAACCTAGCCTTTAAGCAACTCACCTGACTTTCTTCCTTGATCTCAGCTTTACTGAGATATCCTTCATGCTTCCCAGCTCACTGTTGAAGACAAGGCAATGGTTTTTCAAGATTTTAAGTAGGCCTGATTCAGAATCTGTCATGAGATTTACCTTGGCCCAATTTAATCTGATCTTTTCCAAGCAAGTTCTTCCCGTTAGTGCTGGATAATTTTCTTTGACTATGTGCAAGGAGAAAACTGCCATCAATTTAATTGCACTGTTACATCAATACGGCTCCTCAACAGAACCACTTCCCAGTGTAGGTTTGTAACATTATCTTTGAGGTTTGCAGAACAATATGTCAGTGCTTTTCTTGACGAATAGTCTCTGGCTGCAGCAAGACGACTGCCCCAGTATCCACCTCCATTTTAACTGGTTGACCACCCAATAAATGGAGTGACCCAATATCGATTTATTGCCCCAGCAATAGCTAGTTCATTTAATGACAGTTTGTCTTCAAACTGTGAAGTGAGTTACTTCCCTTTATACCTCGTGGACACTTTTTCCTTGATTCAGCTTGCCATTTGTTTTATCCGGATCTTGCTTCCAGCAGCTTTAGCCGAAAGCTTGTTTCTTTTTCCAACAAGCGTTTGCAATATGGTCCTTTCTGCCACAATTTCTGCACATGATGTCTTTGTATCAACAGTCTGCTGCTATGTGCCTAGTTTTTTTCACACCTATGGCACGTGCAAGTCTTTGTGTTTGAATTTCAGTCGACATCATGTGAATTCTTGTGCTTGAACTCAACTGTTGAGCTTCTTTGGTTGCTAATTCCATGGACACAGCAACTTTCAAAGCTTTATTCGAGGTCAGGTTGTTTTCAGTTAACAATTGCTTTTGAACAGCTTCGCTCCTTAAACCTCAGACTAATCTATCTCTGATGGTATCATTCAACACATTCCCAAATTCGCAGTGGTCAGCTAATCTTTTCAGGGTAGCTACAAACTGTATAATTGATTCATATTCTTCATGATCATGCTTATGAAACCCAAACCTTTCTGCAAAGGGGTTTTGGTGAATAATGGCCCTGCAATATTTCCACTATTTCTTCCTATGTTTTCATGCCTGACTTTCTGGTTGTACCACACTCCTAAATACTTTAATTGTTTTCCCCTGCATTATGCTCAGGAATGTTGGGACTTTTAAAGCTGCTGCTATCTTGTTAGCTTGGACAAAATAGTCAAATCATTCTGTATAGGAGTTACATTGCTCTGTATACTCACCAAACGGTCCCACTGCATCAAACACCGCCCCCCCCCCCCCATTTTTCTCTATGGAGGGACCTGTTTGTGCACTATTTGTCATGAGTTTTTAGCACCACCTTGCTTCCTTTCTTTCCAAAACAAGGTACAACCCAAGCTCAGACTGTTTCCATTTGTGTTTTGCAACACCCCCAGCTCTAAATTTGTTGTTGCAGTTGCAGGGTACTTGCTATTCACGTGTATTAAGTTTGCTTTGGGCGGACAATGTGCGGGTTTCTTTCCAAGGTTGTTTCCTTTGGATTTTTCAGTGATTTTTTGGTTCCTCCGAAGGTTGTAACCATTGTTTGGCTCTCCCATTGCCAGCTTTCGTGTAGCACCAATTTAAATGATTTATTAGTCCTTCGGGGGCCTGCAAACACTGCTTGCCTACCTCAATGCCAGTTTTTATGTAATGGACTCAAGATTGAGTCTGCAGGCCTTAAAGATTCAAACAAAAGATGTGGCTTTATTCAGATGTTAACACGACAGGGTGCGCTGTTAAACTGTCCGTTTGCCCACACAAATGGCTGATGATGTCACGCAATTGTTCCCTTAAAATGCCTTGTTCAACTACAAGGCTGCCTGTGAAGAAACACTAAAACAGTATGAATACATAACACCAACGATGACCCCATCTCGTGGAAGTATTAAACAAATCAATTACAGCTCCACTAACGACATTCAAACTATTCATTATTTAGTTCGCGGCTTCTAAAAAAACTATTTACGGGATGTGGGTGTTGCTGGCTCGGCTATTATTCATTGCCCATTCCTAGTTACCCTTGAGAAGATGGGGGTGAGCTGCCTTCTTGAACTGCCGCAGTCCCTGTGGTGTAGGCACAATCATAGACCTGTGGGAGGGAGTTCCAGGATTTTAACGCAGCGACAGTGAAGGAACCGCAATTTATTTCCCAGTCAGGATGGTGAGTTACTTGAAGGGGAACTTGCCGGTGGTTGTGTTCCCATGTATTTGCTGACCTTATCTTTCTGGATGATAGTGATTGTGGGTTTGGAATGTGCCGCTGAAGGAGGCTTGGTGAGTTTGTGCAGTGCATCTTGTACATGGTACACACTGCTGCTACTGTGTGTCAGTGGCGGGGGGAGTGAATGTTGGGTGTTGAGTTTTTTTGAGTGAACTCATCCAGGCAAATGGAGAGTATTCAATCATACTGCTGACTTGTGCTTGTAGATTGTGGATAGGCTTTGGGGAGTCAGGAGATGAGTTACTCACTGCAGAATCACCAGCCTCTGACCTGCGCTTATAGCCACAGTATTTATATGGCTAGTCCAGTTCAGTTTCTGGTCAATGTAACTCCCAGGATGTTGCTAGTGGGGAATTCAGCTGTGGTAATGCCATTGAATGTCAAGGGGCAAGAAATTCTCTCTTGTGGAGATGACCATTGCCTGGCATTTGTGTGGAACGATTGCTACTTGCCACTTGTCAGCCCAAAGCTGGATATTGTCCAGGCCTTGTTGCATTTGGACATGAACTGCTTCAGCACATGAGGAGTCACAAATGGTGCTGAACATTGTGCAACCATCGCAAACATCCCCACTTTTAATTTTATGATGGAAGGGAGGTCATAGATGAAGCAGCTGAAGATGGTTGGGCCGAGGACACTACCCTGAGGAAATCCTGCAGTGGGAGCTGAGATAATTGACCCCCAACAACCAGGATCTGTGTGACCCTGACAGAACCCAAACTGAGTGCCAGTAAACAGGTTGTTGCTGAGCAAGCGCCACTTGATAGGCACTTGGAAGGCAAAGGAAGATAAGAAGAGATTTTTTCAATATATAAAATGTAAGAGAGAGGCAAAAATAGACATTGGACCACTAGAAAATGTGGCTGGAGAAGTAATAATCGGAAACAAAGAAATGGCAGACAAACTCAATAGTTACTTTGCATCAGTCTTCACGGTGGAAGACACCAGTGGGATGCCAGAGCTCCAGGAGAACCAGGGGGCAGAGGTGAGTGCAGTGACCATTACTAAGGAGAAGGTTCTGGGGAAACTGAAAGGTCTGAAGGTGGATAGGTCACCTGGACCGTATGGACTACACCCCAGGGTCCTAAAAGAGATAGCTGAGGAAATTGTGGAGGCCTTAGTGATGATCTTTCAGGAATCACTGGAGGAGGAAGGATCCCAGAGGACTGGAAGGTGGCTAATATAACACCACTGTTTAAGAATGGAGGGAGGCAGAAGATGGGAAATTATAGGCTGGTTCGCCTGACTTCGGTCATTGGTAAGATTTTAGAGTCTGTTATTAAAGATGAGATCGCTAAGCACTTGGAAGTGCATGGTAAAATAGGACTGAGTCAGCACGGCTTTGTCAAAGGGAGGTCATGTCTGACAAATCTGTTAGAGTTCTTTGAGGAGATAACAAGCAAGTTAGACAAAGGAGAATCAGTGGACGTGATTTATTTAGATTTCCAGAAGGCCTTTGACAAGGTGCTACATAGGAGACTGTTAAATAAGTTAAAATCCCATGGTGTTAAAGGTAAGATCCTGGCATGGATAGAGGATTGGCTGACTGGCAGAAGCCAGAGAGTGGGGATAAACAGGCCTTTTTCAGGATGGCAGCCGGTGAGTAGTAGTGTGCCTCAGGGGTCTGTGCTGGGACCACAACTTTTTACAATATACATTAATGATCTGGAAGGAACTGAAGGCACTGTTGCTAAGTTTGCAGGTGATACAAAGATCTGTAGAGGGACAGGTAGTATTGAGGAAGCAAGGGGGCTGTGGAAGGACTTGGACAAGCTAGAAGAGTGGACAATGAAATGGCAAATGAAATACAATGTGGAAAAGTGTGAGGTTATGCACTTTGGAAAGAGGAATCTAGGCATAGACTATTTTCTAAATGGGGAAATGCTTCGGAAAGCAGAAGCACAAAGGGACTTGGGAGTCCTTGTTCACAATTCTCTTAAGGTTAATGTGCAGGTTCGGTCAGCAGTTGACAAGGCAAATGCAATGTTAGCATTCATGTCAAGAGGGCTAGAATACAAGACCAGGTATGTACTTCTGAGAATGTATAAGGCTCTGGTCAGACCCCATTTGGAGTATTGTGAGCAGTTTTGGGCCCCATATCTAAGAAAGGATGAGCTGGCCTTGGAAAGGGTCCAGAGGAGGTTCACAAGAATGATTACAGGAATGAAGAACATGTCGTATGAGGCAAGTTTGAGGACTCTGGGTCTGTACTCGTTGGAGTTTAGAAGGATGAGAGGATCTTATTGAAACGTACAAGATACTGCAAGGCCTGGATAGAGTGGACGTGGAGAGGATGTTTCCACTTGTAGGAAAAACTAGAATCAGAGGACACCATCTAAGATTAAAGGGACGATCCTTTAAAACAGAGATGAGGAGGAATTATTTCAGCCAGAAGGTGGTGAATCTGTGGAACTCTTTGCTGTGGAGGCCAATTCACTGAGTGTCTTTAAGGCAGAGATAGATAGGTTCTTGATTAATAAGGGGATCAGGAGTTATGGGGAGAAGGCAGGAGAATGGGGATGAGAAAAATATCAGCCATGATTGAATGGCGGAGCAGACTCGATGGGCCAAGTCGCGAAATTCTGCTCCTATGTATTATGGACTTATGGTCTTATGATTGGACTATTGATGACTTTGTCCATCGCTTTGCTGATGGAGCGGTAATTGGCTGGGTTGAATTTGCCCTGCTTCTTATGTACAGGACATACCTGGGTATTTTTCCACATTGCTGGGTAGATGCCAGTGTTGTAGCTGTACTGGAACAGCTTGGCTACGGGTGTGGCATGTTCTGGAGCACAAACCTACAGTACTATTGTCGGAATATTGCCTTTGCAGTATCCAGCGCCTTCAGCCATTTCTTGATATCAGGTGAAGTGAATCGAATTGGCTGAAGGCCTGTGATGCTGGGGACTTTTGTAGTAGGCCGAGATGGATCATCTACTTGACTTCAACTTCCCCAATATTGACTGGGACTCACTTAGTGCTAGGGGCTTAGACGGGGCAGAGTTTGTAAGGAGCATCCAGGAGGGCTTCTTGAAAAATGAAATGAAATGAAATGAAAATCGCTTATTGTCACAAGTAGGCTTCAAATGAAGTTACTGTGAAAAGACACTAGTCGCCACATTCCGGCGCCTGTTCGGGGAGGCTGGTACGGGAATTGAACCGTGCTGCTGGCCTGCCTGGTCTGCTTTAAAAGCCAGCTATTTAGCCCAACAATATGTAGACAGTCCAACTAGGGAAGGGCTGTACTGGACCTGGTATTAGGGAATGAGCCCGGACAGGCGGTAGAAGATTCAGTAGGGGAGCATTTCGGGAACAGTGACCACAATTCAGTAAGTTTTAAAGTGCTGGTGGACAAGGATAAGAGTGGTCCTAGGGTGAATGTGCTAAATTGTGGGAAGGCTAAATATAACAAGATTAGACGGGAACTGAATAACCTAGATTGGGGGCGGATGTTTAAGGGTAAATCAACATCTGCATGTGGGAGGCTTTCAAATGTCAGTTGAAAGGAATTCAGGACTGGCATGTTCCTGTGCGGAAGAAGGATAAATATGGCAAATTTCGGGAACCTTGGATAACGAGAGATATTGTAGGCCTTGTCAAAAAGAAAAAGGAGGCATTTGTCAGGGCTAGAAGGCTGGGAACAGACAAAGCCTGTGTGGAATATAAGGAAAGTAGGAAGGAACTTAAGCAAGGAGTCAGGAGGGCTAGAAGGGATCATGAAAAGTCATTGGCAAATAGGGTTAAGGAAAATCCCAAGGCTTTCTCCACGTATAAAAAGCAAGAAAGTAGCCAGGGAAAGGGTTGGCCCACTGAAGGATAGGCAAGGGAATCTATGTGTGGAGCCAGAGGAAATGGGTGAGGTACTAAATGAATACTTTGCATCAGTATTCACCAAAGAGAAGGAATTGGTGGATGTTGAGTCTGGAGAAGGGTGTGTAGATAGCCTGAGTCACATTGAGATCCATAAAGACGAGGTGTTGGACGTCTTGAAAAATATTACGGTAGATAAGTCCCTAGGGCCTGATGGGATCTACCCCAGAATACTGAAGGAGGCTAGAGAGGAAATTGCTGAGGCCTTGACAGAAATCTTTGGATCCTCACTATCTTCAGGTGATGTCCCAGATGACTGGAGAATAGCCAATGTTGTTCCTTTGTTTAAGAAGGGTAGCAAGGATAATCCAGGGAACTACAGGCCGGTGAGCCTTACGTCAGTGGTAGGGAAATTACTGGAGAGAATTCTTCGAGACATGATCTACTCCCATTTGGAAGCAAATGGACGTATTGGCGAGAGGAAGCATGGTTTCATGAAGGGGAGATCGTGTCTCACTAACTTGATAGAGTTTTTCGAAGAGGTCACAAAGATGATTGATGCAGGTAGGGCATTGGATGTTGTCTATATGGATTTCAGTAAGGCCTTTGACAAGGTACCTTTTGACTGGTACAAAAAGTGAAGTCACACGGGATCGAGGTGGGCTGGCAAGATGGATAGAGAACTGGCTAGGTCATAGAAGGCAGAGAGTAGCAATGGAAAGGTGCTTTTCTAATTGGAGGGCTGTGACTAGTGGTGTTCCACAGGGATCAGTGCTGGGACCTTTGCTGTTCATAGTATATATAAATGATTTGGAGGAAAATGTAACTGGTCTGATTAGTAAGTTTGCAGACGACACAAAGGTTGGTGGAATTGCGGATAGCGATGAGGACCGTCAGAGGATACAGCAGGATTTAGATCGTTTGGAGACTTGGGCGGAGAGATGGCAGATGGAGTTTAATCCGGACAAATGTGAGGTAATGCATTTTGGAAGGTCTAATGCAGGTAGGGAATATACAGTGAATGGTAGAACCCTCAAGAGTATTGAAAGTCAGAGAGATCTAGGTGTACAGGTCCACAGGTCACTGAAAGGGGCAACACAGGTGAAGAAGGCAGTCAAGAAGGCTTACGGCATGTTTGCCTTCATTGGCCGGGTATTGAGTATAAGAATTGGCAAGTCATATTGCAGCTGTATAGAACCTTAGTTAGGCCACACTTGAGTATAGTGTTCAATTCTGGTCGCCACACTGCCAGAGGGATGTGGAGGCTTCAGAGAGGGTGCAGAAGAGATTTACCAGGATGTTGCTTGGTGTGGAGGGCATTAGCTATGAGGAGAGGTTGAATAAACGCGGTTTGTTCTCACTGGAACGACGGAGGTTGAGGGTCGACCTGATAGAGGTCTACAAAATTATGAGGTGCATAGACAGAGTGGATAGTGAGAGGCTTTTTCCCAGGGTAGAGGGGTCAATTACTAGGGGGCATAGGTTTAAGGTGCGAGGGGCAAGGTTTAGAGGAGATGTACGAGGAAAGTTTTTTACACAGAGAGCAATGGGTGCCTGGAACTTGCTGCCGGAGGAGGTGTTGACCTTTAAGGGGCATCTTGACAAATACATGAATAGGATGGGAATAGAGGTATACGGACCCAGGAAGTGTAGAAGATTTTAGTTTAGACGGGCAGCATGGTCGGCACAGGCTTGGAGGGCTGAAGGTCCTGTTCCTGTGCTCTACTTTTCTTTGTTCTTTGTTCTTGACACTTCTGGCTGAAGATTGGTGCAAAGTTTCAGCCTTTTCTTCTGACTGATATGCTGGGCTCCTGCATCATTGAGGTTGGGGATAATTGTGGAACCTCCCTCCTCCAGTGAGTTGTTCAATTGGCCACCATGATTCACTACTGGATGCTTTAGCTATTCCAGTCTTTTTAAAAGCTGCAATGCCAATTTCCAATCTTTCTCAGTGCAGCCACCCATATTATATAGGAGTTTGTTCAACAATCGCCAATGGATATTTAAATGAGCTGAGCTCTATATTATGATGGGAGTAGAGGGGGTGAGGATCTGTGGATTAAAGTTCCAGCTTAGCTCCTCGGCAAATGGTGTCATGGAATGTTGGACCCCAAGTTTTTCAAATCCTACAAACCTACCTCTTGACGTTTTTAATTGCCTTCTGTTTTGTTTCTACTTCTCTGTGGCCCATGATGCCTTTATTGTTCTGGTGAGAATAAAACCTGGCACAAATGAGATATAAATATCAAAAATGTGATGTGTGGCATCGTTACTGCCTGCTTTTGATGGGCTCTCTGCGCAAATGAATGTGAGGTGGAAATGACATGGTGGAATCATGCATCGTATTTTGGTTTCTTAAAAACTGATGCGTGTCAACACAATTGGCACCTGTGAGTAGAAAGTCAAGAATATACTGTTCAATTGTGTATGTGACCATTTTGCCAATGTTGAATACATAAATACATTTCATAATCAGATATTCATCCAGTTCCCTTTAAAGGACTTAAGCAGCATTGCTATCCTTAACGAGAATCTTTCTAAGTTAGTTGGGACACACTGTAGGATGGAGGAGCAAAGATTTCTGGGGGCACAAGATGCACAAGTTACTAAAAGCAGTAACATTGAATAATAAAAGCATAAAAAAGGAAACTAAACACAAGTTTATTTCTGAGATATTGGCAGCACGGTAGCATGGTGGTTAGCATAAATGCTTCACAGCTCCAGGGTCCCAGGTTCGATTCCCGGCTGGGTCACTGTCTGTGCGGAGTCTGCACGTCCTCCCCGTGTGTGCGTGGGTTTCCTCCGGGTGCTCCGGTTTCCTCCCACAGTCCAAAGATGTGCGGGTTAGGTGGATTGGCCATGCTAAATTGCCCGTAGTGTCCTAATAAAGTAAGGTTAAGGGGGGGGGGTTATTGGGTTACGGGTATAGGGTGGATACGTGGGTTTGAGTAGGGTGATCATTGCTCGGCACAACATCGAGGGCCGAAGGGCCTGTTCTGTGCTGTACTGTTCTATGTTCTATGTTCTATATAGAATATTGATAAGCAGAGAAGTTATGTAAAACATGTATTGAATTTCGGTTCGATCACACTTGGGAGTACTGAGCATGGTTCTTGATATTATCAAAATGATAAGGAGGCATTGGAGAAGGCACCAGAAAGATTCACATGGATGATACCAGAACTGAGAGGTTATAAATATCAGAAATATTGAACAGGTTGATGCAGCCAGGTAGTCACACCGGACGTGAGCAAACGGGTTTGACGTGTGGGGGACAAATCTGACCGCTGTTGGTGATGGGTGGGATGTGCAGTGGGTGCCAGGGTGTGCTACAGCACAGGCACCATATTGCGCTGGGGGATGAGTGGTGCAGTACCAACCATAGGGTCATCTGGGGGCAGCCGGGGGTGACAGGCAGGGCTGATACCATGGGCCGATGCCAACTCACCCATGAGGCCTGGTGGAGGTTGTTGAGCTT
This sequence comes from Scyliorhinus canicula, assembly GCF_902713615.1. NCBI lineage: Eukaryota > Metazoa > Chordata > Chondrichthyes > Carcharhiniformes > Scyliorhinidae > Scyliorhinus > Scyliorhinus canicula. Next base: position 59,041,176 of record NC_052159.1, on the reverse strand, counting down.
CTTGTGGCACTGAGGGATGGTTCTTCTGGTGACATCCACGTGATAACGGCCATGCCCAACAGTCTGGCCAGGTCGGCATCTCTGAATCGCAGCATTTCTCTCTTTGGTGGCTTGGCTGCGTGCTGTCTGGGGTTTGCTCTGCGGGATCAGTTTAAATGTTGCTCCTCCTCATTGGCGTGAAACTACTAGGCGCAGTCCACGCAAATCAGTTGGCGGGACAGTAATTTCCAACGTGAAGCGCGTGGGGCATCATTATCAGCCCCAATTGGCATTACCGGTAGTGGTCTCACCGGGTCAGCCGTTGGGAAGCATCCAGAAATTCCCGTTCGCTATCACACTTAGGAACTCCCCCCCCCCCCCCCCCCCCCGTTTCATTCACCCCTTGCCTTGGAGCAGCCAGTTGATAACTGTGTTTGGAGGATCTCTTGTGTTGGAGCAGCCAATAGGTAACGGTGTTTCGTGGATCCCTTGTCATGCTGCAGCCAATAGGTAGCTGTGCTTTAAGGATCCTCTGGCTTGAAGCAGCCAATGGTAACTGTGTTTTGAGGTGTAAAGAGATCAGAGAGGCTGAACAGCCAAAAGACAAAAGCATGATTGCAGCTTCCCAGGATCCTGTGCACACCTGTACCTTTTTGCTGTTGCCAATAGATAGAGTGGAAGCTCTTGCAGTTGACAAATACTCCCAGGTGGACCTGGGGTTGTGGTTTTAATGACCACATACATGTGTAATTGATTATATTTTGCATCAATGAGAAGCCACCCAGAGTCATAAACTTTGAGATATTAGACTGGCTTCATCACAGGCCCTGGCAAACAAGCCATCAGTCCCTGTCTTAAACGTTTGTGTGCCACTGACTGTGAGATCCTGAAATTGTCTCTTGCAGAGGCCTGTAAGGATCCAGAGGCAAAACGGTTGAGGGTAGTGATGACTTTGACAGCCTCTTATAAAGTGTGGCTATCTTGTACAGCTGACAGAAAGTCTTGTTCTAACCCGCTGCAAACGTCTATCACCACCTGAGTGACACCCGAGGCTACGGAGGCACTGTTACTCTGACATGCTGAAGAATTGTATTCTCTGACTGTGCACCCTATCTCCTGGATTTGGCCTCTAGCAAGCAGGAGACACAGACGTCTGAGAACACGCACTAACAAATTCAAAAACAGCTTCCTCCCCGCTGCAACCAGACTCCTGAATGACCCTCTTTTTTTTAAAAAATGTATTAAAGTTTTACACTGTACATTTGTTAAAGATAAACGAGATGGTTACAATTTACAAGTTGTTATTTTTTCAGTATTCCCGACCCCCTTCCCCCCACCTCCCTTCTTTCGCTGTTTCAGGGTCTTTTCCTTGACCCTTTATTTCACCCTGGGTGGCTGTTCAGGGTTTATCTGTGGGCAGATTCCTCATTCTCCCTTCCTCCTCCCTATCGCTTGGCCTCCCCTCCCTTCTCCCTTCTTCAATCCTGTTGTCCGCTAATTTTGAGGGTTCTCTTTCATGTGGCCTTGTGTAGTGCCCTTTGGTCCCTATGTCAGCTGCCTTCTGGCCTCCCCTTGTTGTTTCCTCTGGTCTCTCCCTCACTGTTTTCACCCCTGTTCGCTGTGGTTCCGCTGGCTCCCGTGTGCTCCTCACCCCTTGCGCTGTCAATTGTTGGCTTTAAACAGGTCCTGAAATAGGCTGTTGAATGGCCCCTACACTTTGTGGAAGCCATCCTCTGACCCTCGGATGGTGTACTTGATCTTCTCCAGGTGGAGAAATTCTGAGAGGTCTGCCAGCCAGTCTGCAGCTGTGGGTGGTTCTGCTGATCGCCAGCCGAGCAGGATTCTCCGGCGGGCGATTAGGGAAGCAAAAGCTAGGGCGTCGGCCCTCTTCCCCATGTGTAGCTCTGGCTGGTCCGATACCCTGAAGTCTGCCACTCTTGGGCACAGCTCCACCCTCACCCTCACAACCTTGGACATTGCCTCGAAGAAGGCTGTCCAAAACCCGACAAGTCTGGGGCAGGCCCAGAACATGTGGGCGTAGTTGGCTTGGCTTCCCTGGCACTGTTCACATTTATCCTCCACCTCCGGGAAGAACCTGCTCATTTGGGTTCTAGTCAGGTGCGCTCTGTGCACCACGTTTAGCTGCACAAGACTTTTAGCCTTGTGCTGGAGAAGGTGGAGTTGGCCCTTTTCAGTGCTTCGCCCCAGAGTCCCCACCCTATTTCCGTCCTAGCTTTCCATCCCAATTTTTCTCTTGTTTCATCCAGTGGGGAGTGTGTCCTTTCTAATAGTCGTCCGGATATGTCCCCGCAGTTCCCCTTTCCCAGACTGTCCGCATCCAGTAACTCTTCCAATGCTGTGTCCCTTGGGACCCTTAGATACGTTGTCGTCGTGTGGAGAAAGTTTTTGATTTGCAAATGTCGGAGTTCCCGTCCGTCCGGTAGTTTTAGTTTCTCTGTCAGCTCCTCTAAGGTCGCTAGTCTATTTCCATGTATAAGTCCCTATGTGTCAGTGTCCCCCCCATCCTGTCTCCACCTCTTAAATATGGCATCGAGTAAGGCTGGTGGAAACCTGTGGTTGCCACAGAAAGGGATTATAGTGGACATCTTGGTCAGATTGAAGTGCTGCCTCATCTGGTTCCAGGTTCTCGGGATTGCTACCACCACTGGGCTGTTTCAGCGTTTTGCTGGCGGGGATAGGAGTGCTGTCATGGCGAGGGCTTGGAGGATCATTTCAATGCAGAAGGACTCCTCCATTCCACCCATTCCGTATTTGGTTCCTTCACCCATCCCTTCACTCTCTTGGCCATAGCTGCCCAATGGTAGTATTGCAAGTTCGGGAGGGCCAGGCCTACTTCTCCTTTGCAGTATGTTTTGGGGATTCTTGGATTTTCCCCTCCCTACACCATAATCATTTTGTCTATTGTGTGTAAATGGGGATGTTGATTGGTCTGGATCTAAACAGGAAGAGGAACCTGGTCAATGTCATAATACACACACTGGTGTATCTGGTGCACAGACAGACATTGATTGACACACAGGATGACCAATGAACACACAGAACCAGCAGCCAATCACCAGACAGGACATGGCCACTATAAAGCGAGAGGGCACTAGTTTTCCCGCTTTCTTGGGATGCAGCCTCTGAGGCAGCCAGAGCCCATGTAGCAACAACTAGAACATCCTCCATGTGGTAGTAAGATAGTCTGGTCAGGTTAGCCTCAGGTCTCCAGTCAACTCAGCATAGTGTCAACTCACGTTTAAAGCATGTTTAATAGTTAAGAGCTAATAAAATAGAGTTGCATTCCTCCAAGTGTTGGAAGCCTGTCTCTCTCACCGCTATGGTAAATGCAGTCCTCGCAGACCCAGCATACCCGACACATCATGGTACCAATGCGTGATGTTAGAGTTTGACGGATAACTCGAGATAGTCTGCCTTTGACCAGCGATCAGCCATCTGGTAACATGGACAGCGTCCTCGCTCCCCCACCGTTCCTCGTCGCTGGCAAGATTTTTAAGCAGAAGTTTCAGCTGTATCTCGAAGCCACCGACCTCGAAGCCGCATCGGATGCCAGAAAGATTGCTCTCTTCCTCTCTACAGCCGGGAACCACGCTATCCACATCTTTAACTCTCTCACCTTTGCTGAAGGTGAGGACAAGTCCAAGTTCAAAACAGTCCTGCTGAAGTTTGACAGCCACTGTGACATCGAAGTCAACGAGAGCTTTGAACGCTATGTGTTACAGCAGAGACTTCAGGGTAAGGATAAACCTTTTCAGTCCTTCTTAACCCATCTCTGTATCCTTGCGCAATCCTGCAACTACGGCTCCACTTCCGACTCCATTATCCGCGACCAGATCGTTTTTGGGGTCCATTCCGACCCCCTTCGCCAGCAGCTCCTGAAAGTGAAGCAGCTCACCCTCACCATCGCCATCGAGATCTGCGTCCTACATAAACACGCCACTAACCGGTACTCCCATATTAAGGTGGCAGAGACGGCGCAGCAAGGCCCCCACAATGCGGAGTAGGTGCAGGCCGTAAAACAGCCCCAGGGCCTGAGTCTGGATGAGGGCAGCCATTTTGCGCGCTTTTCCCGGGCTCCTGCGCATGCGCGCAACAGGCGAGGGGACGACAAGGCCGAGGGCCGAACTGCGCAGGTGCGCACATCATTCGACTGCAGAGCGCATGCGCAGTGGCGCACGGAGCATCCTGACGTCGGCACCATGATGTGCAACAACTGTGGCTCCTCCCACTTAAAGCGGCAATGTCCCGCGAAATCTCGACGCTGTCTCCAGTGTGGCAAGCTTGGCCACTACGCAGCCCTGTGCAGATCTACTCAACTGCCCACCTCACATCGGTCCCAGCAGCAGCGCAGGAACATCCGGTCTGTGCAGCAACCCATTACAGATTCCGACTCCGACATGGTTCCAGATCCCAACACCGAGGATCTCACATCCCCATTCCGGGTAGGCATTATCACCAAGCATACGATGCTTTCCACAAAAAATCAAAGCCCCTCCCAGTGATGAGCATTGATCCAGACGACGAGTGGTGTGCCACCCTTACGATCAAGCAGAATTCGTCGCCAGCCACAGAGACTGAATTTATTGACTGAATGTTTTGTTGCCTTGTTCTTCGTTTACTCACCTGTACATATTGTTCTTTCTAATTTGTTATATGCGCTCTATCTGCACTGGACACCTTCCCATTTAAATACGTTCACGTTTTTTGTATATAGTCAGGCTCCTACTCAAGTAAATACGCTCACATACTTTATACCTAGCCAGGCACATTCACATACTCACTATTTATTGACATATACACATTTTTTAAAAGGGGGGAGATGTCATAATATACACACAAGTATATGATGGCGCACAGACAGACATTGATTGACACACAGGCTGACCAACGAACACACAGAACACAGAAGCCAATCACCAGACAGGACACGGCCACTATAAAGCCAGAGGGCACTAGTTTTCCCGCTCTCTCGGGATCCAGCCTCTGAGACAGCCAGAGCCCATGTAGCAACATCACGAACATCCATCATGTGGTAGTAAGATAGTCTGGTCAGGTTAGCCTCAGGTCTCCAGTCAGCTCAGCATAGTGTCAACCCACAGTTAAAGTATGTTTAATAGTTAAGAGTTCAATAAAATAGAGTTGCATTTCTCCAAGTGTTGGAAGCTTGCCTCTCTCACTGCTATGGTAAACGCAGTCCTCGCAGACTCAGCATACCCAACACATCAGTTAGTACATTCGTCTTGATCATCTGCAGCCTCCTGCCGGGGAAAGCAGGAGTGTATCCCATCTCTGTCGGTTGTTTTTTACTTCCTCCGCCAGACTGGTCAGGTTCCAATTGTGGATCCGTGTCCAGTCGTGGGCTATCTGGATCCCCAGGTAGCGGAATTTGATTTGGGTAATTTTAAATAGTAGACCCTCTAGCTCTGCTGCCAGCCCCCCTCTTGAGTTCACAGGCAACACTTCACTCTTGCCCAGGTTGAGTTTGTAGCCAAAGAAGGCTCTGAACTCCCAGGAGGTTTGTGATTTCTTTCATGTCGTTTTGCGGGTCCGAGATATAGAGGATCAGGCATCCGCATAGAGTGAGACTCTGCTCTCTGCCCCCCCCCCCTCCCCCCCCTTCAGATTTACTTCCAGTCTTCAGCCTCTCGCAGAGTGATTACCAGCGGCTCGATGGCCAGAGTGAACAGGAGTGGGGACAATGGGCATCCCTGCATCCTGCTTCTGTGCAGCTGGAAGTATTCAGAACTTGTGGCTTTGTTCAAATGCTCACCCTGGGGCGTTGTACAGGAGTTTCACCCATGAGATGTACCCTGTTCCCAGCCCAAACCGCTCCAGCACCTCGATCAGGTACTTCCATTCGACTCAGTCGAAAGCCTTCTCTGCATCCAGGGAGATGATCGATCACCTCTGGTCTTCTCTCCCTGGATGGGGTCATTATTACATTCAGCAGCCATCTGATGTTCGCAGTTAGCTGTCTACCCATGACAAAGCCTATCTGGTCTTCTGCGACAACCTCTGGTGTGCAGTTCTCCAGTCTCTTGGCCAGAACTTTTGCGAGTCTTTTTTTGCCTGTGTTGAGCAGTGAAATGGTCCACATTCCATTGAGTCTTTGAACGTTTTGCGTTCAGCGATATTGTGGCCTATGTTAGCATAGGAGGTAGGTGCCCCTCGTTAGCGAATCTGCAAACATTTCCCGCAGGTGTGGAATGAATTGTTTATTGAAGTCCATCGGCAACCTGTCCGGATGCCTTCACTGTCTGCATGGAGCTGATGTTTTCCATAATCTCACCCAATCCTCCGTCTATCATCCCCCATGACTGAAATGTTGAGTGCAGCGAGGAACCGTTTCATTCCCGAGTCCCCGTCGGGTGGCTCGGAGGAGTACAGTCCCCGGGAGAAGGCCTCAAATGTTTTGTTGACCGTTTTTAGTTCAGCTCCCAGGCTGCCTCTGTTATACCTTACCTGCGCTAACTCCCTCGTGACTGCCTGCTTTCTCAGCTGATGAGCCAGCAGGCGGCCAGCCTTTTCCCGTGATCGTAGACGTTCCCCCGTGTCTGACAGAGTTAGTGCACTGCCTTCCTGGTGGATACAGTAAGAAGTCTTACAACACCAGGTTAAATATCTCTCCATTCACCTGAGGAAGGAGCAGTTCTCTGAAAGCTTATGTTTGAAACAAACCTGTTGGACTTTAACCTGGTGTTGTAAGACTTCTTACTGTGCTTACCCCAGTCCACGCTGGCATCTCCACATCATTCCTGGTGGATAGCAGGTCAAAGTCCATTTGTAGCTTTTTCCTCTCTGCCAGAAGCTCTACAGTGAGGGCCCTGGAGTATCTTCTGTCGATCTCCAGTATGAAGTTGATCAGTTGTTGCCTCACCGCCCTCTCTTCTCGATCTCGACGAGCCTTGCAGGCAGTAATTTCTTCCCTAATCACAGCCTCCAGTCCCTCCGAGAACATGGAAGGTGAGACTTCCCCATTCCGGTTGTTGGTAACGTACTCGTCTATGGCCCATGGTTTTCTGGCAGAAGACCTCTTCAGCCAAGAGGGTCGTGACTAACCACCACACTGGGTGTTGCGCACTGCCTGTCTCCAACCTCACATCCAGGAAATGTGAAGCGTGGCTGGAGATTACGATCATGGAATATTCCGCTTTGACTATCTCTGGAATCACCGATTTCCCCTCTACAAATAAATCGATACATGTGCAAACCTTATGTACTGGTGAGAAGAATGAGAATTCCTTCTCACCTGAGTGCATGGACCACCATCAGTCCACTGCCCCCATCTGCTCCATAAACGTTTTCAGTTCCCTCGTCATACCTGATGTTTTCCCCATTCTGGGGTTTGATCAGTCCGTCAGTGGGTCCTGTACACAGTTAAAGTCCCCTCGTCCTCCATGATCAGTCGGTGTGTATCCATGTTGGGGATTTTTGCCATGGTCTTCTTTATAAGTTCTGTGTTGTCCCAGTTGGGCACGTACACGTTCGCCAGGACTACTGGTGCCCAGTCTAGGACACCGCTGACCATGACATACTGTCCGCCTTGATCTGTAACCATCTTTGTCAGCATGAACACCGTCCTCTTGCTTATCAAAATTACTACCGCCCACGCCCTCGTCCCATAGCAGGAATGGCAGGAACGTCTCACCCAGCCCTTACTTAGCCGCACTCAGTCCTTCTTTCTCAAGTGTGGCTCTTGGAGGAAGACTACGTCAGCTCTCATAATTTTTAGGTAGGCGAAGATTCTGGATCTTTTCACTGGGGCATTAAGTCCCCGAACGTTCCAGGTGATAATCCTGGTGGGGAGTTTTTGTCCACCCTTTCCTGCAGGATCAACCATATTTACCTGGTGAACGGATCCCCTGCAATGTGGGGTTTCCCTTTGTTAGGGGGCCATCCAAAATCACCGCAGTCACCATTCTCAACATGAGGCCGGGCCCCTGCGTTCCAGGTGCCACCCAAGATGGCCGCCAACTGTGTGTATGCCACATGGGTGATCCCTACACTCTGGAGTTTCGCTTTGTTTAAGGACCCTCCAAAGTGGCTGCTTATGGTGCCATCTTGTTCCATCTTTCCAAACTTGACTTGCTGAAGCCAGTCTAAAGCCTCCCCCCCTTATCGCTGTGTTCCCCCCGTGGTTTCAATTCTCCCTCCCCCCTCTACTCCCCTTTCTAACTGCCCCCCTACCTTCCACCTATCCCTGTGTCCACCCCCCTGCCTCACACCAGACACTCTCACCCCACTAGGAGATGCGTCGTGGTCCCCTCTCTCTCATGCTTTCTGGTGGAGCTTGCTTTCCCCGCTAGTGTGGTGGCCCCCTTCCCGGGGCTGCTCTGACCCCCCTCCTACACCCGTTCCATTGGTATCCTCTCAGTCTCCTCCTCACCGTCTCCTGCCCTCTGCTGCCCTCGCCCCTTCCTTCCTATGAGCTAGTTCCCTTACTCATAGCGTGGCAGTGCAGTCCCACGCAAAATTGCCCATTTCGATTGCTTTCTCTCTGCCTCTTCCTCACCGCTGCCTTGTTTGCCTTTTGTCTAGTCTGTTCATACAGACGAACATGGCCGCCTCTGCCGGGGTAGTAAAATAGTGCTTCTTGTTCTGGTACATCACCCAGAGCCTGGCCGGGAATATCGTACCGCATTTAACATTGTTTTTGTACATGTCCGACTGGTTGAATTCGACTCTGCCTTGGTATACCCTTATCTTGTGTTTTCCAACTGTTTGCCTTTGTCTGCTGAGCCCAACGCAGAATCCTCTCCCAATCTTGGTACCTGTGCAGTTCAGCTATTATCGCCCTCGGCTGCTCCCCAGCCTTGGGCTTTGGTCGGTGCGACCTGTGAGCCCTGGTGATCTCCGGTGGCTTGGTGAAGCTGTCCCTTCCAACAACATTGCCCAGCATCTGGGCCATGTAGTGAGTTGGGTCTCTGCTCTCAATTCCCTCTGGCAGGCCTGGATCGGTTCTCTTTGCCCTTGGCCTTCCCTTTCAGGCTCCCATGGTTCGCCACCAACCTCTTTATCTCAGCCTCTAAGGCTATAATCCAGTCTCTCTTGTCCGTCAATGCCTTTTCAAGTTCTTTTATCATTTTCTCCTGGGCTTCCAGCTTCTTTCCAATCCCATTGAGCGCTTCCTGCATGGTGGCCAATGCTTCCGCCACCACCATCGCCACCTTGACCACCATTTGGATTTACGCTTTGATCTCGTCCTTCACTGCGGTCAGTTCCTTAATTAGGAATGTCTTTCAACCATCTCCAGGTGGCCGGGGGGGGGGGGGGGGGAGCCCGCTATCTGGATCATTGGTCACGCTTCTTTGTGAGTGACCGGGGACCCCTCGCCTCGTAGATCCGCCGACCCACTTGCTCGCTGCGCCTGCTCTTTTCCGCAGTTTCTGGCTTCCCTGCGACCTCTCAAGCTACTGATTCCTGGCATTATCTTCCTGTGTGTTGTCTTTGTGGGTGAGGAGTTGAATGAATCTGATTTTCCGGGCTAAATTCGGCTAAAAGAGCCCATTTTGCTGTGTTCTGGAGGAGAGCCACCTGATGTGTGACTGCTCGGCACATCCCCATCACAGGAAGTCCTGAATGGCCCTCTTATGGACTGAACTGATATTTCCACGCATCTTCTCCACTGGGTAGTACTACACTCCGTATGCTTCACCCGATGTCTATGTCCATGTATATTCATTGTGTGTCTATCACATATCCCATGTTTTTCATGTAAGGAGCGATATGTCTGGACTGTACGAAGAACAATACTTTTCACTATACCTCGGTACACATGACAATAAACCCAAATCAAATCAAACCTTTGCTGATCCCATCCTCCTATTGAGCTACAGGTCTCTGAGCAGTAGGTGGTGCATGTGCTGCTGTTGGTCACCTTATCTGAAGTCCAATGTAACGCTGTAAATGGCCAATACATCAAAGCTCCAAAGCGCAGATCTGAACGCCAAACTTCCAAAATGTAGACAAGGTCTCTAGAAAGGGGAAAGGTAATATCTCAGCACATATACTGTGAAGAATCCTTTTCATATAGCAGGTATGAGTACTGAGCATTTATTGGCATATTCCCCGACCTTACTCTCTGCAGTTTTCATTGCGTCCTCACCTCACTTTAACTGGTGAGTTTCAGGAAGCCTGGCACCGTGGAAACTGAAAGTGTAACTGCAAAGTGCACATCAATAGCATCCTAATTGAGCGATTAAGATGTTGAAATTGACAACCTGCCTCACACACTTAGCCTAACGGACTGGAGATTTCATTGGCAATCCCTTATCTTTTAAACAGTGACTGCTAGATTCTAGATTCTCCAACAGGAGGAAACATCCTCTCCATATCCACTCTCTCAAGATCCCTTAGGATCAATCAAGTCACCTCTTATTCTTCTAAACTCCAATGGATACAAGCCTAGCCTATCTAACCTTTCCTCATAAGACAACCCTCCCATTCCAGGTGCTAATCTGGTAAACCTTCTTTGAATTGCTTCCAACGCACTTACATCCTTTCTTAAATAAGGAGACCGATATTGTACAGCACTCCAGATGCCACCCTCACTAGTACCCTGTACAACTGAAGCATAACTTCCCTACTTTTGTATTCAATTCCCCTCACAATAAATTGTAACATTACAATAGCTTTCCTAATTACTTGCTCCACTTGTATACTAACCTTTTGTGATTCCTGTGCTAGGGCACCCAGATTCATCTACATCCCAGAGCACTGCAATCTCACCATTTAAATAATTTGCTTATTTTTTATTCTTCCTGCCAAAATGGACAATTTCACATTTTCTCACGTTATACTCCGTTTGCCAGAGTTTGTTCACTCACTGGATTTTTTTTGTAGCCTCCTTACATTATCTTCAAAACTACCTATCTCTGTGTCATCAAAATATTTGGCAGCCATCCCTTCAATTCCTTCACCCAAGCCATTGATATAAATTATAAGTCGTTGAGGTCCCAGCACTGGTCTCTGTGGTACACCACTCGTTACATTTTGCCAACCAGAAAAATACTGATTTTTGCATACTCTCTGCTTTCTGATAGCCAGCCAGTCTTCTAGCCATGTCAATATGTTACTCCTATAACGTGAGCTTTTATTTTCTGCAATGACCTTTGATATGGCACTTTATCAAATGCCTTCTGGAAATCTAAGTATAATACATCCACCAGTTCCCCTTTATTCACAACATATGTTACTTCCTCAAAGAACTCCAATAATTTTGATAAACATGGGCCGGGATTCTCCCCTACTTGGTGGGGCGGGGGGGTCCCAGCGTAGCGGAGTGGCACCAACCACTCCGGCGTCGGGCCTCCCCAAAGGTGCGGAATTCTCCGCACCTTTGGGGGCTAGGCCCGCGCCGGAGTGGTTGGCGCCACGCTGACTGGCGCCAAAACTGGTGCCAATGGCCTTTGACGCCCGCCAGCCGGCGTCGGGGCTGGCCGAAAGGCCTTCGCCGGTTCGCGCATGCACCGGTGCGTCAGCTGCCGCTGACGTCACCACCGGCGTATGCGCGGTAGGGGGGTTCTCTTCCGCCTCCGCCATGGTGGAGGCTGTGGCGGCGGCGGAAGAAAAAGAGTGCCCCCACGGCACTGGCCTGCCCGCCGATCGGTGGGCCCCGATCGCGGGCCTGGCCACTGTGGGGGCACCCCCCCGGGGTCCGATCGCCCCGCGCCCCCCCCCCCCCAGAACCCCGGGGGCCCGCTCGCACCGCCGCCACCAGAGGTGGTTGAAACCACGGCAGCGGGATTGGCCCCTCAGCGGCGTGACTTCGGCCCATCGCGGGCCGGAGAATCGCCGCAGGGGGCTTGCCGATTGGCGCAGAGGGCACGCCGATCGGCGCGGAGGGATTCCCGCCCTCGCCAATTCCCGGAGAATTTCGGCCACGGCGGGTGCGGGATTTTCGCAGGGCCCAGGCGATTCTCCGACCCTGCGGAATACCATGGTGATTCTGCCTGATTACCTTGATCTTATCCAAGTGTTTTGCTACAACTTCTTTAATAACAGCTTCTAACATTTTTCCCATGACAGATGTTCAGCTAAATAGCCTGTCATTTCTCATTTTCTGTCTCCCTCCCTTTTTGCCTATCTTGCAATCTTGCCATCTTCCAATCTAATGGGACATTCCTTGAATCTAGGAAGCTTTGGAAAATTAAAACCAATGCAACAACTATCTCACAACACACTTCCGTTAAGACCCGAGGATGAAGTCCATCAGGATTCAAACTTTTGTCAGCCTGCAACTCTGACAATTTACTGAGTACTCTAATTTTCCTGATTTCCTTCCTCACTTCCATTTCCTGGTTTATAGCTGCTTCTGGGATGTCACTTGTATCCTCTATAGTGGAGACCAATAGAAAATACCTGCTCAATTCATCTGCCACTTCCTTGTTTTCCATGATAAATTCCCAGACTCACTTTTATAGGATCAACACTCACTTTGTTAACTCTTTTCTTCTTTAAATATTTCTAAAAGCTGTTTTTAAACTTCTAGCTGGATTTCCCACGTGCTCAAATTTTTCCCTCTTAATTAATCTTTTAATCATCCTTAGCTGTTCCTTATTTGTACAATCTCCTAACCTGCCACCTATCTTTGCACAATTATATGTTTTTCCTTTAAGTGTTATGCTATATTTAACCTTTTTAGTTGACCATGGATGGTGGGTCCATCCCTTGGGCCCTTTCTTACTCATTGGAATGTATCTGTTCTGTGCAGTCTGAAATATCCCCTGAAATGTTTGCCACTGCATCCCTATTGACGGTGGTCAAAATGGCGGCACGATGATACAGTGGTGAGCACTGCTGCATCACAACACCAGGGACCCAGGTTCAATTGTGGCCTCGGGTGACTGTCTGTGTGGAGTTTGCACTTTCTCCCCGTGTCTGCATTGGTTTCTTCCGAGTGCTCCCGTTTACTCCCACAGTCCAAATATGTGCAGGTTAAGTGGATTGGCCATGCTAAATTGCCCCTTAGTGTCCTGGGTTGTGCAAATTAGGTTACGGGGGTGGAGGGATAGGGGAGTGGACAGAACCTAGGTAGTGGGGCTGTTTCAGAGGGTCAGTACAGACTGGATGTGGTGAATGGTCTCCTTCTCACTATATGAACTTCATGACATATCCCTTAAACTATTTTGCCAATTCACTTTAGCCAGTTCAGCTTCCATGCCTTCATAATTTTCCTTAAATTTAAAAACACAGGATGGAATTTTCTGAAAAAATGGCAAAGTGTCAGGGTCTGACTGAAAACCATTGTCACAGTAGATTTTCTTGGATTTTATGCACAGAAAATCTGGGGCTGGTGGTTTGGGCCATCCCTCTGGCAGGGTGGGGCCTGATAGAGCTCGCAAGGCTGGCTCCAGAAAGATCAGGGCACAATCTTTCAATGACGCCCCAATCTGCATTTAAAATAATGAACAAAGAACACCATCCCCACAAGCTTTAGGAAGCACTATCCCCCTCTCCCTCCCCGCGCTGTCATCGGTGCTGTCCCCTCCCCCATCACGCATTAAGGGAACACCACCCCAACAATGCAGGAGGTTTACCTCCCCTGCCAGAGAGCACTTGGCAGTGTCCACTTGGCTGTGCAAACTGCCCCATGGTAGTGTCAGTTTGGTAGTGCCAGCAGGCCAGGGGTCAGTGCTGGGGAGCAGCGCCAGGGCACCCACCCAGCACCTGGGGGCTATACTCACTTCTGCATCCCAGCGTAGTTATCACAACTGGTATTTGTTTTTGAAAACCAGTAATGATTCGCATCAGCATGGTGTCACGCAACTAAGTGGGAGGATAAGCTGTGGGCAGACGTTACGGCGTCAAGCCCGGTAAGTGTATATTAAAATATTATAATGTATGAAAATCAGGTTCACACCTTTTCTGGGCATGAACCTGATCATACCACTGGCGGGGGGTGGGGAAGATCTCAAATTGAGATTTTGTAAACGCAAATCCTATTATGGCCTCTCACGAGGATTAGCAGCCATAATAGGATTTTCATCTGTGGCGAATGGACCTGCTAAATCCCGCCCACAGCCTCAGACCCACTACTCTCTCTCAAAATGAGTGAAAATGTCAATCATGTTATGGTCACTGCTACCTCGAGGCACCTTCACTATGAGATCATTAATTACTGCCATCTCATTGCACAGCACCAGATCTAGTATAGCCTGCTCTCTGGTTGGCTTCAGAACATGCTGTTCGAAGATACTACCTGGAAAACATTCAGAACATTTTTATTTACTTTTTTTCTTAAGTTTAAAAAAAAAGTACTCTTTACAGATTAAGAGTTTAAACTCAACTTTTGACATATTAGAAATCCAACACAAGTAATGTTTATCAAAGACACACATGGTTCATTGGGTCCATCATCATTACACAGTTGAATGTTTCTGAATTAGGAGAAAAATTTGCATCATGTTTTTCAGGAAAACTCATTCAAATGTTACAAGGCAAAGTATTTTCAGCATGAACGTAAAGAGCAGTTGCAAAAAATAACAGGTCATCACCTGTAATGTAAAACCTCAGGAATTGTGGGCTGCACAGGACTGGCAAGAAGCAACTAACCTTACTCTTTGGGAAATGGTAATGGAGGAGAAAAATATTCTGGACAAAGAAATGATGAAAAGAAGTGTTTTGGTCAATTGTTCATTTATTGCCAGTCATGGTGAAAATTAGAGTGGAGGAATTCATTGTCAAACCTGGTACAGAAAGCGAAAGAGATGGAAAAAAAGATTGGACTAACAGGAAAAGTAAGAAATATAATTCAAGTTTTTTAAATCTCCTAAAATAATTCACATTCTGGAAGAATTCGACTCCACACTTGCAAATGTTCACTTTATGGGCAAGAGAGGTTGATTGATAATTATTGTAATTGATAATTGAAATATTGTTAAAAAGTACTTTGAATTAACTTTCTCTGTTTGAGTTCAATGGAAAATTAATGTGGAAATGCAGCAACTTCATGAACATCACATGGGGGATTACGTTTGAGATCCAATTTTCATAATGTTTACGGTGAAGCCGTGAAATCAGATTGCAACTTGTGGTGAATCGCAATCATTGGGATATTTCTTCCTCATCCCACGTTGCTGACTGATTGCCGCTTTAATAACAATGTGCACCATTCAGGCACCACAATTATTTCAGCAAAATCTGGGCCATTATGTTTCCCAGCGCTCACATTTTAAAGAAAAAGAAACCATGAAGGTGATATTCCTCTGTATTACAAGAAGGTGCTTTCTTCCAGGTTTATATTAAAATTTGTCAGGAATACATGAATACTCTTATTCAGACTATCTCCATCACACAAAATGAACAAAATTTTGAATAAGTGGGTCATCAACTGATGACATCTGTGAACATTCCTTTATAAACAAATAACACTTATCGTTTCATAATGAACTAAAAGACAAGCAAGTTCAAATTTCCCATTCAGTGCTGAGGTATTGAGGTACAGCAACAAGGGAAGTTCCCCTGGAATAATGAGAATTCTACTAGGGCCTCAGTAAAGCCAGTATTAGAGGGAGAAAGATTACCTTGGCTCAGTGCTAGGTGATTTCTCTTAGAATGTATGGTGTGATTATTAGAGGCAGGATTGAGTCCTGACACTCACCAATTATGTTCATATCTGACTGAAGAATGATGATATGGAAAATGTGCTGGAAAGCCTGCCAGCACTTATGGAACTGCATCCCAGCCTGTGTCACCTCCTTCAGGAAAGGAAGAGTAAAAGAGTGAACAATTAAGGAGCTAAAGACAATCTTGATCTTTAGTATTATTAAAAAGTCTTAATTCATAATTAGACTTCTAGTCAGCCATTTTTGATGTACATGCAAAAAGTGGATAAACGCCGCTTCGTATTGATGCAATGCATCATATTTTGGAGTAACAGCTGTATTTACCAGAACAATGGTAAGAATTTTATCACCCACAAAGAGTTAGCTTTGGTTGGATGGAATGTTAAAATATTTTTTTAAATCCAAATCCCAACACCCAAACATCCTCTAACCTCACCACTTCTGGCTTAAACAGAGACGGAATGTGGGAGCCAGTCAACAAGTCCTCACCCAGGAGGCGGGTTAGTGATTTATATATTGTTAACCATCATTTTAAATTTAACCTTTCAATTCTGGCCTTCTGAAGCTCAACGGCTAAAGGGATGCGCAGAGTGCTGGATCCAGGAAGTAAATGTCTTTCAACATAGCTGCTGGATTCATTTGACCTTTTTGACCCATCTGCCATGATTGGGCTACCCCCCCCAATTCAAAACTGTACCCCCTTCCCTCACCTCCGCCCACCCCACCAGCAACCAATCCTTCCAATCTCTTCTGCTCTCTCCACTCGGCCTCTGATCTCTGCATGACTCATATAATCTCCTCCAGACTCTCTAATCTCCCCTCCAAACCTTCCAAACTCCTTCACAAGGGCTCCAATCTCCTTCATGATTAGGGGCTGTTTAGCACACTGGGCTAAATTGCTGGCTTTGAAAACAGAGCAAGCAGGCCAGCAGCACGGTTCGATTCCCGTAACAGCCTCCCCGAACAGGCGCCGGAATGCGGCAACTAGGGGCTTTTCACAGTAACTTCATTTGAAGCCTACTCGTGACAATAAGCTATTTTCATTTCATTTCATTTCCATTTTTGTATCGCCCCCACCCGGCTTCCCAAAGCTTCTAATCTCTCTCTCACATAAATTCATTCTTTGATTGCAGCCTGGTGGTGAAGGCCTACCCATCTGACAGCCTAACCAGCCTCTCAAAATGGCTGGTTGGGGCCAGAAAATAGAGAAAAAAAATACTAATCCGATCACAAAACCCATTCTTCCTGATTTACCAAGCTCAAAGATTACCCATTTCTCAAGCCTCTGAGTTAATATCCAGCCAATTGTATTTCAGAATTGAATATAGAGAACAAACTTTATAAAAAGATGAAAAATGAATAAAAGAATTATTTCCTTATATTTTCTATTTTCTATTGTAATCCAGCTATCACAGAGTGATTGAAGTCATAACATTGAAGTTCAGGTTTATTCAAGAGGCTCAGTAAATAACTATTTTCCTTTAAAATGTTATCAATTATCCAATCTCAGCTCACTCAGAAATAGAGAATGATAATCCCAACAATACACTATAATTGAATCCTAAATCAAATGCTTCATAACAGCTATTGAGCCTTTCTATTGTATACCCCTCTGGTATAAATGACACTTGGAACAATTCAATACTGTTTTGTGCTGGAGAGAAAGCTGTTATAAACCATATTCAATGTTTGGATTTAATTGTGAGTCATGGATCATATCTAATTTGTCCTCGTCGCACTGATGTCCTGAAATCTGTTCCCTGTCAGAGTTTCATGCTTTTAAACAGTTACTTTGATGTTGCTTTTAGCCATTGTACAACATTAGAATATGATACTCGCCCTTTAGTTTTGTATCCATTCTCCAATACATTGTGATTTCACCAATGTGCATCACAGTTATTATGAATTTAACCTTTAATTCTCTACAATGTAACTTCCTTCTAGAACACTTGGAGGAGAATCATTCCCTCCACCACCGATGCACAATAGCAGCAGTGTGTACCATCTACAAGATACACTTTAGGAAGTCACCAAGGATCCTTAGACAGCACCTTGCAAACCCATGACCAGTACCATCTGGAAAGACAAGGCAACAGACACCTGGCGACACTGCCACCTGCAAACTCCCCTCCAAGCCCATTCACCATCCTGACTTGGCAATATATCGCTGTTCATTCACCGCCACTGGTCAAAATCCTGGAACTCCCTCCCTAACATCACTGTGGGTGCACCTACATCCACATAGACTGCAACGAATCAAGAAGGCAGCTCACCACCACCTTCTCAAGGGCAATTAGGATGGGACATAAATGGCCGGCAATGCAAATACCCCACATATTGAATTTTTAAAATGAGAAGCGGACACTGAATAATACATTCTGCAGTTTGTCAAACAAGGTAAATAAAGTATGTTTTCAAAAATCAAATAAAGTCCTTGTGCATTGGTATTATATGGCAGATTGATGATTGTTCCTGTGGAGTAGCTGGTGTGCTTTAGTCATGAACTCCCCAGTGCTAGAGGCCCCTCATACTATATTCTTCTGTCATACTCAGGTAACTGACTACTGCGATCCACTTGCTCCCTCTCTTGAGTTGCACTTACTGAGAATCATGTACTCCTTTTCCTTCTGTGGTCCAGGCCCATTCTCTCCTCCTGCTCCATCATGACATACCTGCCAAAGGTGTGCCAAATATTAATATCGGAAAAAAATCAACAGAATTGTCACTAATTGGGCTGCTTTTGTCTTTATTGAAAGGTGGAGGTGAACACTTCATTGACCACCTTGTCCCGATTAATAGCGGAGTTGCTAAAATTTTAGTTGTGGACTTCAAGGCCTGTGAGAAAAGGCAAAGGCCTCATGATCCTATGCAAACCGGGGTCCTGTAATATCAATAGATCCTAATGCAGTTTTGAAGTACCGGTGAGTGGTATGTGTACCATGCATGCTCCAACTATTGTTACTTGAACGGCTAAACTCACATTCCTTGAAGAATCTCCAACAAGCCACTCCAAAAATTGAAAATAAAGTTTTTATGGAAGAAAAATTACTAATGCTCCTCCTGGCCCCACAAAATTTGATTTCCATGATGGTTAGCCCTTTGTGTCCTCCCTGCACAATTTATTTCCCAGAGGAGCTGTCCAGTTCCCTGCCCCTTCCAAGCAAGTATTGCACCAAGCAAACAACTGACAGACAGAATGGTAACAAGGTCCAACCATGAAAATTATTCCGGACTTGGATCACTTCTGTTCGGGGCTGGAACGTCATAATACTAATCTTCAACCCAAATGCATGTGAGAACATTGAAATCCACCTGACTGTAAACAGTTACTTGTATTTGTTCCAAGAACAAAACAATATGGATACAGCAAAGGCCCTGACAAGATCCTAGCTGTAGTATTGAAGACTTGTGTCAAGAACTCATTGCGCCCCTAACCAAGCTGTGCCAATATAGTTACAATACTGGCACCTACCCATCAATGTGAAAAATTGCCCCTGCATGTCGTGCCCATGTAAAGCAAGAAAAACCCAATCCGACTATTTACTGCTCCATCGGTCGACTCTCAATTGTCAGCAAAGTGATGGAAATACTTGGTCGACAGTACTATCAAGCGGCACTTACTCAGCAATAACCTGATATGGAGATGCTGGCGTTGGACTGGGGTGAGCACAGTAAGATGTCTCACAACACCAGGTTAAAGCCCAACAGGTTTGTTTTCAAATCGCTAGGTTTCGGAGCACTGCTCCTTCACCTGAGGAAGGAGCAGTGCTCCGAAAGCTAATGATTTGAAACAAACCTGTTGGACTTTACCCTGGTGTTGTAAGATTTATTTCTGTGCAGCAATAACCTGCACACCAATGCTCAATTTGTGTTCACCAAGGTCACTCAACTTCTGACTTCAGTACAGCCTTAGTCCAAAAGAGTTGACTCAGGAAGTGAGAGTGAATGCCCTCGGCATCAAGCAGCATTTGACCGAATGTGACATTAAGGAGCCCTAGCAAAGAGACATTCATAAGAATGAAAGGGGTAACACTTCACTGATCAGAAACATACATAGCACAAAGGAACATTGTTGAGTTTGTTGGAGGGCAAACATCTCAGCCTCAGGTCATTGCTACAGGAATTCCACAGGATAGTGTCTTCAGTCCAACAATTTTCAACTGCTTCATTAATGACCTTCCACCCTTCATGAGGTCACAAGTAGGATATTTACTGATGATTGCACAGTGTTCAATTCCATTCGTAGCTCCTCAGGTACTGAAGCAGTCTCTAGCTTGGGCCTTGGATGACTGTGTGAAGTGTGCATGTTCTCCTGTGTCTGTGTGGGTTTTCTCCGGGTGCTTTGGTTTCCTCTCACAGCCCAAAGATGTGCAGGTTGGGTGGATTGGCCATGCTAAATTGCGCTTTAGTGTCCAAAGATGTGCAGGTTGGGTGGATTTGCTATGATCAATGCGTGGAGTTACGGGGATGGGCTGGGGGAGTGGGCCTAGGTAGAGTGCACTTTCGGAGGGTCAGTACAGACTCAATGGGCCAAATGGCCTCTTTCTGCACTGTAGAGATTATATGGATTGTATCTGCATGCAGCAAAACCTGAATATTATTTATGCTTGGGTTGATATGGGTTGGTACAATTTGACTCACAGAAATGCCAGGCAATGAGCTCCTCCAATGAGAGACATCTAATTTTCTCCCTATGCTTTCAATGGCATTACTTTCACTAAATTTTCCACTATCAACATTCTGGGGTTACCATTGACCAGAAACATAGCAGAACCAGCCAAATAAATACTGTGGCCACAAGAACAGGTCAGAGATTGGGAATTCTGTGGCGAGTAACTCACCTCCTGATATTGTTAGCCTATCATCAACAAGGCATAAGTCAGAGTGTGATGGAAAACTTTTTACTTGCCTGGATGAATACATCTCCAACAGCACTCAAGAAGCTCAACACCATCAAGATCAAAGCAGACTGCCTGATCAACACAACATCCACCATCTTAAGCATTCAGTCCCTCCATCACTGATGCACAGTAACAGCAGTGTTGTACCATCTAACAAGATGCACTGCAGCAAGTGACCAAGGCATCTTCCAATCACATGCCCTCTAGAAGGACAAGAGCAGCAAATGCATGGAAACACCACCACTTGGAAGTTCCTCTTCAAGGCACACACCATCCTGACTTGGAACTATATAGTAGACTTGCCTCTCATCTCATAGAATCTCTACAGTGCAGAAGGAGGCCATTCAGACCATCGAGTCTGCACTGACCTTCCAAAAGAGCACCCTACCTAGCACCAATACCCACCCTATCCCCGTAACCCACCTACCCTTTGGACACTAAGGAGCAATTTTTAGCATGGCCAATCCACCTAACCTGCACATCTTTGGGCTGTGGGAAGAAACCGGAGCACCCGGAGGAAACCCACACAGACACAGGGAGAATGTGCCAACTCCAGGCCAGAATCGAATCTGGGACACTGTGAGGCAGCAGTGCTAACCATTGTGCCACTGCACCACCCCTATCATTATATCACTGTTCCTTCATTGTCGTTGGGTGGAAAACCTGACTTTCCTCACAAACAGCATTGTGTGTGTACCTACATCACATCGACTGCGGTGGTTCAAGATTGCAGCTTACCTTTTCAAGGACAATTAGCGATGGGCAATGCTCACATCCCATAAATGCATAAAAATATATCTAATTTGGTAGTAATGGCTTGTAGTACTCTAAAGCAGGGTTTTTAAAACTGCGGGTCATGACATAGCCGTGGGTCATGGATGGGTTTTGGGAGGGTCGCTGGAGAAGCGCCCAATGGCGCAACCAGCTTGTGAGAATGACGGCCACAACAGGCCTTTCAATGTGAAAGATGCAGTCTCCCCACCAGAAATGGTGGCATAGAGTAGGTCACACGCCCAGCACATACACTGATGTCATACGCCCTGTACGTCCGTGCTTTTGCCGCAAAATCACAGAGGAGAGATTCCTCCATTTTCTAGTTGCCAGCAAGCAAGCAGCAGTGAAGAACTGAAGATGGATAATTTTTCTATAAGGAAGAGAGAGCCAGAGACACAGTTCGGCCAGGATCTCACAACAAATCTGCTGGAGAAAGATGATCAGGAGAGTCCACAGCAGGATAAATCAGTGCTTGTGTGTGCTGCACCGGAGAGTCCATGTCAGGACAAAGCAGTGCTAGTATGAGCTGTATACAGAGCTCCAGGGCCTCCGGTGAACAGTCTATTAAGAAGAAACTGAAATCGGGAACAAATCAGTATAAAGATGATTTCTTGAGGTATGGCTTTGTTAATTGTGCCAAATATAAGTCAGGATCCAAAGCCCATGTGCGTTATATACAGGGAAGTACTGACAAATCAGTGTTGAATGCTAATTAAGTCTTACCTTGCAGACATCTTTTCAATTCTAAACAAACTGAACCTCAAATTACAAGAGAAGGATGATGATTGCTTTTGGAACTGTGAAGAAATCAATGCTTTCCAAAAGTCATTGAAAGTTTTGGAAATGCGAGTACAAAGCCACACTGCTATGACACATGGAAGAAAACAATGCTAGTAAGGGAACCATCAATAGACTGGCAATCTAATCTGGCTGCGCTGAACAACAGTTTTTGTCACTACTTTCCAGAGGAGAAATTTCAGATTTTGAAAGAGATGAGGTGGATGAAAAATTCTTTTGAGTTTGAAACCCCAGTGTCAATTAATAACTTACAGCTGACTCCAAATGAAGAGACAAAACTTCTACACCTCACCTGTGACAGCACATTAAAAAAATGCCACAATGTCCGTGAGGCTATCAGCATTCTGGAGCAGCGTTTCTGAGGAGTATCCAATGCTGAGTAAAACAAGCATTTCGTTGCTATTGCCCTTCACAATAACCTACATGTGCGAGGTTGTATTTCCATCCTCACAAAAATTAAGACAGCACAAAGGAACAGGCTGAACTCTGCACCTGATATGCGCATTTCCCTCTCCTCCTGTGTAGCTGATTGGAGTGAGATCGTGAGAACCAGCAGGCTCACCTGATGCATTAAAGGTAAGAGAAAATGATGTGTTGTGAAGATCGGCCAACATTGGTCCCAAAGATTGGCTGGTTGGTAAATGTGGATCCGAGGAAAGAAAGTTTGAAAAACACTGTTCTAAAGTATGTGCTTATATTAAGTCAATACCTACAGTTTAAGCATAGAATCATAAAACGTACAGTGCAGAAGGAGTCCATTCGGCCCATCGAGTCTGCACCGGCTCTTTGAAAGAGCACCCTACCCAAGCCCACACCTACACCCTAACCCCATAATCCAGTAAACCCACCCGACACTAAGGGCAATTTTTGACACTAAGGGTAATTTATCATGGCCAATCCACCTAACCTGCACATCTTTGGACTGTGGGAGGAAACTGGAGCACCCGGAGGAAACCCATGTACTCACGGGGAGAACGTGCAGACTCCGCACAGACAGTGACCCAAGTCGGAAATAAAACCCGGGACCCTTGAGCTCTGAAGCAATTGGGCTAACCACTGTGCTGCCCTAATGATGACGGAACAGATTTGTTTTCTAAACTGTAGCTCAGTTGGTCGCATTCTCACTTCTGAATCAGAAGATTGTGCATTCTTAATCCCACTCCAGCGACACAGGAACAAAGACTGCAGACTGGCATTCCAATTTTGAGGGAGTGCTGCTCTGTTGTAGATGCCATCTTTTGGGAAAGGCATTAAAGAAAAGCCTGGTCTGCTGTCTCAGGTGGATATAGAAAACTCCCGACCATATTTTGAAGAAGAGTAGTAGTTTCTCCCTTCATCCTTCAATCAAAGTCACCAAAACAATAAAAATCTGGTTGTTACCCTATCACATTGCTGCTGTCAGTGAAAGATTACTGTGCACAAATTAGCTGCCGCATTTCTGACAATACAACAATGTTTTGGGGTAACAGTCCTGAAAGGCTCTATACAAATGCAAGTCTTTTATTAAATGTAGTATCCCACCAAAACAAATTGAGTGTCTTGTATTTGCCTCCTTGGTTGCCGTTTATGAGAGTAATTTATCCCTTAGCCAGCAGCAAAGTAATCATTTCTACAATTGGTTGTAACATTTGGGCTATAAATCCGGTTTCAGTTCTGTAATTTATAACCCACTTAATGCTTCATCCAACTTATCCTACAAATTATGAATGGTCACTACAAATCAGATTTGTTCAGAAGAGGATCTTCATTATTTGCTCTACCTTTCATATTGGCATCATTTGTAGTTTTGCAGCCATTGCCTGATTTCATTTGCGTGTTACTGATTCACTTTCAACAAGATAGTGTGTACATTCCTGCAAACGTTCACTCATGTCACAGAAAAATCATGCAAATGGTGAGAGATATTTACTGAAGTACTGAAAGATGCTCACACATATGGGGCCGGATTCTCCGTCAACGGGATCCTCCGCTTCGCCGGCAGCATGTGGGAAATCCCACTGGCCGGCTACTTGAACAGAGAATCCTGCTGCCGGCGGGGTCCAGCAGGAGGGAGAATCCTGCCCAAGCTCTTTAGTGCCACGTGACATATACAATAACATAATTGAATAGTTTTAAACAATGATAAAAACCTTGACAAAGAATTATTTTTCATGCCTGAACAAAAAATCACCCAATCATTGCACAAAGGGTTTCATTATTTACATTAAGATCACAAAATCCTTTTAGATATTATGATTACCGAACAATCTAAAGATGAATAAGAAATAATAATGGTTTTGAACTCTAACTTTCTTCTTGATCCTACTCATTTTGGTGTCAAGCATTGGTCTACATTTCTGGTTGATTGCTTTCTTCTCCTCTCATCTTCATTTTTGCAGATTCCCTATTAATCTCCTTTACAGGTGCCATTTAGACCATAAGACCATAAGACATAGGAGCAGAATTAGGCTATTTAGCCCATCAAGTCTGCTCCGCCATTCATTTATGGCTGATATATTTCTCATCCCCATTCTCCTGCCTTCTCTCCATAGCCCCTGAACCCCTTATTAATCAAGAACTTATCTATCTCTGTCTTAAAGACACTCAGTGATTTGGCAAAGAGTTCCACAGACTCACCACCCTCTGACTGAAGAAATTCCTCCTCATCTTAGTTTTAAAGGATCGTCCCTTTAGTCTGAGGCTGTACCCTCGGGTTCTAGTTTTTCCTACAAGTGGAACCATCCTCTCCACGTCCACTCTATCTGGGCCTCTCAGTCTCCTGTAAGTTTCCTGTAAGATCCCCCCTCATCCTTCTGAACTCCAAAGAGTACAGGCCCAGAGTACTCAACCACTCCTCATATGACAAACTCTTCATCCAGGGATCATTCTTGTGGACCTCTTCTGGACCCTCTCCAAGGCCAGCACGTCCTTCCTTAGATACAGGGCCCAAAACTGCTCACAATATTCCAAATGGGGTCTGGCCAGAACCTTATACAGCCTCAGAAGCACATCGCTGCTCTTGTATTATAGTTCTCGCAACATAAATGACAACATTGCATTTGCCTTCCTAACTACCGACAGAACCTGCACGTTGACCTTAAGAGAATCTTGAACTAGGACTCTCAAGTCCCTTTGTTCTTCTGATTTCCTAAGCCTTATCCCATTTAGAAATTAGTCTATGCCCCTATTTTTCCTACCAAAGTACATAACCTCACACTTACCACATTTTATTACGTTTGTCACTTCTTTGTCCACTCTCCTAGCCTGTCCATGTCTTTTTGCAACCTCCCTGCTTCCTCAATACTACCTGTCCCTCTGCATAGCTTTGTATCATTTGAAATCTTAGCAACGGTGCCTTCAGTTCCTTCTTCCAGATCACATCTTTCATTTGTGTATTTTACGTGTATTTCCTGTTCATGTTTCTAGTTATTATGGACCCAATATTCCTGTCTTCTAATTTTTGAGAAGAATTAGATTTGAGGATACTGAAAGAGCATTCACCCTGTTGGTGGGTTTTCCGGTTGCACCTGAGCTGAGACCGGAAATTCCCACCCGAGGTCAACGGGCCTTTAAATGGTCCAATTAAACTTTTGATCCCACCTGTGACTATTCCCATGGCAGGCGGGGCTGAAAAATTTACCAGGAGGGCACCTTTTCTGGTCAACATCTAGTTAATGCAAGTTTGCCCCAGGGATTGTAACAACAAAACTCCTTGTGGTGTACACTGTTTTCTGTAATCCTATACACAGAGCCAGGCGCTTTCTCAGGTGCCAGGGTTTCCGTTATTAAACAACAATGAAAAGTACAGCACAGGAACAGGCCCTTCGGCCTCCAAGCCCGTGCCGACCATGCTGCCCGACTAAACTACAATCTTCTAAAAGAACAAAGAAAAGTACAGCACAGGAACAGGCCCTAAATTATCTGGACAACTGGAAGCTCTTCCGGGGCAGGTGTGACCTGTATAAGAAGGACGGGTTGAATCCAAACTGGAGAGGCATAAATATCCTGGCCGCGAGGTTTGCTAGTGTCACATGGGAGAGTTTAAACTAGTATGGCAGGGGGGTGGGCACCGGAGCAATAGGTCAGAAGGTGAAAGCATTGAGGGAGAACTAGGGAATAGGGCCACTATGGCTCTGGGTCAGAGCAGACAGGGAGATGTTGCTGAACACAGCGGGTCTGGTGGCCTGAAGTGCATATGTTTTAATGCAAGAAGTATTATGGGTAAGGCAGATGAACTTAGAGCTTGGATTAGTACTTGGAACTATGATGTTGTTGCCATTACAGAGACCTGGTTGAGGGAAGGACAGGATTGGCAGCTAAACATTTCAGGATTTAGATGTTTCAGGCGGGATAGAGGGGGATGTAAAAGGGGTGGTGGAGTTGCGCTACTGGTTAGGGAGAATATCACAGCTGTACTACGGGAGGACACCTCAGAGGGCAGCGAGGCTGAATGGGTAGAGATCAGGAATAAGAAGGGTGCAGTCACAATGTTGGGGGTTTACGACAGGCCTCCCAACAGCCAGCGGGCGATAGAGGAGCAGATAGGTACAGAATTTGGAAAAGAGTAAAAACAACAGGGTTGTTGTGATGGGAGACATCAACTTCCCCAATGTTGACTGGGACTCACTCAGTGCTAGGGGCTTAGACGGGGCAGAGTTTGTAAGGAGCATCCAGGAGGGCTTCTTAAAACAATATGTAGACAGTCCAACTAGGGAATGGGCTGTACTGGACCTGGTATTGGGGAATGAGCCCGGCCAGCTGGTAGACGTTTCAGTAGGGAAGCATTTCGGGAACAGTGACCACAATTCAGTACGTTTTAAAGTGCTGGTGGACAAGGATAAGAGTGGTCCTAGGGTGAATGTGCTAAATTGGGGGAAGGCTATTTATAACAATATTAGGCGGTAACTGAACCGAGATTGGGGGCAGATGTTTGAGGGTAAATCAACATCTGACATGTGGGAGGCTTTTAAGTGTCAGTTGAAAGGAATTCAGGACCGGCATGTTCCTGTGAGGAAGAAGGATAAATATGGCAAATTTCAGGAACCTTGGATAACGAGAGATATTGTAGGCCTCATCAAAAAGAAAAAGGAGGCATTGGTCAGGGCTAGAAGGCTGGGAACAGACAAAGCCTGTGTGGAATATAAGAAAAGTAGGAAGGAACTTAAACACGGAGTCAGGAGGGCTAGAAGGGATCATGAAAAGTCATTGGCAAATAG
Source organism: Scyliorhinus canicula (assembly GCF_902713615.1). Classification (NCBI taxonomy): domain Eukaryota; kingdom Metazoa; phylum Chordata; class Chondrichthyes; order Carcharhiniformes; family Scyliorhinidae; genus Scyliorhinus; species Scyliorhinus canicula. The sequence goes on along the minus strand of NC_052159.1, from coordinate 59,013,942 downwards.
AGTTAAGGAAAATCCCAAGGCTTTTTACGCGTATATAAAAAGCAAGAGGGTAGCCAGGGAAAGGGTTGGCCCACTAAAGGATAGGCAAGGGAATCTATGTGTGGAGCCAGAGGAAATGGGTGAGGTACTAAATGAATACTTTGCATCAGTATTCACCAAAGAGAAGGAATTGGTGGATGTTGAATGTTGAGTCTGGAGAAGGGTGTGTAGATAGCCTGGGTCACATTGAGATACAAAAAGACGAGGTGTTGGGAGTCTTGAAAAATATTACGGTAGATAAGTCCCCAGGGCCTGATGGGATCTACCCCAGAATACTGAAAGAGGCTAGAGAGGAAATTGCTGAGGCCTTGACAAAAATCTTTGGATCCTCACTGTCTTCAGGTGATGTCCCGGAGGACTGTAGAGTAGCCAATGTTGTTCCTTTGTTTAAGAAGGGTAGCAAGGATAATCCAGGGAACTACAAGCCAGTGAGCCTTACTTCAGTGAAGGGGAGGTCATGTCTCACTAACTTTATAGAGCTTTTCGAAGAGGTCACAAAGATGATTGATGCAGGTTGGGCATTGGATGTTGTCTATATGGACTTCAGTAAGGCCTTTGACAAGGTCCCTCATGGTAGACTGGTACAAAAGGTGAAGTCACACGGGATCAGGGGTGAGCTGGCAAGGTGGATACAGAACTGGCTAGGTCATAGAAGGCAGAGAGTAGCAATGGAAGGGTGCTTTTCTAATGGGAGGGCTGTGACTAGTGGTGTTCCACAGGGATCAGTGCTGGGACCTTTGCTGTTCGTAGTATCTACAAATGATTTGGAGGAAAATGTAACTGGTCATGTTAGTAAGTTTGCAGACGACACAAAGGTTGGTGGAATTGCGGATAGCAATGAGGACTGTCAGAGGATACAGCAGGATTTAGATCGTTTGGAGACTTGGGCGGAGAGATGGCAGATGGAGTTTAATCCGGACAAATGTGAGGTAATGCATTTTGGAAGGTCTAATGCAGGTCGGGAAGATACAGTGAATGGTAGAACCCTCAAGAGTATTGAAAGTCAGATAGATCTAGGTGTACAGGTCCACAGGTCACTGAAAGGAGCAACACAGGTGGAGAAGGTAGTCAAGAAGGCATACGGCATGCTTGCCTTCATTGGCCGGGGCATTGAGTATAAGAATTGGTAAGTCATGTTGCAGCTGTATAGAACCTTAGTTAGGTAACACTTGGAGTATAGTGTTCAATTCTGGTGGCCACACTACCAGAAGGATGTGAAGGCTTTAGAGAGGTTGCAGAAGAGATTTACCAGGATGTTGCCTGGTGTGGAGGGCATTAGCTATGAGGAGCGGTTGAATAAACGCAGTTTGTTCTCACTGGAACGACGGAGGTTGAGGGGCGACCTGATAGAGGTCTACAAAATTATGAAGGGCATAGACAGAGTGGATAGTCAGAGGCTTTTCCCCAGGGTAGAGGGGTCAATTACTAGGGGCCATAGGTTTAAGGTGCGAGGGGCAAGGTTTAGAGCAGATGTATGAGGCAAGTTTTTTACACAGAGGGTAGTGGGTGCCTGGAACTCGCTGCCGGAGGAGGTGGTGGAAGCAGGGACGATAGTGACATTTAAGGGGCATCTTGACAAATTCATGAATAGGACGGGAATAGAGGGATACGGACCCAGGAAGTGTAGAAGATTGTAGTTTGGTCAGGCAGCATGGTCGGCACGGGTTTGGAGGGCCGAAGGTTCCTGTGCTGTACTTTTCTTTGTTCTTTGTTCTTTGTTCTCCTAGGTATGGAAAATAATCTAAAAGCACTTCAGTGAGATGGGATCAATCTGATTTATTCTACACAAAATATATAACTGAGCAGAACAGGTTCTCACAGCAAGATTTAATCTATTTCTTCTTGCTTCTTGTTCCATGAAAAGTAACAAAATGAATCACACTATCAATATCAATGGGCGATTATCATTTTACTAAGGAACCGTCTCTGAACTAACTGGCATTAAGCTTTACTTTTACAAGGTACATGCATTCATAACTCAGCCAAAAATCTCATAGATTTTGGCTGGAAAGTGGGACCTCGATTTCCCTTGCTGTTTCAGACTCAAAACATATGACTAACTTCCTCAGAGATCTAAAGATAGAGAGAGATAAAAGGTGATCCTCTGACCCCTTCATCAGCTCTCTATGTTCAAGTTGTGTGAGTTTTGTAATTGAATGAAAACCCCCAACCACGAGTTGTGGCAATTACATTGTAAGTCTAGTTAACCTCCCCTACTGGGTGTAGTGAATGAATATTATTCTTCCTGAAAACGAATGAACTGCTGCAGGGTGTGCTTGATGACTCCCCATTCTCTCAAAATTGGTGTGATGGATGAATATACAAAATTTGGATGGCTGATCCTTCTGATCGTCCAATCTACCCAATCAGTATCCTGAGAACTTCTGACAGTAATAGACTGTCAACCAGGTGGAAAAGGTCATTTCAAATACTGTCAGCTACTTGAAATGTTAATGAAATGAGATTGATAATATATATCATGGATTAGGTTAATTGTGGTGATATGCATCACTGTAAATACACAAGGGGTTAATGTAAATACACGTAGACTAGATAGCCACTAGAGGGAGCGCCAGAGGCATGACACGCAGACATTCAACCAATAGGTCAGTAAGATAGGACACGACCAATGGGCATTCACGACATACACAGAGGTGACACTACCACAGGAGGGCATTACACCAACCCATATAAAAGGACACAACACACATGATCTTTCCAGTGGAGACTCACAGTGAGTACACAGGGTTGATTTGAAACACATCACACCCACCACGTGGATTGTAGCAGACTGGTTAGTCAGCCTGAGTAGCTATAGCAGGATTAACAGGATTAACAGGAGCGTCGAATCCAAATAGGAGAATCGTTAACAGTTTAATAAATGTGTTAAAGCTATCTCCAAGTCTGAACCTTCCTTTGTCAGAGTGCACATCAAGGAAGCAGCTTATTCTACGTCAAGAGCATAACAAAACATGGTACCCAGGAGTGACCTGTTTAAATCCATATAGTTACAACTCAGCAGACAGTGACAACCAGCAACAACAGCCAGGCAAGTTGATGTTCGAGATTCCGGTTCCACAGCAGCTCAGGTACCAAGGCAATCTCAGTGAAAACTGACGTTGGTTCAGGCAGAGATTCGAGATCTACCTGGTAGCTTCCGACCTAGATGACGCAGCGGATGCAGAAAAAATAAAGCTTCTACTTACCATCGTGGGTCCAGAAGCAGCTGAAACCTTCCAAACCTTCAAATACTCAAAGGGGCAACACAAGAGCGACTTCCAGGCAGTCCTGGACAAATACCAAGAATTCTGCGAGGAACATACAAGAAGAAAAGGTAAAAGAGGTGCCAAAACTCACCACGAGGCGAAGGTAGGCTTTCCATTGAAGAAATCTGCAGTTTTGAATTGCAGCCATCTTCCCACAGATTGGGAAGGTCTGTTCGCGCATGTGCTAGAAGCCGCGCATGCGCAATTGCGAAAAAGGCTCCAAGTGAAGGAACAGCAATATGCAATCGCTTCCTACAACCTACGTCACATGCTTTGTGACGTCAGAGGCCCCGGACCACGCCCACTTAAAGGGGAAATTTCCCAAAACACGGGAAAAAAAATTTTAAGCCGTAAACCTCGATTCTTTCACCTGGAACGACAGCACAATGCCTGAAATTCGACCAGTATCTGAAAGTAACCTCCGCAGCACCCTGCAACAAGCAGTTAGCACCGCCCAAAGAGATGATACAGTCCTTGAAGATTATGACTCAGACCTTGAATTCTTCTTTGGACATCGCGAGCCCAATGCCAGCTCTGACACAAAACGTGATGATATGGTCTTGGAAGACAACGACTCAGATGAAGATTTCACCTTGGGAGGTGGCTACCCCAGTACCAAATCCGATCCGCAACTAGACGTGTTGTACGTTGAAGACCCCGACGACGAGTCCTTCGGATTGGGGAATCCTCAGCCCAGCATATATGACATCCCGACTCGTGAGTGCAGGATTATGCTGCGGCCTGACCCCAAGAGACAGAGAGCGGTACAAGCCCACAGAGAGCAGCCTGCTGCCACACAGAGAGTGGTCCACGCACTGCGAAGAGTCCCCAACTCCACACAGAGAGTGGTCCACGCACCACGATGTGTCCCAGCCTCCACACAGAAAGCGATGAAAGACTCCACGGCGGGACAACTGCATGTCTCCACACAGAAAGTGACTCCAGTGTCACAAGCCTCCGCAGGAACTCGTGGACAGCCTCCACGATAGAAGCAACGCAAGACTCGAGAGTGCAGTACTTGCATGAACAAGAAGTGATGACAGTCTCCACAGCAAGACTAATGCACGATTCCACACAGGGAACGCTGCAAGACTCCACAGAGGGAGTGACACAAGCCTCCACAGTGAGCTCGTGGACAGCCTCCATGATAGAAGCAACGCAAGACTCCAGAGCGCAGTCCTTGCATGAACAAGACCATGAGGGTCTAGCAACCTCCTCTGAGCAACCAGCAGCAAACGATGCAAGTCTGCCACGCTCAAGTGAACAACAGAAAGACTATGACAGTCTACCATGCTCAAGTGCACAGCAAGAAGACTCTGACAGTCTACCCAGCTCAAGTGAACGACAAGAAGAAACTGAGGCTCTACCCACTGTATGTGCGACAAGTGACAACGGCATCCCACTTCCCATACCAGATGTGCAACGTGACAGACCTCAGCTAGAATGTACAGAGGCACTCGACAATCACAGTGAGACTACTGGTGACTCCGGTGACACCACGTTACGTCAAACCTCATTTGCTCGAGCCTCTCCACAAGCAAATGAATTCCTGAACGTTTTGACTCCGGACGTGGAGCATCAAGAAACCTCAGCTGACTCAAGTGAACCTGCAATGACTCCGGACGGGGAGCGGCAAGAAACCAAAACTGACTCAGGTGAAACAGACCAGACTCCAGACGGGGAGCATCGACAAGCCAAAGCTGATTCAAGTAAGCCGGACATGACTCCAGACGGGGAGCGCCGCGAACTCAGTGACGGCACGCTCAAGGAAACAGCAGATGCCACAAAGCACGCTGACACGAGTAACTGTGTGAAGGACTCAGGCAGCACGGTAGCATGCTGGTTAGCATAAATGCTTCACAGCTCCAGGGTCCCAGGTTCGATTCCCGGCTGGGTCACTGTCTGTGCGGAGTCTGCACGTCCTCCCCCTGTGTGCGTGGGTTTCCTCCGGGTGCTCCGGTTTCCTCCCACAGTCCAAAGATGTGCAGGTTAGGTGGATTGGCCATGCTAAATTGCCCGTAGTGTCCTAATAGTATGGTTAAGGGGGGGAGTTGTTGGGTTGCGGGTATAGGGTGGATACGTGGGTTTGATTAGGGTGATCATTGCTCGGCACAACATCAAGGGCCGAAGGGCCTGTTCTGTGCTGTACTGTTCTATGTTCTATGTTCTATATTATCCACAGAGTGTGGTCCTTGAGCACAGCAAACAAACAGCAACATCAAAGGCGATAACAAGAAGCGTACCAGCAGCAACAACGTCGACAACAAGCACGACAAACACAACGCCACTGGAACTACGACTGGTACGACATGGTACAACTCTGCAAATGCGGGACTCTGTTACTGCTCAGCTCAGTACAATGACATACCATGGCAGGACGACACACATCGCTCCCACAAGCATCGAAAGAAAGAAAGAGTCCACATCAGACAACAAAATGATTTGAACACTTCTTGGTTCCTTACGCACAGGGACACTGATGGCGTTCACAAGGACATGCCACCATCAAGATCACCAACTCACCAACCAAACAAGAAAGACACTCAACCATAATAATTAATGAATTTTGGACTCAGGCATATGATTTGGACTTACTGTTTAATGATCACTGTTATCACAACTTGTACATAGCATCACTTATCTACCTAATTTGTTCAATTTTCTTTAATACTGTACAGAAAATATGTAACATGAAAAAAGGGGGATGTGGTGATATGCATCACTGTAAATACACAAGGAGTTAATGTAAATACACGTAGACTAGATAGAAACTAGAGGGAGCACCCGAGACATGACACACAGACATTCAACCAATAGGTCAGTAAGATAGGACACGACCAATGGGCATTTACGACACACACAGAGGTGACACTACCACAGGAGGGCATTACACCAACCCATATAAAAGGACACAACACACATGATCTTCCTCTTTCCAGTAGAGACTCTCAGTAAGTACACAGGGTTGATTTGAAACACATCACACCCACCACGTGGATTGTAGCAGACTGGTTAGTCAGCCTGAGTAGCTATAGCAGGATTAACAGGAGAGTTGAATCCAAGTAGGAGAATTGTTAACAGTTTAATAAATGTGTTAAAGCTATCTCCAAGTCTGAACCTTCCTTTGTCAGAGTGCACATCATGGAAGCAGCTAATGCTACGTCAAGAGCATAAGAAAACAGTTAACATCTCTAATTTCAGGACTATCAAAGTTAATCTATGCAGTAAGAGCATTTTAATTGAACAACTATACCTCTGGTAGAGTAAGACTTTAACTTACTAATTTTACATATATTTCAAACTAATTGAAGGAATTTTGATATGTATGGGTGACTGCAACTGGGCACGGTAACAGTTAATATTTCTCAGTAAATTATCAATTATGTTGAGAAGTGATGAACTTGCACAATGTAAAATGCTGAACTGTTATTCTCGGAAGTGAAAATTCTCACAGTAAAATTTTTTCCATCTTTCTCTGATTTAAGATGCAGTAGTCACCAATCCCGTATATGATAATATTTATGAAATGTTAGAAAATCAACATAGGATACGCTATCTTAATATAAAATTCAAATTATTTTGCAAGTGAGAGTGAAATGCACCAAAATATCAGTGCTAGCATATGCTAGGGGACAGTATTTAGAAGACGCCTGAGCCATTATAAAGTCGCTGATTACTGAGTACATGTAATGCAATTGATGGCTCATTGGATTATCCTGGCTTTATGATGAACCAAAGTAAGACACTAACTCGGGCATCATGGTAGCACAGTGGTTAGCACAGTTGCTTCACAGCTACAGGGTCCCAGGTTCGATTCCCAGCTTGGGTCACTGCCTGTGTGGAGTCTTTCTTCCCGTGTCTGCATTGGTTTCCTCCAGGTGCTCTGGTTTCCTCCCACAGCCCAATGATGTGCAGGTTAGGTGGATTGGCTATGCTAAATTGCCCTTAGTGTCCAAAAAGGTTAGGTGGGGTTACTGGGTTAGGGGGATAGGTGGAGTTGTGGGCTTGGGTAAGGTGCTCTTTCCAGGGGCCGGTGCAGACTCGATGGGCCGAATGGCCTCCACCTGCACTGCAAATTCTATGAACTCAATTTTCCATTGGATACTCTACTGTCATTACATGAATTATTTGCACTTGAGCAAAATTTGTGTAAATCATCATGTTGATGCAACATATTGTGCATTGCATGAAACATTAATTAATATAGTACATAGTAGCATCGCTGTGCAGTCCACTCATATCAACAAGTTCAATACCTTCTAAATTCTTCCTTCCTGAATAAATCAATAATAACTTCTTCGTGTCCGGGCGTCACGGTAGCACAGTGGTTATCACTGTTGCCTCACAACGCCAAGGTCCCAGGTTCAATTCCTGCTTGGGTCACTGTCTGTGGAGTCTGCACGTTCTCCCCGTGTCTGCATGTGTTTCCTCCGGGTGCTCCGGTTTCCTTCCACAAGTCCCAAAAGACGTGCAGTTAGGTGAATTGGACATTTTGAATTCTCCATCTGTGTACCCGAACAGGTGCCGGAATGTGGCGACTGGGGGTTTTTCACAGTAACTTCATTGGAGTGTTAATGTAAGCCTACTTGTGACAATAACGATTATTATTATGTCGGGTGACTTGTTAGTAATGTGTTCCACCAACGATTTTAAGCTGTGATCTTCTGTTGTGAAAATGCTGCCTTCAAACAGGACAATGTTGTAATGGTGGTTTAGCCAATGGAAATTCCTTTCTACATTACACTTTCTATCCCATCATAATATTTAGGACTAATTTGTATGTTACATTCTAATTGCTAATTTACTCCATCCGTGGTTAATATAAACTGTTACAGACAAAATATTTAGCATATCGTTTTTGAAAATTCACCACTCTTCTTAGAATTCCCCCTATACCAAAAAGGGCCAATATTCTAAATGGTGAACAGGGATTCTCACTCCCTGACTCCGATGCAGGCTTCGGTGGGTGCTATTCAGGTCAAACTATCTTTTCAAGTTATCCCCCGGTATAACCCATACCTTCACTGAAGAATTTTATCTACTTACCCCTTAATAGCATCGATGTCCTGGGTCCTGCGTTATTAAGGAAGTGAAGTAAGCTAATAACCACTTTTTCAGGTTAAGTTATTTTATTATTACACTTTTTTTTTAAAGTTGCAAACGCTTTCTTTACAGAAAGGTAAAAAGATTAGTGATTCTGGATGCTGTCTGGTTGGTTGTAGGGACCTTCAGACCCACCTTAACATTTTAACTTTAAATCCTAGCCTTCTTTAGATCTATTACAGTTTACACTCGGCTGCTTGCCTTGCCTTTCCCATGACCGAGTTCTCTCTCTCTCTCTCTCTCCTCCTCTTCTCTCCTGATGCTGGTTCTCTGTTTTCTGTCCTCCTTCTTCTGTGCTCCGTTCTGACCTCTCCAGCTGCTGCTCCCTCGCGTTCTGCTCTCCTCGTTGCTGCTGCCTCGTGGGTGGGGGGAAGGAGGAGCCCGCACTTGATACTTTTTTGGCGGGAAAGACCGGGACCTCCGATAGGGGATGGACTACGGGGCTTAAAGGGGCATGGTGGGGGGAGGGCCTGAGCGCTGGTATTTTGACAGATCATCTTGTAGATCTGATCAATTTTCACTGAGATATGCTCAAAGCACTGGTTAAACAAACCATATCTTCTTCTTTTGACATATTCAAAATCCTGTCTGCTTATCCTAGCTTTCTTTCTGCTTGATTCAAATGCATACACTGACTCTTGAAACTTATCCCACACATTTTGCAGTTTTTCAACAGCTCTCAAATTTGGTGCAGCAGTTCTATGTAAAATGGTCTCCTTTTCTTCCAATAATTTATTCAATCTATTCTCAAATATGTCAGTTGTGGCTTGGGTACTTTCCTCTTCTGTTAAAACCTGAGCGCTGGGGCGGGAGACAGACAGGCGCCAAGGGCAGAGAAAGTGTCTTATTTAAAATGTTTATTCTTTCCCTGTACCCTCTCAGACCAGATATTGCCAGACTTCAATGTTTCAAATGACACCTTTTCTGTATTTTCCAGAACAATATCTTTAGCAATTATTGCTCAAGTCCATATACACCTTGGCTTCCTGTTTACAGTAATAGAGCTGCCATACATTTTTACTGTTTATCATGTTGCATAACTTGCCACAATACTTTTAGCCAGTTTCTTTGAGAAGTTGACACAATGTTCAGTCCATCAGAGAGATTGTACAATTTTTTCATCTTGGAAAGCTCCTCCAAACGAAAATGTGTGTGTCACTGCATCATGTAAGTTACCAGCCTTGTCATTAAATCAGGATTTTCATACACGCTAAGCCAATTTCATCACAATATTGTGAACCCGAAAGCTGTATGAATATTTTTAATGCCCAAGTAATTTCTAGTTGCTTGAGAGGCCCCAAAGGAGTAACAATTATGGATGTGTCTTGATTGGCTGTTAGTTTTCATTGTCACTAATGAAATTCTGTTTGTGCAAACGACATGCTTTCAATTGCGTTTCCACAATTTTTCTAGCAGGTGAAATACCAGCACCAACAACAACGTTTAGCATAATGACATCGCAAGTGTGGTAACCTGACAGGGCTTCGTTTTGAGCCCGAATAAAATTGGACATCCTAAATTTAAAAATTGGACACTTGAAATTAAACTGCAGTCAGTTCCAGCGAACGGCCTGCTGGGAATTCGGATTTGGCCAAGTTTAGTTTGAATACACAAACTCAAGACAGGCTGACTGGTCACGTCCGGATCTGCCCTGCCAATTGCCCATCAAGAGATCATCGCACCCTATTGATATGCATCATTCTACTGTCTCCAGCCTAGATTGAGCCAGACTCCTGGGCATCCTGCCATTACCTTATTTGGTAAATGGTTACGTGTAGACCACACGACCGGAGATGAACACCTGGAGCAGGCACAGGTGTCCTGTCAACCAACGATTAACTGAACCATTGGGTGGTGAGGCACCCCCCCGAGACCTCATTGGCAGGAGGCCAGAGAAAATGACAAAAGGAAGCAAAGGGAAGGGGATAGAAATGCGCACCCGAGACATATAGGCAGCGAAGACTCGATGTGGGAGGTGACCTTGACCATCTGAAGACTGACCAAGAAGGAAGGAAGGAAGAAGCTGCCAGTGAGACCCACCTTCATGACGATGGACTAGAGGGACTGAAGAGTCAGACCCATCATCCTATCAAGCCATCTTTGTGATAGTATAACCAAACCTTGGGTGTTTCTAGTATTGTATATTTTGGGTTAATTTATGGGTTAATTGTGTGTTTAATAAAGATTATTGAATATATACTTGTGTTTGTCCTTTGTTCTCTTCGCTATTAAAAGATACCTGGGTGAAACATTTGAGTAAGTAAACGGGTCAAAACTATCTGAATTGGACAAATACAACACGAGGTAGGTAGGTTTTAAAGAAGGGATGCTTGGTAGAGAGGTGGAGAGGTGAAGGGAGGGAACTACAGAGATTAGGACCGTGGCAACTGAAGGCAGAACACCGGTGGTGCGGCAATTAGAACTGGGAATGCAAAAGAAGCCAGAATGAAAGAAACAGAGATCTCTCAGTAGCTTGTGGGATTACGGAGGTAGGGATGGGCAAGGCCATGGAGGGTCTCTTCTGGTGAGTCATACAGACTTGAAAAGTTAACTCTATTCCTCTCTTCACAGATGCTGCCAGACTGCTGAGTTTTTCCCAGAATTTTTAGTATGGCTTAATCGCAGTCTGGCATCATGGAAAGGGATGGAGTTAGTAGCTGGAAAGAGTTTGGAGATGGGACGGAAAACAATAGCATCAATCTTCCAAATACTAATAAAAGGAGATTTCTGCTTATCCAGTGCTGGATATCAGGTAGGGAGCCTGATAATTAAGCTACAGCAGCCCAAACCATTAAGGCATTAGTCAAAAAAATCATTCATTCATGATCTTATTTGTTTTTCCTGGTTGAATATACATGGATACCATGTTTAAAATTCTCTAAAGCAAGCTGCTGAGAAATCACACAGGTTAGCTTGTGTTTGCCCATAAGGGGGCACATGTTTACATAATGTGGTGAATGTAATTCACACTGTAATATATATACCATATTATTGTAAGCGCAGTTGCGTTGCCCAACCACTAGGGGGAGTAGCACTGGGAATGCATAGGAGTTTGTACAGAGCTCCACCCTTGGCTCCGCCCATGGCTCCTCCCCCTGGACTGCTGTATAAAGATCGATGCCCAGAGCCAACCGACCAGTTCATCCAGGGTTCGTCGTGTTACAGGCTGGCTCTGTTATAAGTAGATTAAAACCACTGTTCATATCTTAAAGCACGTGTCTCGTGAATTGATGGTCTCATCAATTTAATCTACATAAGAAACAGTCAGGATCAATCATGGAATCAGCCCTCAAGCCTGAGCGACTGGAACTCGACCCACAGGATGCAGAGGCAAAATAATTTTTTTCTCATTGGCTCCGTTGTTTTAAAGCCTACCTGGCTGAAGCAAGCACAGCGGAACAACGGAGGAGCAGAAACTGAGCCCACTGCACACGAGGGTGAGCCACAGAATTTCTACTCAACTAAACTGTACCGGCTCCTATACTGAACCCCTAGCGCTACTCGACAAAATGTATGTGAGGCCTGTTAATGAGGTCTACGCGAGACACGTGTTTACTACTCGCCGCCAGTGGCCTACGGAATCGCTCGCAGAATTCCTGAGAGAGCTAACAACTTTATCTAGTGACTGTAATTACCAGGCGGTAAAGCGGCAGAACATAGAGAACTTGCTGTACGCGATGCCTTTGTTGCGGGCCTTAGAGCGAATTACGTGCGCCAGCGACTGCTGGAAAAGGGGGCCCTAAATCTTGAAGCGACTGTTGAACTTGCTACAACTATGGAGGTCTCCTTCCGCAACCTCACCTCGTTCCCCGTGACCCCATCATGGGCCCCCGACCAGCGATTCCCCCAGACCTGCACCGCGCGGCCGCCTTGCCACTTTTGCGGCCAGAATCAGCACTCGCGGCAGCACTGCCCGGCCCGCAATGCGACCTGCAGCAGCTGCGGGCGAAAAGGACACTATGCCAGAGTGTGTCTGGCGAAGAAAGCCCCAGCCTCTAACCCTCCCACGGCTCAAAGCATTCGTTCTGCCCCAGCCTCTAACCCTCCCACGGCTCAAAGCACTCGTTCCCTGAATTCACATGCCCGCAGGCCCTGAAATGCTGCAGCCTGTATGCCGACTCCGCCCCCACCCGACATGTGCGACTCATGGGGGCGGCCACCTTGGCAATCCTCCTCCATGCGGCTGGCCATGTGCGACTCATGGGGCAGCCATCTTGGCAATCCTCTTCCATGCGGCCGGCCATGTGCGACTCATGGGGGTGGCCATCTTGGCAATCCTCCTCCATGCGGCCAGCCATGTGTGAGTCATGGGGGCGGCCATCTTGGAATCCATCCCCTTCAAACTCTGAAACTCACCTCGACGACTATGAACTCAGAGGGCAGTCATCACGGGGCCACTCCAGCACAGCTAATCGAGCCACCGGCTACCCGCAACTCAGCGCAGTCACACTGGACCAATCGCGCCCGAAGCATTTCCACAACTCGATGGCGACGGTCCAAATCAACGGGTACAGCACGCCGTGCCTTTTTGACTCCGGGAGCACTGGGAGCTTCGTACACCCAGATCTGGTAGGACGCTGTTCGCTCCCCGTTTTCCCAGCGCGGCAAACTATCTCCCTCGCTTCGGGCTCCCACTCTGTCCAGATCCAAGGGCGCACCGCCACGACGCTCACAATCCAAGGTGCTAGCTACTCGAATTTTCAGCTATACGTCCTGCCTGAACTCTGTGCCCCGCTCTTATTAGGCCTTGATTCCCAGTGTAATCTCGAGAGTCTGACCCTCAGTTTCGGCGGACCCCTACGCTCACTCACTATCTGCAGCCTAGCCACGTTGCGCATCTCCCCCCCTTCTCTCTTTGCCAACCTCACCCCGGACTGTAAACCCATAGCCACTCGCAACAGGATGTACAGCCTGCAGGACAGGATGTTCATCCGATCGGAGGTCCGAAGGCTCCTCAGTGAGGGGATCATAGAGGCCAGCAACAGCCCCTGGAGAGCTCAGGTGGTGGTCGTCAAGACCGGGGAAAAATTCCGCATGGTCATAGACTATAGTCCGACCATTAATAGGTTTACGCTCCTCGACACGTACCACCTCCCCAGGATTGCAGACATGGTTAACCAGATCGCCCAGTATCGGATTTTTTCCACAGTGGATCTGAAGTCTGCATACCACCAGCTCCCAATCCGCCCGGAGAACCGCCACTACACGGCACGCGAGGCCAATGGCCGCCTCTTTCATTTCCTCCGGGTTCCCTTCGGCGTCACTAACGGGGTTTCGGTGTTCCAACGAGCAATGGACCGAATGGTGGACCAGTACGGGCTGTGGGCCACGTTCCCGTACTTGGATAACGTTACCATCTGCGGCTATGACCAGCAGGACCACGACGCCAATCTCTACCGTTTTCTCCAGACGGCACAGAAACTAAATCTAACATATAACAAGGAAAAATGCGTTTTCCGCACAACCAGACTAGCCATCCTCAGCTATGTCACGGAAAATGGAGTCCTGGGCCCCGACCCGGACCGTATGCACCCCCTCTTAGAACTCCCTCTCCCTCATTGTCCCAAGGCCCTCAAACGGTGTTTGGGATTCTTTTCCTACTACGCCTAGTGGGTCCCTCAATATGCGGACAAAGCCCGCCCACTCTTTAAAGCCACACCATTTCCCCTGTCAGCTGAGGCACGCCAGGCCTTCAACTGCATCAAGGAGGACATCGCCAAAGCGGCCATGCGGGCGGTGGATGAATCCACCCCCTTTCAGATGGAGAGCGACGCCTCAGAGGTAGCTCTTGCAGCCACATTAAATCAGGCATGGAGACCAGTCGCATTCTTCTCCCGAACCCCCTCTCCTTCGGAACTCCGACACTCGGCAGTCGAAAAGGATGCACAAGCCTTGTGGAGGTTATTCGTCACTGGAGGCACTACCTCGCAGGTAGGAGGTTCACCCTCATCACCGACCAAAGATCGGTTGACTTCATGTTTGACAACTCGCAAAGGGGCAAAATTAATAATGATAAAATTCTGCGGTGGAGGATCAAACTCTCCACCTATAGCTACGATATTAAGTATCGACCGGGGAAGCTCAACGAGCCTCCAGATGCCCTATCCCGCGGGACGTGCGCCGGCGCACAGAGCGACCGCCTAAAAGTCATCCACAACGACCTCTGCCACCCGGGGGTCACCCGGCTCGCCCATTACATCAAAGCCCAAAATCTGCCTTTCTCCACTGAGGAGGTAAAGGCTGTCACCAGAGACTGCCCGATCTGTGCGGAGTGCAAACCGCACTTCTATAGACCAGACAGGGCCCACCTGGTCAAGGCTTCTAGGCCCTTTGAACGCCTCGCGATCGATTTCAAAGGGCCGCTCCCCTCAACTAACAGGAACGTTTACTTCCTAAACGTTATAGATGAGTTCTCCCGCTTCCCTTTTGCTATCCCATGCCCTGATATGACCTCCCACACAGTCATTAGGGCCCTGCATAGTATCTTCACCCTGTTTGGTTTCCCCAGCTACGTGCACAGCGACCGGGGTTCGTCCTTCATGAGCGACGAGCTGCGTCAGTACCTGCTCGACAAGGGCATCACCTCGAGCAGGACTACCAGCTACAACCCCAGAGGGAACGGGCAGGTGGAGAGGGAGAATGCGACGGTCTGGAAGACCGTCCTACTGACCCTCCGGTCCAGGAATCTCCCAGTCTCCCATTGGCAGGAAGTCCTCCCAGACGCACTCCACGCTATTAGGTCCCTCTTATGTACCGCGACGAACCAGACTCCTCACGAGCAGCTCTTTAGTTTTTCCAGGGGCACTACCACGGGGGTCTCTCTCCCGGCATGGCTGAAGACACCGGGCCCTGTACTCCTCAGGAAGCATGTCAGGGCACACAAAACTGACCCCCTCGTAGAGAAAGTGCTCCTCCTTCACTCAAACCCCCAGTACGCCTTTGTAGAGTTCCCTAACGGCCGTCAGGACATCGTATCCCTCTGGGACCTAGCACCCGCAGGATCCAGCACCCCCACTATCACTGCAGAGGTACCCCTCACTCTACACCCCACCCAGCCGTCCCCTCGTGCTCCTGAGCCCACTAACTCGCTACAATTGTTTCGCGCAGCCACACCGGCTAGCTCCCAGCGCCCCCAGTCCCTAGTCGAACCAGACGGGTATGGAGCTCGGACGCAATCGCCCCCGGAGTCCGCCATCGTATCCCACCCCACAACACCCAGCCAGCCACCACAAGAGGCTGCAACCCCGGTGCTCCGCAGATTGCAGCGGACGACTCGACCACTGGACAGACTCAATTTGTGAACCACCACCCCCACCGGACTTGATTTTTTTTGTAGGGGGTGAATGTGGTGAATGTAATTCACACTGTAGTATATATGATACCATATTATTGTAAGCGCAGTTACGTTGCCCGGCCACTAGGGGGAGTAGCACTGGGAATGCATAGGAGTTTGTACAGGGCTTCACCCTTGGCTCCGCCCATGGCTCCTCCCCCTGGACTGCTGTATAAAGATCGATGCCCAGAGCCAGCCGACCAGTTCATCCAGGGTTCATCATGTTACAGGCTGGTTCTGTTGTTAGCAGATTAAAACCACTGTTCATATCTTAAAGCACATGTCTCATGAATTGATGGTCTCATCATATAAGATTAAGTGTAGGTTGACAAATCCTTAATTGGTGTTTAACCAGCTAACACTGTGCAGTTTATTGGTATTGAGTACTAAATTCTTCCCTCTGTGTGTCTAGCTAGAATCAACACCTTAACAACTAATGACTGCATAGTTAAGCAAAACTCCAAATGTTAATAATTTCCACCTCACTTGATATATTCCATAGAATTTACAGTGCAGAAGGAGGCCATTCGGCCCATCGAGTCTTCACTGGCTCTTGGAAAGAGCACGCTACCCAAGGTCAACACCTCCACCCTATCCCCATAACCCAGTAACCCCACCCAACACTAAAGACAATTTTGGACACTAAGGGCAATTTAGCATGGCAAATTCACCTAACCTGCACATCTTTGGACTGTGGGAGGAAACCGGAGCACCCAGAAGAAACGCATGCACACACGGGGAGGATGTGCAGACTCCGCACAGACAGTGACTCATGCCGGAATCGAACCTGGGACCCTGGAGCTGTGAAGCAATTATGCTATCCACAATGCTACCGTACTACCCCTCTAGAGTTCATTAATGAGTGAGGCCGGTAAATCATTCAGGAATATTAACAGCATTCAGGAATATTGTTTTTTTTAATCCATTCATGGGATGTGGGCATCGCTGGCATGCTAGCATTTATTGCCCATCCCTGAGCGCATTTCAGTGTCAACCACATTGCTGTGGATCTGGAGTCACATTTCGGTCAGACCGGGTAAGGACGATAGATTTCCTTCCCTGAAGGACATTAATGAACAAAATGGGTTTTTACGACAATTGACAATGGTTCCTCATGGTCACTTTTAAACTTCTAATTTCACCATCTGCCGTGGGGGGGATTCGAGCCCAGGTTCCCAAAGCTTGACCCTTGGTCTCTGAATGACTAGTGACAATACCATTACATCACTGCCTCCCCTGTGGAGTCTGCCTCATTGAATCAGTCCCAATTTTGCAACACCTTGAAACCAATTTAATCTTGTTATTTTCCATTTCCCTTGAATGTGGCCACTATTGATTACGAGACGACTAACAAACATGTTTGAGCTGTATTAGAATACCAGGAATTAATCACAAGCAGCATTGTGACCTGCAATGTGTGCATTGCCATTGTCTTCTTGACCAAAGCTTGGACACATACCATTCTTTAGTGAAATACTATCAAAACAATTGGAGATACAAAACTTCGCCAGCAATTACTTAACTCTTTACCATCCAGGTATGATAAACATTGATCCTTTGATATATGAGTGCACTTTCTCATAACTAACCTCCAGCCACTTTCAGCAATTGCCATGCCAAGCTGTGGGGGTTTCTCAGCAAGCTATAGATAAACATGTCCCTTTAGTGTGGTAGAAGCACTTGGGCAGGACAATTGTTATGTACCACCAATTTTAATGTTCTGTACTTCTAATTGCATTGCCCTGTGCCAGGATTATTCGTTACTTACTGCAGATTTTTAAATTCATTCTTGGGGTGTGTCACTGGCACAGCCAGCACTTTTGCCCATCACTCTAGAGGCGTGTGTTACCGGCAAAGGCAGCATTTATTGCCCATCTCTAATTGTCCTTGAGTAGGTAGCAGTGAGTTGCCTTCTCAAACTACTGCAGTCCATGTGCACGATGGCACCCATGTTGCTGTGACGGAGGGAGTTCCATGGTTTTGGCCCAGCCACAGTTCCAGTTCCTTTTACGAGAGCCTTTAGCAGGAGGATGTGATTCGTGAGAGGTTGGTTTGCTGTTCTGGTAGGCAGCAATCTGTAGGCTTGTGCCATTTCTACCTTCAACTACTTTTTTCCAACTACCCATCTTACAGTTTCACCTTATATTTGGCTGAAAGACGTCCTTCAGATGAATATTTAGAATTCAGAACTATAAAGAATATTTTTTTCAAGATACATCTTATAAGCTACAAGCTTTCCCAGAATTAGGGCTTTGCTGTCATTAAAGATCACAACCTCTTTGCCCAATCAGCTCATATCTGAAAAATTGTCTCCAAGCTAAAGTTCCAATCAAGCACTGATATCAATTAACAACTGAGATAGATGAACCTTGTCTCCTTCAATGAATACTGTCAGATATCCTCTTGAGCTGACTAAGGGAACCCATTGCAGAAACCACAACATCCTACCTTGATCCCATCAATCAAGTTGGTGAGTAGAATTTATTCGGGCCCTAGAAATATCTATCTATAATGCAGTAGCATTTGGAAAAAGGAGCATGTTTATTTATAAATGTCAGAACACTCTTAACACTTTCTCTTTGATGCTGTTCAGCAATTTCATTAATGACACCATTGAATCCAATAGATGACAGTGAATATTGTTGCTTCATACTTCTTTCAAAAGGAATTCTGGTGTTGCTTTTATCTACCCCTATGCATCTTGTGAGGAGGCCTTTTGGCTCAGTGGGTAGCAGCCCTGTCTCTGAGCCAGATGCTCTGAATTTGACTCACACCCTAGGACCTAAAGGCCAAGAAAGGGATATTTATATTGCAGCCAAGCATGTTTAATATCAACTTGACAAATCTATCCAACACGCCAATGGCAGGCAGTAACAACAGGTCCAATTCCTGGTCACCCATGTGGTGGAAAGAAAGCTGGAGCTGCCACATCACTATGCATAACTCCATAAAACGACAAGCTTTCAAAATTCCATGTTGCCACATCAACACGGACTCCCTGAGTGAACAATAACACACCACCACCATAAATGTTTTGGAGATACTGGGCAAAATTCTCCATTTAGGAGACCAAGTGCTGAGGTCAGGACTAAATTGCAGGCGGTTCACATCTCCCTCACATACCACCATGAACCAAACCCCAACACCTGCATTGTCCTCTTTGGCCAGGTTCCTTTCACACATGCCACCAGCTACAGACCAAGTGTGTAACTTGTTTCCATGCATCTCACTATGTCCTTTATGTGTCCTCTTGGAAAAATCAACCCGTAACAGAAGGGAGTGGGAGAAGACCGGAGGGGGAATCCCGGACCTTTGGGCTCGCACCCCCGCCAAGCAGACGGCTGATGGAATTATCTGGGGAGGTGTAGGAGAGGGCTATCTCCGAGGCAGAGATTGACATGTGACAACCAAGTGAACCCCGAATGCAAAATGATGGCCCGACAGCAAATGAGGCACCATCTCCCCCAGACCACTCCTTCCCAAGATCTCACTATGTGTCTTGTCTTTTGTCTTGCAGGATCACCATCAGACCATGCCGGCCCGTCTGGGTACATCACCCCCAGCCACAACTCCAGCACACCCCGGAGGACCAGTACGGGGACGGTACCGACTTCTTGACATTGTATTCACCTGCACCCTCCACCATCACTGCGACTATCACCTCGGTGGGGCATTTTAGTGAAGAGGCTCCTGGGTCACTTTCTGGTGCGCATGTCACTCATGCTGCGGCACATCAGATGGAGGTTGTGACTCCAGAGGAAGTGGACAGTGGAGATCTGCCCGATCCCAGGAAGCTACTGCAATCCGGACATGTATTGCGCTGCTGGAAAGTATGATTCTATCACTGGTGGAGATGTAAACACAGCCAGAATTTACAAAAGGGGGTGTCAGTAGCTTTCCAGCGCCTGCAAGTGCTGTTGGAGGAGTCCAACTGCTTTCCAGCGCAGGAGATGGACCCGACAATGCGCCGTACCCAGGTCAACACTGAACAGGTGGCTTCTGCGGTGTAAGCCTTGCATCAAAAAGCCAGAGCCATGGGTCAATACATCCAGGCTTGGGACACACTGTGCAGTCGATTGCTGTGGCTCAGGACAGGAGAACCCAGTCACAAGCAGCCATGTACCGGGCCCTCATGGATATTGCCATGGCGCTCCAGAGCTTGGCCCAGTCACAACGGGTCTTGGATGAGGGTGGCAAGAGCATTGACCGGGCACTCACTGACCTGAACCAGTCACAGAGGGACATGATCAAGGTGCAGAGGGACATTACTCACTCACTGAGGGACATGGCCCAGTCTCTGCTCCATGGTTGAGTGCATCGAGATGCTGGTTGAGATGAGAGTGACCTCCAGGACTGGCAATGCCATGTGATGGTGGAGCCTCTGTGGCTCACTCTGGCCTCACCTCTGTCCCTGTGTGGTATTGTGTGAAGCAAATAATGGCATGATGGGAAAACTAGTCAAGTCTTCTTGGTACAATTGAATTTAACCTAAGACACAGATTCAAAATACACAGATATACACAGCCGAGGTCGACTTGACCTAAGAACCGAGTGACTCTAAAATTCTAAGATAAGGTGTTTTCATCATGCGCCTAAATGTAGTCTCAATACATAACAAGCTGAACAACTGTCTCTTCCTGTTCCTAAACAACTTCTTCCCTTTCTTAAAACAAAGACAAGATAATGATATGAAACTCAAGTCCCCTGGAGGTCAGCAAGGTGACGCCATTGTAACGATTATTACTTATGTTTTACTTTTGATCAAATTCCTAACCGAGTTGTATTCATGTTATCTTGATCCTATAATGTATAAGAATCGCCTTCTTTTCCTGTAATATCGCAGACTTGGGACGGACTCCGCAGTTTGTAATTGACTGCCTTCCGACTTTCCAAGTTTCTGCCATTTACTGCTAGCAGTTCTAATTAGTGAATAAAGTTCAGTTTTGCTTATCTAATGAATGCTGTTTGAATTTCTCTATCACAGTCAAGACGCGGGGAAAATATAAAATACAACACCTGGGAGTCACCATCGAGGAGGAAGTGTTGGGGCTTCCTGCAGGGGCGGTGCTGGAACACATCAGCGTTTCTGAATTCTCCCCGCTTGACACTGGCGGATCTGATGGACAGTAGCCAGGACAGGGTGTCACCTTGTCACCTGTGATACCCGAAAGTCCAGGCCCTTCAGAGGACGGCCGCCAAAGGCATCTCAGGTCAGAGGACAAGATACACAACAGGAAGCCTCCATGTCTGATGTGCTATCTGGGGTCGCATCTTGAAGGAGCAGTTGGTCATGTAAAATAAGGAAGTTGGACACCAGTTAAGTTGGCACGAGTGCAGTACATAGGTTAGAGGTAGGGATCAGGGCACACAATTGTATACAGTCACAATTAAACGCTTTTTCACTAACATTCCGACCGGCCTCAATCCTCTGTCTGAAGGGTGTGAAGGATGGGCTGGACTGTGTGGGAAGAGGGTATCCCGGACGGGAGGTGTGGGAGATGGGTGGTGGGCGGTGTGGGTGTTGGATGACGGCACAGAGCAGGACCACAGGGAAATTGGATGTTCCACCTGGGATCACCCTCAGAGCAGCAGGTAATGGGGCCAGAAATGTGAGGCTGCCTTGTTGGACAGTTTACTCAGTGAATGACCAATCACCACTCACCATTTCCATACCCCCCAACCACCCCAAAGAATATATGGGTACATGAGATGGATTGGCCAGCACACATGCAGGGATTCCCCTGGCAGACAGTGAAATGTGATCCGAAAGGCAGGAGTCAGACTTTTCAAATCATAAGGATCAATAGACCTCATCTCACACTGAGTCATCATCATCCTCCATCCCGAGGACAAGATCCCCTGGTACTGCCTGCCCATGGCCAACACACTGTAGTGATGCTAGTAGGAACCTCGGAGAGGGGAAGGGGAGCTGGGGTGGTGGGATGGAGTGAAGGAAGGAGGGACAGGGGAGGATGTGAGCAGGTATGGGAAAGGGGTTATGGGCACCACTTGGAAGGGGGTGAGGTGGTGGGGGAGAGTATGAAGAGGTGCGATGGCAGTGGTGGAACCTCCAGTGTTTAGGCATCTTAGTTGACAAATCTGGAGGGGATGACATTGTCCCAAGTGCTGCGGCCCTGGAGCACATGTTTGGTGGCTTGCCATGCCACCCTGGGCTCAATGCCTCATTCATCCTGGCCATCTTCATCCTCCTCATCATCCTCCTCATCAGGCGTTCTTTCTCTTCCTCCAGCATGTCCCCCCTCTGCTGTGCAATATTGTGCAGGATGCAGCAGGCCAATACGATGTTTGAGACTCCCCTGGGGCTATACTGGAGCACCCCACCAGAGCAGTCTGGGCATCAGAAGCACATCTTGAGGATGCTTATGCACCACTCAATGATGCTCCTAGTTGCTGCATGGGCATTGTTGTAGCGGGTCTCCGCGTTGGTCTGGGGCTTATAGACTGGTGCCATTAGCCAAGACCTCAGTGGGTAACCCTTGTCGTCCAAGAGCCAACCCTCATCCAAGGGATTGCCAGGATATATGTGTTATGCAAGCTGCCTGTGTATCAGGCGCAGTCGTACATGATGTATGGCTGGTGGTAGCACATCAATAGCACATTCAGGGAATGGCAGGGGGGTGGTAACCAGAATATGAGCTTAGAAGGTGTAATAACTGAAGGGGAAATAGAGAACCAAAATATAAGAACAACATCACCCTCCAGCAGAGCAAAAAAGGTGCCAAGTATGAAAAGGGAGGTGGTCAATGCAGGATTGAGGGCGTTGTACCTAAATGCACGCAGTATACGGAAAGATAAATGAGCTTGTTGCGCACATTGAAATTGGCCGGTACAATGTTGTGGGCATCGCAGAGACGTGGCTGCAAGGGGATCAGGACTGGGATCTAAATATACAAGGCTGTGTGTCCGATCGAAAGGACAGGCAGATGGGCAGAGGGGGTGGGGTTGCATTGTTAGTAAGGAATGAAGTTAAATCGATAGTAAGGAGCGATATAGGATCAGAAGGCATAGAATCTCTGTGGGTAGAGTTGAGGAATCGCAAAGGTAAAAAGACCCTGATGGGAGTTATGTAAAGGCCCCCAGCAGTAGTCAGGAGGTGGGGCAGAAAATAAATCAGGAGATAGAAAAGGCATGTAAAGAAGGCAATATTACAATAATCATGGGGGACTTCAATACACAGGTGGACTGGGAAAACAAGGTTGGTAGTGGATCCCAAGAAAAGGAATTTGCGGAATGTCTAACAGATGTTCTTTTGTAGCAGCTTGTGACAGAGCCCACTAGGGAATAGGCAATTCTGGATTTGGTGATGTGTAATGAGGCAGACTTGATAAGCGACCTTAAGGTGAAGGAATAATTAGGGAGCAGTGACCACAATATGATAGAATTTACCCTGCAGTTTGAGAGGGGGAAGCTGCAATCAGATGTAACGTTAGTACAATTAAATAAGGGTAACTACAAAGACATGAGGGAGGAGCTCGCCGGAGTTGATTGGAAAAGGAGCCTAGCAGGGAAGACAGTGGAACAGCAATGGCAGGTGTTTTTGGGGGTTATTCGGGAGGCACAACAGAAATTTATCCCAAGGAGGGGGAAACATGCTAAGGGGAGGACAAGGCAACCATGGCTGATGAGGGAAGTCAAGGATAGCATAAAATCTAAAGAAAAAGCATACAAAGTGGCGATGATTAGTGGGAAGCCAGGGGATTGGGAAACCTTTAAAAGCGAGCAGAGGACAACTAAAAAAGCAATCAGGGGAAGAAGATGAAGTATGAGTGTAAGCTAGCTAGTAATATAAAGGAAGATAGGAAGAGTTTTTTCAACATATAAAACGTAAGAGAGAGGCAAAAATAGGCATTGGACCACTGGAAAATGTAGCTAGAGAAGTAATAATAGGAAACAAAGAAATGGCGGATGAACTGAATAGTTACTTTGCATCAGTCTTCACAGTGGAAAACACCAGTGGGATGCCAGAGCTCCCAGAGAATCAGTGGGCAGAGGTGAGTGCAGTGACCATTACCAAGGAGAAGGTTCTGGGGAAACTGAAAGGTCTGAAGGTGGATAAATCACCTGGACCGGATGGACTACACCCCAAGATTCTAAAACAGATAGCTGAGGAGATTGTGGAGGCATTGGTGATGATCTTTCAGGAATTACTGGAGGCAGGAAGGGCCCCAGAGGACTGGAAAGTGGCTAATGTAACACCACTGTTTAAGAAGGGAGGGAGACAGAAGATGGGAAATTATAGGCCGGTTAACCTGACTTCGGTCATTGGTAAGGTTTTAGAGTCCATTATTAAAGATGAGATTGCAGAGTACTTGGAAGTGCATGGTAAAATAGGACTGAGTCAGCACAGCTTCGTCAAGGGGAGGTTAAGTCTGACAAACCTGTTAGAGTTCTTTGAGGAAGTAACAAGGAAGTTAGACAAAGGGGAACCATTGGACATAGAACATAGAACATAGAACAGTACAGCACAGAACAGGCCCTTCGGCCCTCGATGTTGTGCCGAGCAATGATCACCCTACTTAAACCCATGTAACCCGTATACCCGTAACCCAACAATCCCCCCCATTAACCTTACACTACGGGCAATTTAGTATGGCCAATCCACCTAACCCGCACATCTTTGGACTGTGGGAGGAAACCGGAGCACCCGGAGGAAACCCACGCACACACGGGGAGGACGTGCAGACTCCACATGATTTATTTAGATTTCCAGAAGGCCTTTGACAAGGTGCCGCATAGGAGACTGTTAAATAAGTTAAGAGCCCATGGTGTTAAAGGTAAGATTCTGGCATGGATAGAGGATTGGCTGACTGGCAGAAGGCAGAGAGTGGGGAGAGAGGAATCGTTTTCAGGATGGCAGCTGGTGATTACTGGTGTACCTCAGGGGTCAGTGCTGGGACCACAGCTTTTCCCAATATACATTAATGATCTGGAAGAAGGAACTTAAGGCACGGTTGCTAAGTTTGCAGATGATACAAAAATCTGTAGAGGGGCAGGTAGCATTGAGGAATCAAACGGGCTTCAGAAGGACTTGGACAGGCTAGGAGAATGGACAAAGAAGGAGCAGATGGAATACAATGTGGAAAAGTGTGAGTTTATGCACTTTGGAAGGAGAAATGGAGACATAGACTATTTTCTAAATGGCAAGATGCTTAGGAAATCAGAAGCACAAAGGGACTTGGGAGTCCTTGTTCATAAGACCATAAGACCATAAGACATAGGAGTGGAAGTAAGGCCATTCGGCCCATCGAGTCCACTCCACCATTCAATCATGGTTGATTTCAACTTCATGATTGATTAATGTGCAGGTTCAGTCATCAGTTAAGAAGACAAATGCAATGTTAGCATTCATGTCGAGAGGGGTAGAATACATGAACAGTGATGTACTTCTGAGGCTGTATAAGGCTCTGGTCAGACTCCATTTGGAATATTGTGAGCAGATTTGGGCCCTGTATCTAAGGAAGGATGTGCTGGCCTTGGAAAGGGTCTATAGGAGGTTCACAAGAATTAAGAGCTTGTCGTATGAGGAACGGTTGAGGACTCTGGGTCTGTACTCATTGGAATTTAGAAGGATGAGGGGGGATCTTATTGAAACTTACAGGATACTGCGTGGCCTGGATAGAGTGGAGGTGGAGAGAATATTTCCACTTGTACGAAAAACTTGAAGCAGAGGACACAATGTCAGACTGAAGGCCTTTAAAACAGAGATGAGAAGGAATTTCTTCAGCCAGAGGGTGGTGAATCTGTGGAACACTTTGCCGCAGAAGGCTGTATAGGCCAAATCACTGAGTGTCTTTAAAACAGAGACAGGTTTTTGATCAATAAGGGGATCGGGGTTATAGGGAGAAGGCAGGAGAATGGGGTGAGAAAAATATCAGCCATGATTGAGAGGCGGAGCAAACTCGACGGGCCGAGTGGCCTAATTCTGCTCCTATGTCTTATGGTCTTTTCACTGTACCTCGGTACACATGACAATAAACCAATCCAATCCAATCCAATTTTCATAAAAGATTTAATGTATAACTGTGATATGAGTTGAAAATTTCTGTTAAGTACAGTCCCTGCAAGACATTATTTGAACAAAGGAATCTTTCTAAACCCTGTGCAGTGATCTTGACCATTTAGATGTCTGGCTTGGTGGTGCAATCAGATTAAAATTCGTAAAATAAAAAACTAATTTTTCTCATGGATGGTACATTATTATCCTTTTTGAACCAAGTGTTATCGACTGAAAGGTGTAATTAAAAACAGTGAAACTCACCTAGCAACAGTTAGAAACAACAATAGCCTCACTCGGACATGGCGTGATGTAGATCTACAGGCTGACACAAAGTGTTTAGTAGGATTGCCAGCCAGGTTCTGATGACCCAAGTACGAACCATTGGTAAATATCTGCAAATGGGGTTGAGATCGAGATCAGAGGCCTGGGTGAATGAACATGACGTTACCTTCAATAGGCTGCATAACTGGCTAAAGCCATTCAAAGTCATTGTCCTAAGTTTGTTAGGTATACCTTTTATTTAAAAAACTTTCTAAATTTGCTATCTAAAGAGCCCTCTTTTGCTTTAATTGGTTAAAACTTAGTCATAGAGTTTACAGTACAGAAAAAGGTCCTTTGGCCCATCGTGTCTGTGATGGCCATTAAGCACCTATCTGTTCTAATCCAATTTTCAGCACTTGGTCTGTTATCTTGTATTTTGTGGTGTTTCAAGTGCTTATCTAAATGCTTCTTAAACATTGTGAGGGTTCCCGCCTCTATCACTCCTTCAGGCAGTGAGTTCCAGGTTCCAACCACCCTCTAGATGAAAATATTTTTCCTCACATCTCCTCTAAATCTCCTGCTCCTTATCTTAAATCTATGCCCCTGATTATTGACCCCTCTACTAAGGGGAAAAAATTATTTCTATCTATACTATTTATATCTCTCATAATTTTGTACACCCCGATGAGCAGCCTTCTCTGCTCCAAGGAAAACAACCCCAGCCTATTGAGCCTCTCTTCATCGCTGAAATGCTCCAGTTCAGGCAACATCCTGGTGAATCTCCTCTGCACCCTTTCCAGTGCAATCACATCCTTACTATAGTGTGATGACTAGAACGGCACACAATACTCTAGCCTAACAAGCATTTTATATAGCTCCATCATAACCTCCTTCCTCTTATATTCTATGCCTTGGCTGTTAAAGGAAAATATTCCATATGCCTTCTTAACCAACTTATCGACCTGTCCTGCTGCCTTCAGGGGTCTCTGGGCATGCATCCCAAGGACTCTCTGGTCCGCTGTACTTTCTTTTTTTAAAAAATCTTTTTATTGGCATTTTCAAAATTATATACATTGCTGTTCGTTTTAATTTATTGTACAGTCGCAAAGGTTCCGTCTTGGGTTTCTCTATTTAAAGTCTGGCTGGCTCAGCCTATACTCCTCAGTCTCGGAACAGTCGGGTGAATGGCTCCGGTGTTTTGTGGAAGCCCTCTTCCGACCCACGGATGGTGAATTTGATTTGCTCTACTTGGAGAAATTCTGATAGGTCGGACAGCCAGTCTGCAGCTTTGGGTGGTGCTGCTGATCGCCAGTCGAGCAGGATTCTACGTCGGGCGATCAGGGAGGCAAAGGCAAGGGCGTCCGCCCTCCTCCCCATGAAGAGATCTGGCTGGTCTGATACCCTGAAGACCGCCACTTTCAAGCATGGCTCCACACTCCTCCCCACCACTTTGGACATTGCCTCGAAGAAGGCTGTCCAGCACCCAGATAGTCTGGGGCAAGACCAGAACATATGGGTGTGGTTGGCCGGACCTCCTTGGCACCATTCGCATCTATCCTCCATGGAGGAAGAACCTGCTCATTTGGGCTCTGGTCAAGTGGGCTCTATGTACCGCTTTTAGCTGTGATAGGTTGAGCCTCGCTCATGTGGAGGTAGAGTTGACCCTGTGCAGAGCTTCGCTCCAGAGTCCCCACCCTATTTCAAACTGCAAGTCTTCCTCCCATTTCCTCCTTGTCGTGTCCAGTTCGGTGTCGGCTCTCTCTAGCAGCCGTTCGTACATGTCACTACAGTTCCCTCTGCCTAGGATGTCTGCGTCCAGTAGCTCTTCTAATAGTGTCTGTCATGGTGGTCGCGGGTATGTCCTTGTCTCCTTTCGTATGAAGTTTTTAAGCTGCAGGTATCTGAGTTTGTTGCCTTTAGCTAGTTGGAATCTCTGCATCAGTTCTTCCAGTGTTGTGACCCTACCGTCAATGTAAAGGTCCCTGACTGTCAATGTTCCCTCATCCTGTCTTCACCTTTTGAAGGTGGCATCGGTGAGTGCTGGTGTGAATCTGTAGTTATTGCAGATGGGAGATTTGTCGGACATTTCTGTCAGTCCAAATTGCTGCCGTAGTTGTTTCCACGTCTGGAGAGTGGCTATCACCACTGGGCTGCTGGAATGTTTTTTGGGCAGGATGGAGTGCCACCGTGGTGAGGGCCTGCAGGGAGGTCACCTTGCAGGAGGCCTCCTCCACACGCACTCACCCAGCCTCTGGCTCCTTTATCCATACCATTACACTTTCCGCCATCGCTGCCCATTGGTTGAATTGTAGGTTTGGGAGGGCTGGCCCTCCCCTGGATTTTGTTTTCTATAGGACCCTCTTTGTGATCCAAGCATTCTCTCTCTCTCCCCCCCCCCCCCCCCCCCCAGACAAATGCCATGATTAATTTGTCCAGTGCGTTGAAAAAAGCCTTAGGGATATAGATCAGGATGGATCTTAGTAGGAAAAGGTATCTGGGCAGTACATTCATTTTGATTGTCTGTACTCTCCCTGCCAGGGAGAGTCGGGGTGTGTTCCACCTCTGCAGGTCCTTTTTGACTTTCTCTGTCAGACTGGTCAGGTTCCATCTGTGGATCCCTGTCCAGTCATGAGCGATTTGGATTCATTAGTAGCAGAATTTGTGTTGAGCTTGTTCACAGTAGTCCCACCAGTGCTGCCCCTCTCCCTTGCGGGTTCACCAGGAAGATCTCACATTTGCTCATGTTGGGTTTGTAGCCGAGAAGGTACCAAACTCTTTCAGGAGCGTGATGATTCCTTCAATGCTGCTTTGTGGGTCCGAGATGTAAAGGAGCTGTTCATCCGCTTAGAGCGAGACTCTATGCTCTCTGCCTCCTCTTTGGATCCCCCTCCGAAATGGCTCCCACTGCTCTGATATGGATCTTCTTACAAGTAGCTGCTCCCAGTCCACTTTGGCCAGATCCTCTTATCCTATTAAAATTGGCCTTCCCTCAGTTCAGAAACCATATTTCCAGTCCATTTTTGTCCTTTTCAATAACTACCTTGAATTTTACCGAGTTATGGTCACTATCTCCGAAATGTTGCCCCAATTACACCTCTACCACCTGCCCAGCTTCATTCCCTAACATTAGGTCAAGTATCACCCCGTCTCTTGTAGGACATTCCATGTGTTGGATCAAAAAGCTCTCCTGGATGCACTTTAAGAATTCCACACCCTCTAAGCCTTTCACGCTTCGCCTATCATAATTTATATTGGGGAAGTTCAACTCACCTACATTATTACCCTATTATTTTTACACTTCTCTGAGATTTGTCTACATATCTGCTCTTCTATCTCCCCCTGATTGCTTGAGGGTCTATCACTCCCAGCAACATGTGTTTTTAGGCTCCACCCATATTGTCTCAATTGGGGAGCCTGCTCAGGTATCTTCCCTCTCGATGCAGCAATTGATGCTTTGATCAATATTGCAATACCTGCTCCTCTTTTAGCCCCTCCCCATCTCACTGAAACATTCTATACCCTGGAATATTGAGCTGCCAGTTCTGACACTCTTTCAACCATGTCTCTGTGACAGCAATAATATCATACTCCCGTGTGTTAATTAGCACCCTCAGTTCATCTGCCTAACCTGTAAGACCCCTTGCATTAAAATAAATGCCATCCAGCCTTACCATATTTCCTTGTACTTTAACATGCCTAATTTGTACCGCCTTCCAGACTGACTTTGTTTTTCTTCTATGTCCAAGCAAAAATAGATTTATTAAGTCACTTAAGATTTATTAAGTATTGCTGGCTCCACTGACGGAAATCAAATTAATGCAATCAGAGGAAATTGAGCTGCATTTGTCAAATGCCTTATAATTTGACTGGTCATAGGAAAATATTAACATGAGCCGCAGCCTCCTTACATTCTTCCCAAAAGTAAATCTGATTTCTTTTTGATTATTGCACAGGTTACACAAGATCTGCCACATGTGTACCACATAACAAGCCACTGATAACTGTCGTTTTCAATCTCACAACTATGCTTTGCAACATGAAGAACATACATGTTTCAGATAAAACCCCATCCTTTAGCCTCCAAAGGGTAGCTCCAGTGAGAGTTGATTTTCTCAGGCACTCTGCTCCAAGATCATTCCTGTCCCTTAGTTGATTTGATGTTACATATCTGATGCCATCCATTCACAATCCTTTCACTGCAATGTTATTTCAACTTCCAAATGTGTACCCACATTGGAATTTTCAAAAACCATTCAACATGCTAAACTAATCGTGTAACTAAATCGCGTCGCAGAAAATTGAATCGAAACCTAATTGGTTTCGGTTTTAAATTGGTCTTATTAAGAGCAGATGGGGATGGCTTGGCTGGGCTGATCAAATGAACCGCGCGATGTTATTGGCAGATTCGACAGAGAGCAGAGATGGAAATGTGTCGCTGGAAATTAGATAAGGTGAATAAAAGGGAATAACTAATCTGCGACTGTATCTGCACCAGGCTGGGTAGCTTTTCTGCTTCACCCCCCTCCCCTCCCCCTGGAGTTAATGAGATATTGAAAAATATAGCAAGTGAAATTTGGAGGAAAGAAATCCTGCAAAAGATGGACAATGTTTCCAATGAATGGATAATAGCAAGTAACTGGATGAGATCAGTGATATTTTTGGTTGTCTGAGGGAATACGTACTTCCGGTTATTGGGGCTGTGCTGTTCACATTGTTTCACTGAACTGCCTTATTATTATTTCGTTATTTCAGCTCTTAGCTTCCGGAACAGCAGGACTCGCTAGACAGCTGAGGTAGGAAAACACATCTGGGAATGTTTCATTTAAAACTACAAACTACTGAAGTCACTTTGCACAGAACTATTTGAGCATTGTGTACTCTTTATAAAGTAAATCTTCTTCGTAGATGTATATCGTTAGCAATCTGTAGCTTTTTATTTGCTGCTTGCTTGTATGTGCACCCCCCCCCCCCCCCACTCTCTGCAAAACTGGCTGGATTGGCAGTTTAATCCGCCCCCTGTATTCATGCTGCAAACTGACTTTTGCCTCTTATAACAAATCAACCAAAACCTCACTTTTGCTGCTGTGCCCCGGCTTGCTATTCCCGGTGAAGGCTGTGATTTCCGCATGGCCGTTTTCTTTGTAAAGATCAAACACGTTTGGACTTCCGAAAGCGCGGAGATAAAAGTGATGAAGTGATTGCAGAGACTGGGCTGAAAGTGAGTGATGTAACCGAATTGGAAAATCAAGAATAGCTACGTGTTGTAGATATCTGACACCCGCACCCGAGCCCGGCTCCAGCATTCATATTGTAGAACTAGCCTAAACGTTGGGAGCCTGTGCTAACAAATACTTGCAAAATTATTTTGACTCGCTAGCAACTAATGTTTGCAAACAAATCTCCGCCTGTCAGACAGACTGAGCGCAGTGTAAATCAAACGGAGCAGACGAGGTCCCCATGCCTGACAATAAGCAGAGGGTTACTGGGTGGAGGTGAATGGGTTTTCTCGTCGCTAGCCCCTTTGTTACCCCAAGCGATTGCTTCATTGCACAACGTTCCGGCTGAGACAGACGCACACAGACGCATTACACCACCATTGGTGGAGCCGCTTCTTTCCTCGCATTTTTTTTGCATGGCAAAAGGCAGCCACCGTGTGACCTTTTTAAAAAAAAAATTCTTAAACAATTCGCGTTTTGTTTTTAACAACAGCGTCTACATGGATGGGAGCGCAAACTGCTTGAGGGCGGCTTTGCGCTTCATTGGATTTCACATTGTGCTATTTGCTGGATGTTAAACTTGTACATTGGAATTCTCTTTGCCTCTCACAGGGTCCCCCACCCCCCCTTCCCCCTCCCTCCCGCCCCCTTTGCCAGCAGCTCCGGAGAGACAAACAGGCATTTATCTGGGACTGTATCGAAAGGCGATCCGTGAGGGAGAGAGCTCGACACATCGGCAGCTTTGGAGAGGGAGACTTTGCTGCCCAACAGATGAGTGCCAGAATACACAAAGCTCTGCCGCTTGCCCTGTCCTCTTGCGCTGGAAGCAGGAACTTTTCTCACAGCAATGGCACCTGTGTCACCGAGGTGGGAAAGTTGATCTACTCCTTCTCGGCCACTGTGGTTCTCATCGTGTTAGTGACGCTGATATTCGGGGTGATCACCGTGTCCCTCCTCACCTTTCACTTTCACAAAAGCAAGATGAAGAAGCGGAAGATGCAGCGGGCTGAGCAGGAATACGAGCGCGACCAGCGCAGCCCCGAGGCGGGGAAAGGCCCTTCGCCAGAGAGAGGGAGTGGGATGCTGCTGAGCCCGGCTCCTCGGGCTGCCTGTGTGTCTGCCCACCCGCACCCCCACCCCCATACACTGGACTCCGCCACCAGCCCGGACCTTCACTGTACGGACACTGCGAGGAACCCCGTCTTCCAATCCATGCTTTTGTAATGAACACTATCGCCTGGCTGCAGGAAACAGACTGTTGGTGTTAAAACTTGGACATGGCATCGTTTCAAGAAAACAGGGGGAGGAGGCGACCACAGACACGGCGCATGGCAAATCACATTAAAGCCCAATTCCTATTTCTTGAAATTAAATATTTGTGTTAATAACGAGGACGCACATGTAGCAGAAATGTATGTCATTTAACTCTGGATTCCCACTTAGATGTATATTTCGTAATTTGATCGTCTCTATGTAAAGTCC
Source organism: Scyliorhinus canicula (assembly GCF_902713615.1). Lineage (NCBI taxonomy): Eukaryota > Metazoa > Chordata > Chondrichthyes > Carcharhiniformes > Scyliorhinidae > Scyliorhinus > Scyliorhinus canicula. The sequence continues at coordinate 58,981,224 of NC_052159.1, read as the reverse complement.
GAGGTTTCCCATGCTATGTAAAAGTGTAAATGAATAACGGAGACCAACAGGGACATTAGAACAACACTCATCCGACTTTGTACACCCCAGGAGATAGAGCCGCCGACTCAATAACAACAGGACTGAGGCGCTGTCCATTGATTATAATATATTTGTATAAATAAAGGCAACCATCGAACTTCCCCTCTGCTTTATTCAGAGTATTACCAGCTATTACCATGGCCGATTCTTTTGTAAATGTGGCTTTAAAGTGAGTGTTGTCAAGGACTGGGCACATGTTATAAACGGCCCTTCTTCCTCTCAGCTCCCCAATATAGAAAGGCAGTGTCTTAGTTAGACTTATGCTCTGAAAAAATTCTATCCAAATTTCTGAGGCATAAATTTAACATTACTGAACCTCAACTTTGTTTCAAACTTCAATATATTTTATGAATGACCAGCCATTAAAATAAAGTTTTCTCCTAAGTGGGTTTGAGCTGGTCAGATGGCTTACTTCTGCTCCTAGTTCTTATATTCTTATATTTTACCAAATTTAGTGACAAATGAGGGTCCATAGAATTTGCTCCAATTGATATGAAGTTACACGTAAGGTACATATAAATGCTATACTGTGATACGAACGATAAAAGGACGCACTTAGACATCGAATAGAGGTAATACCATTATTGAGTAATCGATAGTAGCCCTTTGTAAAAGGCTGTTTTAAAAGTTTTAGGTGCGTCCTTAAGATACTCGGAGCAGGATGACTGGCAATGTGTGTCAGAGTGGGACAGCAGCACCGGGGAGACGGAGCACTCCGTGGAAGTATTTGCGCCATTTCACCTTTTCCTGGAGTATTATTACAGAAAGGTGGTTTATTTAAGCAACCGGTTCATAAAACTTGAAATGTTCATGTAAAATAATAGCGAAATCTGGCACTTAAGCAGTCCGTGGACATTTTGCCTTCTAGAAGTTGGGGCCTGCTTCTCCAAGAGACCATCTGGAGATATGTGAAAATATAGGAACCTACGTTTCCTGGCTGCACGTCGCAAAATCCTACCACGCAGTGCCTTTGCTAAACATGTAGCAATCGATTGGGTCTGATGTGATTGAAATGGCATTTTGATCATTTTATTTTCAAGTAATGACATTTCGTTCTTCAAGCTAAACCAGGAATGTTTCCAGTAACACTCCATCGATGTTGCACCGACTTTATTAAGCAAGTAATTACAATCGGCAATAGGGAAGGAACATCTTTGTGGAGCCTGTTATTACTGTCACCTTGTAGATTTCGCGCGCGAACAAGCGGCTTTTAAACGAAGACAGTGACGGCCTCTGTAATTGACGCACCTCGATTAATAGGGACAGAAAATTAATGAATACGCGATTGGTTAGGCAGCATCTGACATTGAAACCCATTCACTTTGTTCATTCTCCCCACGGATGCTGCCTGGCCTGCTAAGTATGCCCTGTATTTTGTTTTTGGTTTGAATTTCAGATTTGCAGCCTGGGCAGTATTTTGATGACGGAGCTGTCCGTGGTCTGTGGTGCTGAAAAGCACATTCCCAAGAGGCCGTGGTCTGTCTGTGTGATTGGTTCCTAACATAACATCGAATACTGGCCAGTTTTACAGCCGCCAGACTTCCAGCTGCCTCAGTCTAACTGTCTGCATCATTTGTTTTGTAACAATTAACCATTCTAGAGAAGTTTGTTATTAATAGTTCACCATCTGGATTATATATCCAACGGAGCTCCCTGAACATCGCACCCATAAGAAAATTATTAATTAGAATCAACATATTTTCTTTCTGCAGAATACTTGCAATTACTGCAGCTTTTAGCCATTATTGCTGGAACACAGTATTCTATAATTGAGAGCATGTACATGTGTTGTTAAGCCTAATACCAAATTTGTCCAGTACTAAATCAATTTCCTCCTTGCAAAGTGCATTTTTATTTGCAATTTATTTTGGATTATCAGCACTGAGTGTTGTGATATCTTTTGAACTAATTTGCAGCATTGGCAATACTGGACTAAATTATCCCAAGCAGTGTTCAAATGCTAAAAAAAAAATCTCCGGGGAAATATTGTAACCTCGAATGTCAGAAAGTGGTGGTCTTACAGTTTTAAGCATCTCGAGGCACATTTGATTTACACTTCATATATTGTTTACTAGTCGAACGGATTTCTTTATTAGAATGCTGAAGCATTTTAATATATATTTTAAGGACATAGAATTAGCAATAATGGGAATAGTTTATTTGATTTTGCCTGATCTACAATTCATAGACTCCCTGAAGTGCAGAAGGAGGCCATTCGACCCATTGAGTCTGCACCGACCCTCTGAAAGAGCATCCTACCCAGGCCCACACCCTTACCCTATCCCAGTAACACTATCTAACCACATCTTTGGACTGTGGGAGGAAACCAGAGCACTGGAGGAAACCCACGCAGACACGGGAATAATGTGCAAACTCTACACAGTCACCCAAGACCTCAATTGAACCCGGGTCCCTAGAGCTGTGAGGCAGCAGTGCTAACCACTGTGCCGCCCCGAATCACAATTATAGGTGCATTTAAAGGAGATAAGTTTCTGAGTTTTCAAACATAACTTCACCACCGGCAAAGGTGAATTCGCACTTAAACAACAATATCCATTATTAAAAAAGTGGCAAAGGAATTTCAGAATTCTTGAATTACAATGTATTTTTTTCAATACTGTGATGCAGCTGGTTGGACACTTTTCAAATTGTTTGACAAATATGGAAAAAAATAGAGAAATTATTAATTTTAGGTTAAATCTGCTGCGTTGCTGATTTTGCTTTCAGGCAGTCAGCCTTGAGATTCCCCAAATCGAGAGCTTGGGTTGGGTTGTCGGGGACTGAACAAGGTTTGGAACGAAATGGAACAGCCATCACACATCAATCACTTTAAACACACTGGTTGATCTCAATCTAAGAGATTCTCGGCGGGGCAAGAAAAACTAAACTTTAATGAAAATTCGGTATAATGGCGTTCATTGACATCAATATTTCCTTTCCTTGATTGGCTAAGCAGTGATAGAAGGGTAGGGACATTTTTTGCTCAGGTTCGGGACCCTCTCTCCCCCTAAAGCAACTTTTATTAACCTTTCTCTTGATATCCAGGTCGCTGTTTTCCTAATTGTCCTCAGCGACACCCATGACGGTTGCTCACCAATACTTTCGACCATATCAAAGCATTCAACTAGGCCATGTGTTCATTCTATTTTGGTTTATTCGGGCATGTTTTGTGGTCTCTACTCCTAGAATTAAGAACCTTTACAATGCAGGGGCCTATTAAACTGCCCTTTGTATTAATACAGTAGAACCACTCACTTCGCGCTATCCCCCTGCCCTTTCCCTGAACCCCTTTAAGCGCCCCCCTCCCTACATATATATACATCAATTTCCTTTTATGGATTCTCCAATCACCACAGTTTCTGACAGGATCTCTGACCCAGGACAGCCCAATTGTGGTAAGATGAACGGAGATCTGGAGGTTCTAGTCTTATGGGATATTATAGGTTTCAACACGTTCCGGGGAACTGTACAGACAGTGCCAGAGTCAACGTCTTCATTGACTTGACTGTCGGTGTCTGTTTTAGGCCCCAGGCAAAGAACCATGACCCGAATCATTTACCGTACCCTATAGAAAGTTCCTTAGGAATTGCTCGAGATCTGAGGGCGGATTCCTGGGGCGAAAGGGGGTGACATGAATAGCGCTCCGCCGCTCCGACGCCGGCCGCCAAATTCTCCGGCCGTGAAAAATCCCTCTGATGGGAATCGCACCGCGCGCCTCGCAGAATCGCGATAATCAGCCGGCGAGCGAGGAGGTAGGGCTCGGCGTGGGGCAGCCGCCGGATAGGAGACAGCATGGCCGTAGCTGGGGGGGGGGGGGTCACCGGTCCCTGGTGAATGCACCCCAGGGCCGAGGGTGCATGCCGGTGATCGGGGTTGGTGTGGGGGGGTGGGTTGGGGTTGGAGTGGTGAGAGGACGGGGGGAGGGGGGTGCCGTGGCTCGGGGGTGCCGGGGATGGGAGTGCCAGGATGGGGATGCTGGGGATGGGGGTGTCGAGAATGGGGAGTACCGGGGATGGGGGTGCTGGGGATAGGGATGCCGGGGATGGGGGTGTCGGGAATGGGGGTGTCGGGGATGGGGGTGCCGGGGATGGGGGTGTCAGGGATGGGGGTGCCGGGGATGGGGGAGCCGGGGATGGGGGAGCCGGGGATGGGGGTGTCAGGGATGGGGGTGCCGGGGATGGGGGAGCAGGGGATGGGGGAGCCGGGGATGGGGGTGCCGGGGATGGGGGGTGTCGGGGATGGGGGTGTCGGGGATGGGGGTGTCGGGGATGGGGGTGCCGGGGATGGGGGAGCCGGGGATGGGGGAGCCGGGGATGGGGGTGCCGGGGATGGGGGTGCCGGGGATGGGGGTGCCGGGGATGGGGTGCCAGGGATGGGGGTATTGAGGATGGGGAGTACTGGGGATGAGGGTGTCGGGGATGAGGGTGTCGGGAATGGAGGGTGTCTGAGATGGGAATGCCGGGGATGGGAGTGCCGGGGATGGGGGTGCCGGGATGGGGTGCCGGGGATGGGGGTGCCGGGGATGGGGGTGCCGGGGATGGGGAGTACTGGGGATGGGGGTGTCTGGGATGGGGGTGTCGGGGATGGGAGTGCCGGGGTTGGGCGTGCCCTGGATGGGGGTGCTGGGGATGGGGTGCCGGGGATGGCGGTGCCGGGGATGGGAGTGCCGGAGTGGGGGTGTCAGGGATGGGGGTGCCGAGGATCGGGAGTACCGGGGATGGGGGTGCCGGGGATGGGGATGCTGGGGATGGGAGTACCGGGGATGGGGGTATCGAGGATGGGGGTGTCGGGGATGGGGTGTCGGGGATGGGGGTGTCGGGGATGGGGGTGTCGGGGATGGGGCTGTCGGGGATGGGGCTGTCGGGGATGGGAGTGCCGGAGATGGGGCTGTCGGGGATGGGAGTGCCGGAAATGGGATGTCGCGGATGGGGGTGCCGAGGATCGGGAGTACCGGGGATGGGCGTCCCGGGGATGGGGTGTACCGGGGATGGGGTGTGCCGGGGATGGGGAGTACCGTGGATGGGGGTGTCGGGGATGGGGGTGCCGGGGATGGGGGTGCCGGGGATGGGGGTGTCGGGGATGGGGAGTACCGGGGATGGGGAGTACCGGGGATGGGGGTGTCGGGGATTGGGGTGCCGGCGATGGAGAGTACCGGGGATGGGGTGTGCCGGGGATGGGGAGTACCGGGGATGGGGAGTACCGGGGATGTGAGTGCCGGGGATGGGGATTACCGGGGATGGGGGCGCCGGGGATGGGGGTGCAAGGGATGGGGTGCCGGGGATGGGGGTGCCGGGGATGGGGGTGCCGGGGATGGGGGTGCCGGGGATGGGGGTGCCGGGGATGGGGGTGCCGGGGATGGGGGTGCCGGGATGGGGGTGCCGGGGATGGAGAGTACCGGGGATGTGGGTGCCATGGATGGGGGTGTCGGGGATGGGGGTGCCGGGGATGGGGGGTGTCGGGGATGGGGGTGTCGGGGATGGGGGTGTCGGGGATGGGGGTGCCGGGGATCGGGGTGTCGGGGATGGGGGTGTCGGGGGTGTCGGGGATGGGGGTGTCGGGGATGGGGGTGTCGGGGATGGGGGTGTCGGGGATGGGAGTGCCTGGGAGGGGGGTGCCGGGGATGGGGGGTGTCGGGGATGGGAGTGCCTGGGAGGGGGGTGCCGGGATACCTAGATACATAGAAGAGAGTTGCAGGAGGAGGCCTTTCGGCCATTCGAGCCTGCTCCGCCATTCATCACGATCATGGCTGACCATCCAACTCAATAGCCTAATCCTGCTTTCTCTCCATAGCCTTTGATCCCATTCTCCCCAAGTGCTGTATCCAGCCGCCACTTGAATATATTCAAAGTTTTAGCATCAACTACTTCCTGTGGTAATGGAGGTGCTTTGGGCTGCTGAAGATGCACTTCAGGTGCCTGGACCGCTCTGGAGGGGCCTTCTAGTACCCGTCGGAGAGGGTCGGCCGCATCGTTGTGGTCTGCTGTGTCCTGCACAACATAGCCCAGCAGAAGGGCGATGTGCTGGAGGCAGAGGGCGGGGGGGGGGGGGGGGGGGGAGCAACACGACGAAGGGCCGGCCTCCCCAGATGAGGAGAATGGGGGCAATGTACAGGCCAGACGGGCTGGACATTGACAGGAGGTTGCCCACCGTTACCGGCTGGGCCAGCGGGCATAGGACTGGTTGATAGCCGCACGGTTCACAGACTGGGGGGTTGTGGGAATCACCGAGTATGGGCACAGGCAGCACAGTACGGCACCCACCCACCACCTTCACCCCGCCCACCACCAACCACCCTCACCCCTCCCACCACCAACCACCCTCACCCCACCCACCACCAACCACCCTCACCCCTCCCACCACCAACCACCCTCACCTCTCCCACCACCAACCACCCTCACCCCACCCACCACCAACCACCCTCACCCCACCCCCCACCAACCACCCTCACCCCTCGCACCATCAACCACCCTCACCCCTCCCACCGCCGTATCACCCTCATGCACACCACCCCTCCATTGCACATCCACCTGCGGCACAATGGGCAGGGCTCACACGATCACCAGTGGAAGCAGGTCTATTGCATGACATGGGGGATGATGGCAATCCACTCTGCAATGAGCTCCGGGCTCAACATCGTTAGACAATGTCTGACTCTTGGCCACAGTAACACCCTCCACCTGGACCGTCCTTGCATGCAGCCTTGACACTGTAGCGCACGGTCCCGTCATCTGCCGGGGGGATGGCGAGGGCAGCGTGGGGAGGGAGGGGGGCACAATCACCTGAACTCGACGTCCTATCACCCCTCACACACACACTGGTGCTCACCGTACGCATCGGACAGAGCACAGAGCAGCTTCTGTAGGTGTGAAAGTGATTTTAATCACAAACAGTTCATACAAGTGCCCTAGCCCCTATAACTAATCTGCGCCCTGCATCCATGCCAACTTACTCAGTGTCTAATTTTTTGGCCTTATGGGCCCTATGACTACGTCTAGGTGGTTCCCCAGTCAGTGCTGCAGAATTGGAGGTGGATTCCTGTGATTCCTGCCCTGTGACTAGGGTCCCCTTTGGTGGCCGTTTCCTGGGGCGGCCGTTTCCTGGGGCAGACTGCGGCTCAGGTGACTGGGATGGTGAGCTGCCAGCCTGTCCTGCCTGTTGCCCACCAGATGCACCTGGGACGGAAGTGGAGGGGGGGGGGGGGAGTCCGAGGTATCGCGGTGTTCTGCGACCTCCCCTGCAGGGGTACCCAGAACGGGCCCCAGCACCTCCTTCTCCCTTGGGGTGCTCTATGGCCTTGGGGCCTCTACATGGGCCAGGGGTGCGAACGCATCCAGCATCCGAGGCATCCCCGGCACCTGGCGCTGCCATCCTGGAGGCCCGCCCTGGTATCGACCAGGGTCTGCAAGTTTGCAGCCAGGGAGTTCAGGGTGTAGGCCATCCCTGTCTGTGTCTGGGCGACGCCGGTCAGCACCTGGGCAATGACACTGATGCCCCCGGCGATGGCCTGCTGAGACTGGGCCATGGCCTGCTGAAACTGGGCCAGGGCCTGCTGAGACAGGGCCATGGCCTGCTGAGACTGGGCCACAGCCTGCTGAGACTGGGCCATGGCCTGCTGAGACAGGGCCACGGCGTTGAGAGCCTCTGCGATCTGTAGCTAGCTCTGGCTCATGGCTGCCTGTGAGAGGGAAGCCATGTCCTGGGCCATGGACACTGCCTGCACGAAAAGCCCCAGGCCTTGCATAATGCTCCCCATGTCTGACACTGTTGCCCCCATTGCCTCCACCGCGGACGGCACCCATGCGGTGTCAGCCTGGGTGGCACGCATGACCGGCACCACCCCCTGCTCCTGGACGTGGGTGGACTCCTCCACCTGCGTCTGCAGCTGCTGCAAGCCGGCCGTCACCCCCTTCGATCGTTCCTGGGTCCGTGACTTTATCGGGACTATGGGTGGGTGTGGTAACCCCAGGAACCCAGGACTCTTCTGGGCGGCAGGTGGTTGCTGGGGCCGGGCTGCCCTCCGACCTCCCGGCCCCTCTGCTGCTCCTACCTCCACCTGCTGTACCAGTACGGCTGTGTTAGATAGATAGATAGAGAAATACAGCACAGAACAGGCCCTTCGGCCCACGATGTTGCGCCGAACTTTTGTCCTAGGTTAATCATAGAATTTTGGACAATTTTTCATGTCCAATCCACCCAACCTGCACATCTTTGGACTGTGGGAGGAAACCGGAGTACCCGGAGGAAACCCACGCAGTCACGGGGAGGATGTGCAGACTCCACACAGACAGTGACCCAAGTCGAAATCGAACTTGGGACCCTGGAGCTGTGAAGCAATTGTGCTATCCACAATGCTACCGTGCTGCCCTTAAGAAGTTAACCTACACTCCATTATTCTACCCTAATCCAAGTACCTATCCAATAGCCGCTTGAAGGTCCCTAACTTTTCCGACTCAACTACTACCACAGGCAGTGCATTCCATGCCCCCACTACTCTCTGGGTAAAGAACCTACCTCTGACATCCCCTCTATATCTTCCAACATTTATCTTAAATTTATGTCCCCTTGTAATGGTGTGTTCCACCCGGGGAAAAAGTCTCTGACTGTCTACTCTATCTATTCCCCTGATCATCTTATAAACCTCTATCAAGTCGCCCCTCATCCTTCTCCGTTCTAATGAGAAAAGGCCTAGCACCCTCAACCTTTCCTCGTATGACCTACTCTCCATTCCAGGCAACATCCTGGTAAATCTCCTTTGCACCTTTTCCAAAGCTTCCACATCCTTCCTAAAATGCACACAGTACTCCAAATGTGGCCTGACCAAGGTTTTGTACAGCTGCATCATCACCTCACGGCTCTTAAATTCAATCCCTCTGCTAATGAACGCTAGCACACCATAGGCCTTCTTCACAGCTCTATCCACTTGAGTGGCAACTTTCAAAGAACTATGAACATAGACCCCAAGATCTCTCTGCTCCTCCACATTGCCAAGAACCCTACCATTAACCCTGTATTCCGCATTCATATTTGTCCTTCCAAAATGGACAACCTCACACTTGTCAGGGTTAAACTCCATCTGCCACTTCTCAGCCCAGCTCTGCATTCTATCTATGTCTCTTTGAAGCCGACAACAGCCCTCCTCACTATCCACAACTCCACCAATCTTCGTATCATCTGCAAATTTACTGACCCACCCTTCAACTCCCTCATCCAAGTCGTTAATGAAAATCACAAACAGCAGAGGACCCAGAACTGATCCCTGCGGTACGCCACTGATAACTGGGCTCCAGGCTGAATATTTGCCATCCACCACCACTCTCTGTTTTCTATCGGTTAGCCAGTTTGTTATCCAACTGGCCAAATTTCCCACTATCCCATGCCTCCTTACTTTCGCATAAGCCTACCATGGGGAACCTTATCAAATGCCTTACTAAAATCCATGTACACTACATCCACTGCTTTACCTTCATCCACATGCTTGGTCACCTCCTCAAAGAATTCAATAAGACTTGTAAGGCAAGACCTACCCCTCACAAATCCGTGCTGACTATCCCTAATCAAGCAATGCCTTTCCAGATGCTCAGAAATCCTATCCCTCAGTACCCTTTCCATTACTTTGCCTACCACCAAAGTAAGACTAACTGGTCTGTAATTCCCAGGGTTATCCCTATTCCCTTTTTTGAACAGGGGCACGACATTCGCCACTCTCCAATCCTCTGGTACCACCCCTGTTGACAGCGAGGACGAAAAGATCATTGCCAACGGCTCTGCAATTTCATTTCTTGCTTCCCATAGAATCCTTGGATATATCCCGTCAGGCCCGGGGGACTTGTCTATCCTCAAGTTTTTCAAAACGCGCAACACATCTTCCTTCCTGACAAGTATCTCCTCAAGCTTATCAGTCTGCTTCACGCTGTCCTCTCCAACAATATGGCCCCTCTCGTTTGTAAATACTGAAGAAAAATACTTGTTCAAGACCTCTCCTATCTCTTCAGACTCAATACACAATCTCCCGCTACTGTCCTTAATCGGACCTACCCTCGCTCTAGTCATTCTCATATTTCTCACATATGTGTAAAAGGCCTTGGGGTTTTCCTTGATCCTACCCGCCAAAGATTTTTCATGCCCTCTCTTAGCTCTCCTAATCCCTTTCTTCAGTTCCCTCCTGGCTATCTTGTATCCCTCCAGCGCCCTGTCTGAACCTTGTTTCTTCAGCCTTACATAAGTCTCCTTCTTCCTCTTAACAAGACATTCAACCTCTCTTGTCAACCATGGTTCCCTCACTCGACCATCTCTTCCCTGCCTAACAGGGACATACATATCAAAGACACGCAGTACCTGTTCCTTGAACAAGTTCCACATTTCACTTGTGTCCTTCCCTGACAGCCTATGTTCCCAACTTCTGCACTTCAATTCTTGTCTGACAGCATTGTATTTACCCTTCCCCCAATTATAAACCTTGCCCTGTTGCTCACACCTATCCCTCTCCATTACTAAAGTGAAAGTCACAGAATTGTGGTCACTACCTCCAAAATGCTCCCCCACTAACAAATCTATCACCTGCCCTGGTTCATTACCAAGTACTAAATCCAATATGGCCTCCCCTCTGGTCGGACAATCTACATACTGTGTTAGAAAAGCTTCCTGGACACACTGCACAAACTCTACCCCATCCAAACTATTTGATCTAAAGAGTTTCCACTCAATGTTTGGGAAGTTGAAGTCGCCCATGACTACTACCCTGTGACTTCTACACCTTTCCAAAATCTGTTTCCCAATCTGTTCCTCCACATCTCTGCTGCTATTGGGGGGCCTATAGAAAACTCCCAACAAGGTGACTGCTCCTTTCCTATTTCTAACTTCAACCCATATTACCTCAGTAGGCAGATCCCCCTCGAACTGCCTTTCTGCAGCTGTTATACTATCTCTAATTAACAATGCCACCCCCCCACCTCTTTTACCATCCTCCCTAATCTTGTTGAAACATCTATAACCAGGGACCTCCAACAACCATTTCTGCCCCTCTTCTATCCAAGTTTCCGTGATGGCCACCACATCGTAGTCCCAAGTACAGATCCATGCCTTAAGTTCACCCACCTTATTCCTGATGCTTCTTGCATTAAAGTATACACACTTCAACCCATCTCCTTGCCTGCAAGTACTCTCCTTTGTCATTGTTACCTTCCCAACTGCATCACTACGTGCTTTGGCGTCCTGACTATCATCTACCTTCGTTGCTGGACTACAGATCCGGTTCCCATTCCCCTGCCAAATTAGTTTAAAACCCTCCCGAAGAGTACTAGAAAACCTCCCTCCCAGGATATTGGTGCCCCTCTGGTTCAGATGCAACCCGTCCTGCTTGTACAGGTCCCACCTTCCCCAGAATGCGCTCCAATTATCCAAATACCTGAAGCCCTCCCTCCTACACCATTCCTGCAGCCACGTGTTCAACTGCACTCTCTCCCTATTCCTAGCCTCGCTATCACGTGGCACCGGCAACAAACCAGAGATGACAACTCTGTCTGTCCTGGCCTTTAACTTCCAGCCTAACTCCCTAAACTTGTTTATTACCTCCACACCCTTTTTCCTACCTACATCGTTGGTACCAATGTGCACCACGACTTCTGGCTGCTCACCCTCCCCCTTCAGGATCCTGAAGACACGATCAGAGACATCCCTGGCCCTGGCACCCGGGAGGCAACATACCTTTCGGGAGTCTCGCTCGCGACCACAGAATCTCCTATCTATTCCCCTAACCATTGAATTTCCTATTACTATTGCTTTTCTATGCTCCCCCCTTCCCTTCTGATCCCCAGAGCCAGACTCAGTGCCAGAGACCTGGCCGCTGGGGCCTTCCCCCGGTAGGTCATCCCCCCCAACATCATCCAAAACGGTATACTTGTTTTGAAGGGGAACGGCCACGAGGGATCCCTGCACTGTCTGCCTGTTAGTTTTCTTTCCCCTGACTGTAACCCAGCTACTCTTGTCCAGTACCTTTGGTGTGGCTACCTCCCTGTAACTCTTCTCTATGACCCCCTCTGCCTCCCGGATGATCCAAAGTTCATCCAGCTCCAGCTCCAGTACCTTAACACGGTCTCTGAGGAGCTGGAGTTGGGTGCACTTCCTGCAGGTATAGTCAGCGGGGACACCAGTGGTATCCCTCACCACCCACATCCTACAGGAGGAGCATGCAACTGCCCTAGCCTCCATCCCCTCTTACTTTACAGAATTAGCTGCCCCTTGGACCAACTGGACCTCCGCCCTCCGACTCTACTTCCAGTCAGCTGTACTCTAAACTCCTGGCTCTCTTCACGCTCTTTGATAAATATAGGAAATTAAATGTCAGGAGCACCTTACTCCCTCCTCACCTAACTCCCTCAGTCACCAAACTCTCACTGTAGCACTCAAATGCCACAAGCTCAGCACTCTAGTTCAAACAAAGTCTGCACTGTAACTAGCTCCTATTTATACTGTGACTCTAGCTTCTGAAAACTGGCCTAATGCAATTAACTAATTAACAAGCTCCAGCTGCAAGTAAGTCCAAGTAGAACCTTGTTTAAAGCTGATTCAAAATTCACCTTCTTATAGACCAAACAGCAACTTTTAAGTTAATTAACTAAATAAAAGAAATACTAGACTTTAAATAAAAATGAACCCTTATACTCCCTCAGTCACCAAACTCTCACTGTAGCACTCAAATGCCACAAGCTCAGCACTCTAGTGCGCACCAGTTAGTGTACCAGAAGCCTCATCGCTAAAATGCCCAACCGAGGTGAGTGTCTCTGCGATGGTGGAGGGTGTAGGAGATACAAGTGGCGTAATGTCGAGGTCCTCATCGGATCCGAAGTCTGGGGTCCTCTGGGCTGGTGTTTCCTGTCCGTCCGTCCCCTGTGTGTGGGTGCCCTGGGTGGTTGAGTCCTGTGTGTGGGTGTTCTGGGTGGTTGTGTCCTGTGTGTGGGTGTTCTGGGTGGTTGTGTCCTGTGTGTGGGTGTTCTGGGTGGTTGTGTCCTGTGTGTGGGCGTCCTGGGTGGTTGTGTCCTGTGTGTGGGTGTCCTGGGTGGTTGTGTCCTGTGTGTGGGTGTCCTGGGTGGGTGTGTCCTGGGTGGGTGTGTCCTGTATGTGGGCGTCCTGGATGGTTGTGTCTTGTGTGTGTGTCCTGGGTCGGCTAGGATGGGGGCCTGTTGGTGTGGCTGCCCTCCCCATCGCTGGGTGTGGCCCTACGGTGTCACTGCACTGGCACTAGATGGAGGCGGCATACGCCTGAAGGCCTGAGTCTATCCCTGGCTCGTGGGCGCCCTGGCACTGGACGGGGTCATCGTATGCCTAATGGTCCTGGTCGGTCCCTGTCCTGTGGGCACCCTGGCACTGGGTGGGGGCGTCGAATACCTGATGGCGCGGGTCATTCCGTGTCCTCTGGGCGCCCTGGCGCTGGTCGGTATCCGCTGGGATGGGTGGGTCGACGTTTGGTCCTGCAATACACAATACAGCATGCATGGTTAGACACACAGACGGGGCTGGGGAGATGGAGAATGGGGGGAAGTGGGATGAGGGGAAGGGGAGATGGGGAAGGAGGTTGGGGGAGGGGGGATGGGAGGACTCACTTGGTGCGTTGGTTTGCGCTGTTCCTGGCGCCGGCGTTGGGCCATCCCGCCGATTGTGGAAGAATCCCGCCCTTTGTTACCATGAAAGACAAAGAATGACTCATGGTGAAGGTATGAAATAAATCTGATGAAATGTATGCTTACGTTTGTACAGTTGTTAGAGGGCGGGTTGGGGATTGGTGCCCAAGGCTGAAAAGAGGCACTAGCTAGTGGATTCACTAGCTTGGCCCTGCCAGGTCTTTGAACGTTTCCATCAGTCCTGGGACTGAGGTCGTCACCAGTGACACTGGCACCCATTTGTCAGGGCTGAAATGGCAAGCTCGTGTGATTTCCTCCCATGGGCAACTCGCAGTATGTGTCTTTGCTACACAGTGTACAGGACAAACAGTGTCCAGACAGATATTTAAATAAAGTGGCTCCAGCGGGTCAGTGCTGGACACTGTCAACGTGTGGAAGTTTCATCTCCGGGAACAACACGGGTTTGAATGTCCAATGGGACTCCCGATATCCACCTCCAATTAGTATATCCTGCCATCCACCTCCAATTAGTATATCCTGATATCCACCTCCAATTAGTATATCCTGATATCCACCTCCAATTAGTATATCCTGATATCCACCTCCAATTAGTATATCCTGATATCCACCTCCAATTAGTCTATCCTGATATCCACCTCCAAATAGTATATCCTGATATACACCTCCAATTAGTATATCCTGATATCAACCTCCAATTAGTATATCCTGATATCCACCTCCAATTAGTATATCCTGATATCCACCTCCAATTAGTATATCCTGATATCCACCTCCAATTAGTCTATCCTGATATCCACCTCCAATTAGTCTATCCTGATATCCACCTCCAATTAGTATATCCTGATATCCACCTCCAATTAGTATATCCTGATATCCACCTCCAATTAGTCTATCCTGATATCCACCTCCAATTAGTATATCCTGATATCCACCTCCAATTAGTATATCCTGATATCCACCTCCAATTAATATATCCTGATATCCACCTCCAATTAGTATATCCTGATATCCACCTCCAATTAGTATATCCTGATATCCACCTCCAATTAGTCTATCCTGATATCCACCTCCAATTAGTATATCCTGATATCCACCTCCAATTAGTATATCCTGATATCCACCTCCAATTAGTATATCATGATATCCACCTCCAATTAGTATATCCTGATATCCACCTCCAATTAGTATATCCTGATATCCACCTCCAATTAGTATATCCTGATATCCACCTCCAATTAGTCTATCCTGATATCCATCTCCAATTAGTATATCCTGATATCCACCTCCAATTAGTATATCCTGATATCCACCTCCAATTAGTATATCCTGATATCCACCTCCAATTAGTATATCCTGATATCCACCTCCAATTAGTATATCCTGATATCCACCTCCAATTAGTATATCCTGATATCCATCTCCAATTAGTATATCCTGATATCCACCTCCAATTAGTATATCCTGATATCCACCTCCAATTAGTATATCCTGATATCCACCTCCAATTAGTATATCCTGATATCCACCTCCAAATAGTCTATCCTGATATCCACCTCCAATTAATATATCTTGATATCCATCTCCAATTAGTATATCCTGATATCCACCTCCAATTAGTATATCCTGATATCCACCTCCAATTAGTCTATCCTGATATCCACCTCCAATTAGTATATCCTGATATCCACCTCCAATTAGTATATCCTGATATCCACCTCCAATTAGTCTATCCTGATATCCACCTCCAATTAGTATATCCTGATATCCACCTCCAATTAGTCTATCCTGATATCCACCTCCAATTAGTATATCCTGCGTATTGTCAGCTTTTCAAATGGCAAAAGTTAGAATGATACAGTGTTACAGCACAGCAAGAAGCTCTTCGGCCCATCGTGTCTGTACTGGCCATCAAGCACTTACCTATTCTAATCCCATTTTCCAACACTTGGTCCGTAGCTTTGTGTATGCCATGGCGTTTAAAATGGTAAAATGTTTCGGGAAATAATGTACAGAAAATGTGTAACAAAGAATCAGTTTTACAGACTGACTGTTGAATCCAGTTGTGAAACTGAATCCAAAAATAGGTTCTAAAAAAGCTCCGAAAACAATTTTAATAAAGCTGTGCGAATCAATGGAGCTGATGTTCCCACTGACCTGCTGTAAAAACAGCGGATCCTCCCAGTCATGAGTTCAATTGAATACATCTTTATATTTCCTTGCACACTTGATTTCACTTTGCTCTGAGACTTTGACTTATTTATTCTAATTTCACCCTGTCCACATTTTTCACTCATTTGTTACTTTGTCAGGCGGCTCCGACCAATTTGTTTTTCTTTAAAATCGTGTTTTTCTGTGAGGTGTGTTGATGTCAAAGTTTGAAATGTGATTGGTTTGTGATTTGCATGTTTACATGTTTGCTCTCTGTCAGTCTGTTTGCTTCTTCGCTCGCCTCGCTGTTATAACCAGCCTGCATTGGGGGAGGGTTTGAAATCGCTGCTTGGACCCAGTCTGCTGGGCCCTAGGCCCTGCTTTAAATGCCGTTTCCAGGTATTTCACAAGCTCTCGCCGAGCTCCTACTGCTGCCCCGGCCCCAATACCCCAGCTCCTGGCAGCTCTCTCCCGCCAGCAGCCTACTGAGTTTGGCTCCATCTGTCTCACCCCCAAAGGGAAGGGGAGATGTGGGATGGGCGTGGAGAACCCGCGCCCTCCCCGGATATCCAACTCCTCCCGCCCCACACAGTCAAACTCAACCCACTCCATATCTACCATTAAAGCTTCCTGGAGTTGGTGCGGTAGATGCAGTGAGATAGCAAGAGAAAGGATGCTTCTCAATATATCCTGGACCTGTTGGTTAATTCTCAGAACATCACTTAAGACAGAAGCGGGTTATGTTAACCGGCAGGTTCTATGTTGTGTCGGTCAGTTGGGTACTAATCAGCTGAGTTATTTTGCGATAGTTCAATCGGGCTTGTTTTCCCCTCGAGCCTCTGCTCAGTACCCGTGCATAGACATTTCAATTCCGGAATGAACATTACCTCTGCCATTGGATCCTATTTTGTTTTTGCGGCTGGTTAAAACCATTGATTCAGTCTAATTTACCAGTCCGCACTTTACGTCCTTGCCTCGGCAGTCCACAACCAGATTCACAATTCAGCCCAAATCCTTTTTTTCTATATTGTCTGGAAATTTAGATTCTAGAAACTAATTCTCATGACTTATCCAGAAAGATTTCGAACCCAGTACTTGAAACTGCTTGGCCATCACGTGAGCTATTTGCATGTATTATTAACAGTATTTTAAATATATTTTTATTCTTTTTCACATTTTCTCCCAAATTTACACACAACAATAAACAATAATCAGTAACGAATGTAATGTCAATCCCCATATCAATAACAACAATCCCACCCTCCCACCAAACCCCCAAACATTGGCCCGCATGTTAACATAAACAAATGACAAAAAGGAATCAGGAATCACCCATGAGCACCATTAACCATACAGTCCCCCTCCCCCCAACCCTCCCACCCACCCCTTCTGCTAATGAACGATGTAATCCAATTCTCAAAAGTGTATAATGAATAACGCCTTTGAATTGTAGAACCCCTCCATCCTCCCCCAGTTCAAATTTGACCGTCTCAATAGTCAGGAATTCCAGCAGGTCCCCCCACCACGCTAGGGCACAGCGTGGAGAGGTTGATCTCCATCCCAACAGGATCCACCTTCAGGCGATCAATGAGGCGTAGGCTACAACATCTGCCTCTGCACCCGTTTCCAACCCCGGCTGGTCCAACACCCCGAATATGACCTCCCGAGGGCCTGGGTCCAGTTTCACGTGCACCACTTTAGAGATTACTCTAAAAGCCTCCTTCCAGTAATCCTCCAGCTTTGGACAGGACCAAACCCCCCCCCCCCCCCCCCCCCCCCCCCCCACACACGTTCACACACATCTTCTACCCCCTCAAAGACCGGGCTCAACCTCATCCTTGTAAGGTGGAGGAATTCACCCTCCGGAGCACCTCACACCAGAACCCCTCCTCCATACCCTCTCCCAACTCCTCCTCCCAATTTGCCTTAAGCCCTTCCAGTGGTGCCTTCTCCTCTTCCAAAATAGCCCTGTAAGCCACCCATACTACCCCCTTCTCCAGTCCCCCTGTCGTCAGCACCTCCTCCAGCAATGTGGAAGCTGGCTCGATCAGAAAGCTCTGTATCTCATTTCTGACAAAGTCTCGAACCTGCATGTATCTAAATATTTCTCCCTGCTCCAGCCCATACTTCGCTTCCAGCTCCTTCAATCCTGCAAACCGACCCCCAAGAAACAAATCTTTTAGTGTCCTAATTCCTTTCTCCTCCCATGTCTGAAAATTTCCATCCCACTTCCCTGACTCAGACCTATGGGGTTCCCCCGAATCGGCATTTCCCTTGACCCTGCCCTCAACCCGAAGTGCAGGTGAAACTGCCTCCAAATACTTAACAAAGCTTTTACTACCGGACTCCCTGAGTATTTCCCCAGGGACGTCAGGAGTGGCGCTGTCGCTAGCACCTTCAATCCTGACCCCATACCCAAACTCTCCTCAATTCTGGCCCCTTGGGAGTCAACCCCTCTGACCCAGCTCCGTACTTTCTCCACATTGGCCACCCAGTAATAATACATCAGGTTCACAAGACCCAAACCCACTACCTGCCTTCCTCTCTGTAGCAGCACCTTTATAATTCTGGCCACCTTCCCTCCACATATGAATGAGGTAATCATCCCTTATCCCTTCAATCTCACTAAAAAGTGGCTTTGGCAGGAAAATCGGCAGGCATTGAAAAATGAACAGAAACCGCAGCAATAGATTCATTTTATTTGCCTATATCCAACCCGCCAGT
Source organism: Scyliorhinus canicula (assembly GCF_902713615.1). NCBI lineage: Eukaryota > Metazoa > Chordata > Chondrichthyes > Carcharhiniformes > Scyliorhinidae > Scyliorhinus > Scyliorhinus canicula. The sequence goes on along the minus strand of NC_052159.1, from coordinate 58,962,634 downwards.
GACAGAGGGAGTTATTAACACTATTTGTTAGCATTTATTTATTCACAATCATTGGTCAATCATGGAGCTACTTAAATATTACTGACAAATATATTCACACAGGGAAGGAGTAATTAGCAATTGCGCAATAACCAGACAGTGAACATCACTTCCTGAGTTTCTTTGGGGAAACTATGGAGCTGAGAGGATCACAATTTGAAATCCTTGTTAGAATCATAGAATGGCTACAGCTGCTCGGCCCGTCCTGTCTGTGCCTGCCCTCTACAAAACTCAGTTAGTCCCTCTCCCCTGCCTTCCCAGTAATCCTTCCTTTTTTCAGATTATTATCCAATTCACTTTTCCAAGTCCTGATTCTGCCTCCTTCAGACTCCAGTCCCGAAGCCCTCACTGTGTAAAAAGGTTTTTCGCAGCACAGCCTTTGATTTTTTTGCCATGCATCTTAAGTTTGGCTCTTGACTTTTCTGCCAATGGCTACCATTTCTCCCAATCTCCCTTCTACTAATCACTTCCCATCCTTCCCTTCTATTTTTTAAAATTTAGAGTACCCAATTATTTTTTCTCCAATTAAGGGATTTCTCCAATTTAGCATGGCCAATCCACTTAACCTGCACATCTTTGGGTTGTTGGGGGTGAAACCCATTCAGACATGAGAAGAATGCACAAACTCCACACGGACAGTGACCAAGGGCCGGGATTCAAACCCAGATCCTCAGCTCCGCAGTCCTAGTGCTAACCACTGCACCACATGCTGCCCCAGCCTTCCCTTCTAATAGGGAACAATCCTACCTCCTCAAATCGGTCCAGGTAACTAAAATCACTCATTCGGGAATTCATCCTGGAATGGCAGCATGGTGGCATAGTGGTTAGCACTGCAGCCTCACAGTGCTGGGGTCCTGGGTTCGATTCCAACCTCGCGTGACTGTTTATATTCCAGTCACTTCTTGAACTTAGTCTGCAATGCTGAATGAAGCTGCATCCTGTGGGAGAGTTTAAAGATGTGCAGGTTAGGTAGATTGGCCATGCCAAATTGCCCATTAGTGTCCAAAACGCAAGGTGGGGTGATTGTGTTATGGGTGGGGCGTGACCCTAGGTAAGGTGCTCTTTCGGAGGGTTGGTGCAAGTTTGATGTGCTGAATGGCTTCCTTCCGTACTGTGCTGATTCTATAAACCAGAAAACATAGATAATATGAAAATCCTGAGAAAAGAGTTTGAGGTTGGAAGCTTAAAGCAGTTTACTAGTATTCAGAATTCCCATTTTCTGAGGGTGAGGAGAAATGGAACGACAGAAACTCAAAATTGGTTGTTTTTTTTTCAGAAACGTCGAAGGCGGTCACTGTTAAGTTTGCAAATTATTCCCTGACCCTAGTAAAGGGAAACAAGCATTCGTCGACAGGTACTCTAACTGGAGAAACATTAGAAGAGATATTGCTAATCATGAAACTTCTAAAGCTCATATTAAAGCTATGTGTTGCATTCATTCAAAGATGAAAATTATCTGTCAGATTTTATTCTGCGTTTTCAGCTCAGTTTGAAAAGGAGTGTTCTTATAGGAGGAAAATGCTGAGACGCATTGTTGCCACAGTCAAACTGTTGTCTTCTTTAGGATTATCTCGAAGAGGACATGATGAGTCATAAGGGTCAAGTTGAAGAAATAATTTTTTAACCTGCTTGGAATATCTCAGTGAATTTAATGAACCTCTCAAAGAGCATTTCAAAGGTTATCAATATTGTGGCTCAGGGAAGACCAACGTTTTAACATGCCAAACATATGATGACTTTGTCACTATAACAGCAGATCAACTCAGAAACAAATTCACTAATGAAGTCAAAGATTGCAAGTAGCATTCCGTAATAGTTGATTCAACAGCAGATGGTACTAATGTGGACCAATTAACATTAATTTTAAGACATGTGACCAGCGATGGTGAAGTTGTAGAGTGATTTCTTTTTGATTTGGCCACCTACAATCCCACACTTCTGAGTATCTGGAGACAACTGTTTTGGAAATCATTTCAAATTTAGGTTTGGACATCAAAAATTGTTGTGGACAGATCTTCGATGATGCCACAATTATGGCAGGAAAATATTCAGGTCGACAAGTAAGACTGAGCAATGGAAGCCCCTGTGCATTATTCGTCCCATGTTCCAGTCACTTCTTGAATTTAATCTGCAAAGCTGCATTCTGTGAGAGAACTGTACATTGTTCGAAATGTATCTGCCTTTTACTTTTGTTTCCACGCATTGATGGAATATGTTGCAATGACGCTTGGAGCAGGTAAATGGAAAACATTAGACCATCAAAAGAATTTGTGACACAAGGTGATCCTCTCATACAGATGCTGTTTTGGATTTGAAAATTAACTTTGCTGATATAAAAGAAACCTTATTAGCCATACCCGCATCAAATTCAGAACAAACGCCTGTGAAAGGGGAAGTAAACTTCTGAGAGAAATTTGAATATTGCAGTTTTTGTTCTTTTGTGGAATCGTTTACTTCAAATAAGTAATGCCATCAGCAAATGATTGCAAAATGTTGATACAACCCTGTTCAATGCTGCACAATCATTAGCCTTACTTAAATGTTCTGTAATGGAAATTCAAAATGACTATTGCTCAGTGGAAGCAAAGGCACCAACATTAACAAAACATATAGATCCCTCTGATGATGAGAAATGAAAAAGACAGAGGATGTTATTTTTCAATGAAACTAGAGACAATGAAATCACTTTAAAAGGGAAAGAGAAGTCATCATTGAGACTGCCAATGTTATGTGTGATACAATAATGGTGCAGTTGCAGAGTAGAAGTGAATCTCTGAATAAAACTGTTGATTTATTTTGCATGCATTTTGACAGATGCTTGGATGAAAATGCTAAAAGCCACTGCAGTAAGAAATTAAGTGAATTCTACTGGAAGGGCATAGACACAAATTCTTTTGAGGACGAAGTGAAAGAATTAATTAATTTCATCGTTAAAATTATCTCTGTGCTTTGAGATCACCAGCTGATTTGTACAGACTTGTAGTTAATGGTGTGCAGGAAACCTTTCCAAATGTGGAAAAAAAAATTGAAACTATTTTTTACAATACCTGTCACAAATGCTTCTGGTGAATTTTCCTTTTATGTGTTGAAAAATAATTTAAAATTATTTGTCAAGCATGATGAGCCAGGAGCATTTGACAAGTTCAGTAGTATTGACAATTGAAAGTGCATCTTTACAAGAGTTTACCTACTATTACCACAGTCTCACAAACCTCGGAGTCCCAACACAAGCAAATGAATCAATAATATGTACAGAGTTTCTGTGATCTTTGGCCCTTGACTGCTCCAATGACATACAGGCAACAGATTTGTAACTGAAACACAACAGCTGTTTATTTACAAAATGTAATAATTATAATAGAATAATGGCCAGCTTATCTACTACTCCCCCTTTTACTGTCCCACTCTCTCCCTAAGTACACACATGACAGACATACACATGCAGTGGGAGGGGAAAGATGTAAAATATTTTAGAGGATTAATTTGAAATGAAAGATGAGCATCCTTACATTTTAGAATGGGTTTTAAACAACTGACCCTGCTCTCAGCTGGTGGCTTGTCTGGATTTCTTTAAGACTTTCCTCGACTCCCCTCAAATCTAGTTCTCAGCCTGAGTTTTACTGTTACTTGGTTTTCAGACTCACTAGAGTGTCCTTCAGCTGTGCTGAGGGGAAAACAGAGTTTCCAATTGGGTGTCTAAGAGAGATTTACCCTTTCGGGGAGAGGGAAACTCAAAGAGCCTGCCTCGGCTCAGAGTTCAAAACAAAACAATTGGAAACACAGTCTCACAGAGGAAGGAACATTCCAGAATGGTCAGCACCAATCAGCATAGTTTATCAGCTAAGACCCGGCAAACTGAAACAGCCCATTGGCCACCAGCCAAGTCCATCAAGCGGTGTCATCACTGATGTTGACCAAACAACACATCCTGCTGGAAGTTCTTGTTTCTTAAATTAAAGGTGAAGTCCATCTTGAAGGCGCAGGTCCCATTAACTATCCAGCTACAAAAAATGAAATAACAGAATAACAGAAATGAAAAGGAAAAAACAAGGGACAGATAGGGATTAACAAGAGGATCCTTACATCTACGATGATGTAATTTATGATTTTGTAAAGAAAATTTGGCAAATAAAGCCATCTAAATTGTCATGCCAATAAGGGATGAAGCAAGAAAATCCTAAAAGTCTGACCCTCTTCATTATTCTCTTGTTTAAATTCTGTTTTTGAAAATGGGCCATTGCTAGTCTGATATAATGGCTGCAGCTGATCACATGCTGGTTATTCTAACCTCCATATCTCTCAAAAACTGGCTTTCAGAAAATCTCTTGGAAAAAGAGTGGAATCCTGCAGTTAAAGCCACTGATATTGGACTTGGACTCGCTAGACACTCCACTCGCATGACTTTACAGCAATAACTTATTTTCATTTTGTGAGAGGAAGTAAGGAAGTTAACACAGAATAAGACCGTGTGAAATATACTAAAAGGCAGCATATGCATCTTGTTGATTGGAGTATTTACTCCTGCACTGGACTGGCTCATTCTGTCCCACACTGGCCTGTGCTGCAGTGATATCATTGCCTCAAGACTCACACATTGCAATATTGACCATCTTTACCATCATTTTGACAAGAGGTAAGCTTGGATTTCATCTCAGCAATTATTCATACTGGCATGTTTTTTCAACTTAAAAAGCAGTGATCATTTTCTGTATTTATGTGGATTCCGCCTTTGCGTTCTATGCGACGAGTGGTGTGAGGTTTGGTGGGGGGAGGCAGGGTGCAGAAATGAAGGTGAGCGTGGAGTCCCACAAACTGTAAATTTGCCTCTGTGCATCGCTCTCTGTACACCAGTCCCATTGTCCAAAAACCTGGATTATTCTACTGAACAACATTGCAGGAGTACCTTCACCACATGGATTATAGCAGCACAAGAAGAAAAGTAGAAATTGGCAATACAATTGTTAGGGTGCGGTGTTCACACTCACAAAATAAGTTTTATTTTAGTCAACAGCTCAAAATTATTCTATCCCTAGACCTCAAAGCTGTGACAACCCGCAAGCTTGGCATCATTAACACTGCAATGAAGTTACTGTGAAAATCCCTTAGTCGCCACATTCCAGCGCCTGTTCAGATACACTGACGGAAAATTCAGAATGTCTAATTCACCTAACAAGCACGTCTTTTGGGACTGGAGCACCCGGAGGAAGCCCACACAGACACAGGGAGAACGTGCAGACTTCGCACAGACGGTGACCCAAGCCAGGAATCGAAACCGGGTCCCTGGCACTGTGAAGGAACAGTGCTACCCATTTGTCCCACTCTTTTCAGCTTGGCTGATAGCCTGCACTATAAATAATTGTGGGGGAATATCTTTAGATACATGTCGAGTAGACGTTGTCCTTTTGAGGAAAGCCATTTGTGTACAGAGCCCTGGGAAATTTTCTGCCAAATGTTGTGGTGAAAGAAAAGATCACCTGGTCTCCAAATCTCCTCAGGTATTCAGTTCCTCTCTTAACTCTGGTGGGAATCTGGAGGAATCCACCAGGAAACATTGCTCACTGTAATTTCCAGTTAATAATCCTTTGCTTGCATTGACTCCAAGAAGTGCTCATGGATCCCGAGGGTGGGCAAAAAGTCACTATCTCACAGCAAATAGATACATTCCTAACTCACCTTGCTACAATGGGGAGTGTAATTACCAGAATCATGCCCTTTGAATTTTCAAATCTCTGATAATTTACGCGGTCATAAAGCATTGCACTTGTGGATAATGAAGCTTTGTGATGAACAAGAGAGTTTAATGATTTAATTGCTCAGTTTAATGTAAAAGGGTGAAATGTTTCTTCTGTGAATTTAGTTATAGAACTTTTTTAATGAATTGTGTTAAATAAAAGTTTATCACACTCTAGTGATGCCGACATTATTGATAAAATGGGACTAGAACTGCCTTCCCTCTTTAACAGCTGCTGTAGATTTGCCATTGTTGATGGATTTATGATGATAGCATTCTTACCATATTCTCAAGTGTAGTACTGGGTGTGCCATTGGTCAATCAATACAACCTCCTGGTCGCAATGGCAATTATTTATCTTTTGTTTGCATTGAACGGCGAAGCTAAATATTCATGCTGTCTTCATGACTCATGGCGAAATAAATGTGGAGAATTTTTATATATCTGCCTTAAGGAGCGGCATGGTGGACAGTGCTTAGTATTGCTGCCTCACAGCTCCAGGGACCTAGGTTCAATTCCAGCTTTGGCGGACCGTCTGTGCAGTTTGCATATTCAGGTTTCCTCCCACAATCCAAAGATGTGCAGGTTAGGTGGATTGGCCATGCTAAAAAAATTACACTTCGTGTACAGGGTTATGGGGATATGAGCCTAGATAGATTGCTCTTTCAGAGGGTCAGTGCAGACTCGATGGGCCAAATGGCCTCCTTCTGCACTGTAGGGATTCTATGATTTTCTGATAAGGAAATATTCAAAATGGCAAGTTGTGCCTGCAAGGAGGTCAGAGTGAGCCCATGTCAGTATTATTAATCTGTCTTAATAGTTTGAGGGCTTAAAATGAAATTAAAAAGTAGGTTTTAATAGGCAAAAGAAACAATAGCACGCTTTTATTTTAACTACAATTTTTTTCCAGTTACTTCTCCCAAGCATGTGTTTCCTCTTGGGTGAAAACACAAGTGGAAGAATAGTGCACCTGTGTTTTGCCACTGCCTAGCAATATTGAACACTGATTTTATAGGTTTCTGATTTTCATTCAACACTGGTGCAGTGTTAATGCTAGAACATGGGTTGTGTGATCTTGCCACATTACAAAACCCAATAAAATGCCAACATCAAAGCGTGAGCAACCCCAAGGCAATTCTTTCAATTCACTACACACACAAGATCTTTGCTATAAAATAAACACTTGCATTTATATAGCGTATTTCATGTTCCCAGGATTCCCAGACACAAATCACAGCCACCGAATGCTTTTCAAGTGCAGTTAATGTTCTGTAAGGCAAACATGGCAGCCGTTATACACACAACAAGGTCTACCAGACATCATATGATAAATGACATAGCCCAAATCTTTGGTGGGGGATAATTGTTGGCCAAGACAACTGGAGAACTCTCCTTCCACATCTTCGAACAGTGCTACAATCCTAATGTACACTTGAACAGTCTGATCTCTGAACTTCAGTTTAATATCTGATTTGAGAGAAGGCAGTATTAAATGCAAGTGTCAACTTATGTGCTTAACTCTTGGCAACGGTGTTTGGCCCTAGCTGTCTGACGCAGAAGCCAGAATGCTACCTAACCATTGAGGTACACATGATATTTATCACACCCACTGAGCAGATAAATGGAGGCTTTGTTTAACTCCTCATGCAGTATTGTAAAGCACTGCTGCACAAAGCATTGCTTTGGTGCTCATCACCCCTCGATTCCATGCCTCTTAATGTTTATGGATGAAAAATCCCAGACTGCTGAGTGCAGCCCAAATCTTTGGCAAACTAACATTCTGAAGCAGTTTGATAACAAGTTACGTGACAGGTATTTCAAGTTTTGATTAAGAATAAAATATTGCTTTACTAAAATATTTTTCAAAACTGCTACTCATGAAGTATAGTAAGAAGTCTTAAACACCAGCTTAAAGTCCAACAGGTTTGTTTTGAATCACTAGCTTTCAGAGCGCAGCTCCTTCATCAGGTGAAGTATGAAGTATGATTGATGAATTGGCAGATGTCTGATGTGATACATGTTTGAATAGCCAGAATAAATGATACTCGAGCTCCCAAAGTGCCTGAATATCTGCCCTGACAGGCATGTACCTAACACTGTTGCTTAACACTCAAGAAGCTCACCACTATTCAGGACACAGCAGCCTGCTTGATTGACACCCCATCCACCAGCTTCTACATTCACTCTCCTACCAATGCACAGCCGCAACAATGTGTACCATCTATATGATGCATTACAGCAACTCACTGATGCTCCTTAAACTCCACCAACTGGAAGAACAAGGGCTGCAGATGCTAGGGGATATCACCACATAGAAACTCCCCTCCAAGTCACACACAATCCTGACATGGAACTATATTTGCCGTTCCATCACTTGTCACTGGGTCAAAATCCTGGAACTCCTTTCTGAACAGCACTCTGTGTATACCTACTCCAAATGAACTGGAGAGGTTCATGAAGACAGTACACCATCACCTTCTCGAGGACAATTAGAGATGGGTAATACATGTGGATTGGGCCAGTGACACCCACAGCCTGTGAAAGCATAAAAAATGCATTTATCTTTCAATTTCAACAACATATCCCTTTATGACTCACTGAAACAGGTTTTCATTTCATATATAATAAAATCAGAAAATGCAGGAAAATCTTAGCAGGTCTGGCAGCAGCTGTGGAGGGAGAAATAGAGTTAAAATTTCCAGTCTGGATGACTCTTTTACAAAACCAAAGAGGGACAGAAATGTAATGAATTGTATAGTTGGAGAGGAAGTGGAGGAGGTGGGTCAGGAATAGGTCGGAGCTAAAGAGATTGACAAAGATGTCATGGGCACAAGATTTCCAGCATCCGCAGTATTTTTCTTTTATAGAGGTTTGCATTTTAGTTCTGTTTGAATTCATAATCCTATGGGAGAATTTTGTAAAGTCACATCAATCCAAAGTAATTTGTGGGGCAATTAGGAGTGGCCAATAAATGCAGGTCTAGCCAGCGATGAGCACACTGCAAGATCGAATTTTTAAAAAGATCACCAGTTCCACATTAAGAAAAAGAATTGATTTTAACTCTCAAGGCATGTTTATTCATTTTTAAATTCAGTATTAAGAAGAAATATTGATTGCATGTTTTTGATTACTGTAATGAATATCATTAAAATTTTATGTTTTATGTACTCTGTTATGTGTCTACTAATGTTGTCATAAGTATTGATATAACGGTATAGTGACATCAATAACTGTTACCCTGCTAAATAACCCTTCTACGTCTACTTAGCAGAGAAAATGCTGTGATCAACATTTGAAGAATTTGTTTCACCAGCTATCTACAGTTTCTGAAGCAATTTGTTTGATTCATTTACAATTTCCTTCACTGATGAACTTTCTAACTGTGACAAATGCAGGATTTTAGATAGAGTGAATTATAAACATTTGTCAATTTAAGGGTTACGAGGCTGGGATTTGAGTGTGTTTGACTGAAGTAGTCATGTTTTTAAAAATAATTTTGTTTTGCAAGACCAGAAAGCTTTTAGGAGCCAGAGGTGAAATTGACCAGATTAATGTGTTTTCAGTCTGGCCGAATGCAATGTTGGTTGAGAATCCCTGGGGAGTTCATGTACTTTCAGCCCAGAGAGTTCATTTGTTTTCAGTGCCAGGAGCCAAAAATCTAAGGAACGAACCAGGTCAGTCATATATAGAATTCTAAAGAATTAAACAAAATACTTTTGATAGGTGGATAAGAGCATTACAAATAGAACATACGCATGACGCTCTGAGGGAAACTATTATTTTGGAGCAATTTAAAGATTCACTTCCTGCAGTAGTGAAAACTCATGTGGAAGAGCAAAGAGTTAAACCTGATCGACTGACAGCAGACATGGCAGATGATTTTTAATTGGTTCACAAAGCAAAGTCTGGTTTTCAACATCAATTTCAAACTGTGAAGGATAAAAATTAGGGAAATGAAAAATTCACAGGTGGTCAATGCAAAGGAGGTTTAGTTGGTGATGTTGTTGAGTTTGCCTCAGAATAAAACAGAAACCTATGATAGTGGAAGCGAGGTAAGGTTGGACTTGTGAAGTCTCAGTGTTGATGACTGAAAAGTACTGGGAAGGCAAACTTGGTAAAACAGGATAAGCCAGTGGGGTTTATTAAAGTGGGGGGAAAAACACTGTCCTAATAGAAGAGGTTGGGGGATAAGCAGGAACCAGAACCTTTTAAGGATTTTATTTGTGGGGGTAAGGTTTACTCGTATATACAAGGTGGATTAGACAAGGAGCTAAAGATCTTAAGGGATACAGGACCAAGTCAGTCTTTAATGGTGAGAGATAAGGAGATATGTAGTTTGGAATGAGTATTGACCTAAAAGATGGTAATATGTGGAATTAATTTTGTGAGGAGTAGTGTGACATTATGTAAGGTAAGGTTAGAGAGTCGAGTGACAAGTTTTCCAGGGGTACAATTTATCCTGGGTAATGATATACCTGGATGGGAGTGCAGCCTACTGTGGTGGAAAAGCCAGTGGAAAGTCAAACAGCTGAGGTGCTGAAAGAAGTATATCATGGAGTGTCTCCTGATTGTGTGGTGACAAGATCACAAAGTCCCACAGGTTGAGACAGGAGGAAGAGAACTTGAGGAGTGCCGATAAGGAGACTGAGATTCAGTTTTCAGAAACCATGTTTGATCAGTTTGTCAGTAAGGAACAAGAGCAGCGTGATGGATGAAGTGGATATCTTTTGCTGAGGAGAGTTAAGTGAATTAAAGCAGAAAAATTCTGAGATAAAGCAGTTGTATCAGAAAGCATGAATGGAAATAGAATCTGAGTGTTTACCACAGTGTGATTACATTAGAAATAATGAATGAATGAGAAATTGGAGGCCTTTACATATTCAAGCAGATGAGAAATGGCAGAAGTTCATCAAGTGGTCTTACCGGTGGGTTATAGAAAGGAGGTTTTGCGGGTAGCGCATGAGGTTCCAGTAGTCCATAAGTCCATAAGGTATAGAAGCAGAATTAGACCATTCAGCCCACTGGATCTTCTCTGCCATTTGATAATGGTTGATATGGTCCATATCCCCATTCTCCTGCCTACTCCCCATAACCCCCGATCCCCTTATTAATCAAGAAATCCCTTTATTAATCAAGAACACTAGATTTTTGCTTGAGGTGCTGTTACCTACATGGCTACAAACAAGAGCTGGAAGGTGGAATAAGACAGAATAGTTCTTTCTTAGAATATAATAACGAGCAGCAGGAGTAGGCAATTTTAGCCTTGCAAGCCAGCCCAACCATTCAATATAATCATGGCTGATCTCATCATTGCCTCAACTCCATCGTCCTGCCCATTCTCCTTAACCTTACTCATTGCCTCACTATCCACTGCACTCTGGGGTAGCCAATTCCACAGATTCACCATCCTTTGGGAGAAGTAGTTTCTCATCATCTCTGTTTCAAATTTGCTACCCTTTATTCTGAGACTCTGATCTTGTTGTAGAATGCCCCACAAGAGGAAGTATGTGCTCCATGTCTACGTTTTCCATATCTTTTATCATCTTATATACCTCAATTTCATCTCCCCTCATTCTTCTAAATTCTATAGATTATAGGCCTAAACTGCTCAATCTCTCTTCATGAATCAATCCCCTCATCTCTGGAATCAATCAGTGAATCTCCCGTGAACTGCCTCCAATGCCACTACATCTTTCCTCAAATAAGGGCATCAAAACTATGCACAATACTCCCGGTGTGGTCTCACCAATGCACTGTACAGTTGCAGCAACACTTCCTTATCTTTAAACTCTATTACTTTATCTATAAATGCCAACATTCCATTCACTCTCTTTATTACCTACTGTACCAACATGGTAGTTTTCTGTGACTCATACACAAGGACACCCAGACCCCTCTGCACTGGAGCACCCCGAAGTCTCTCCCCATTCAGATAATAAGTTGCCTTAACATTTTGCCGACCAAAATGGATGACCTCACACCTATCCATGTTAAACTCCACCTGCCGCATGTTTGCCCACTCACCTAACCTAACTATAGGCCGTGGGATGGCACGGTGGCACGGTTAGCACTGCTGCCTCACTGCACCAGGAATCCAGGTTCAATTCTGGCCTGGGGTGACTGTCTGGAGTGCATATATTCTCCCCGTGTTTACATGGGTTTCCTCCCACAGCCCAAAGATGTGAAGGTTAGGTGGATTGGCCATGCTAAATTACCCCTCAGTGTCCAAAAGGTTAGGTGGGGTTACAGGGATAGGGCAGCCGAGTGGGTCTGGGTTGGGTGCTCTTTCGGAGGATACGCTGAATGGCCTCCTTCTGCATGGTAGTGATGCATGATTCTATGATTCTATATCAATTTGTTCGGTTCTTATTTCCTCTTTGCAATGTTCTGCCCACCTATTTTAGCGCCATCTGCAAATTTGGATGTAGAAACTTCTATCTTGTATTCATTTTTTTTTTAATAAACAATTTTATTGAGGTAGTTTTTGGCTTTATAAACAGTTACAGACATCACCAGAAAGGAAGCAAAAAAGGCAAAAATGTGCAAACATCCACATACTTTCAATACTTCCACCGTAACATATTGCACAAGCCCGCTCCCCTCCCACCGGTACTACCCGCCATATTTTCCCTCCTACTCTACTCTACCCCCCCCCCTCCCCCCACCCCCCTGCTGATGCTCACTCTCCCGCAAAGAAGTCAATAAATGGTTGCCACCTCCGGGTGAACCCCTGCACAGATCCCCTCAAGGCGAACTTAATTTTTTCCATCCCCAGGAAACTCGACATGTCCGCAAGCCACCACTCAGTCTTCGGGGGCTTCGAGTCCCTCCACGCCAATAATATTAGTCGCCGGGCTATCAGGGAAGCAAAGGCCAACACATCGGCCTCTTTCTCCCCCTGGACGCCCGGGTCTTCCGAAACCCCAAAAATTGCCACCCCTGGACTCATCACCACCCTTGTTTTTAGCACCTGGGACATGACCCCCGCAAATCCCTCCCAGTACCCCCTCAGCTCAGGGCATGCCCAGAACATGTGAACATGGTTCGCTGGTCCTCCCGCGCACCTAGAGCATTTGTCCTCTAGTCCGAAAAATTTGCTCATCCGAGCCACCGTCATATGGGCCCGGTGAACGACCTTAAATTGGATCAGCCCGAGCCTAGCACATGTCGCGGTCGAGTTTACCCTACTCAGGGCCTCTGCCCACAGCCCATCCTCCATTTCCCCGCCTATCTCCTTCTCCCATTTAAGTTTCAGTTCCTCTGTCTGGGACTCTTCCTCCCTCATGAGCACCTTATAAATACCCGAGACTCTACCCTCCCCTTCGTCCCTCCCAGAGACTATTCTGTCTAGGATCCCCATTGGCGGGAGGCGCGGGAAAGATGGGACCTGTCTACGAACAAAGTCCCGCAACTGTAGGTATCTAAAATCATTTCCCCTTACCAACCTAAATTTCTCCTCCAAGCTCCTCAAACTCGTGAAGCTCCCTTCCAGGAACATATCACCCACCCTTCCCGCCCCTGCTCGCCGCCATACTCGGAACCCCCCATCCATACTGCCGGGGGCAAACCGATGGTTGTCGCACATTGGCGCCCAGACAGACGCCCCCATCTCCCCCACATGCCTCCTCCACTGGCCCCATATCCGCATGGTCGCCACCACTACCGGGCTGGTGGTGTACTTGGCCGGCGGCAGCGGTAGAGGAGCCGTGACCAGGGCTTCCAAACTGGAGCCCCTGCACGAAACCGCCTCCACCCGCTCCCAAATAGACCCCGTACCTATCCTTGTATTCATATTAGTAATATAGATTGTAAATAGTTGGGTCCCAAGTTGTGGCAACCCACTAGTTACATCTTGCCATCCAGAAAAATATCCCTTTATCCTGACTCTCTGTCTTCTGTCTATCAGCCAGTCATCTATCCAAGCTAATAAATTAACCCTAATCCCATCTGATCCAAGAGGATCAAGGGTTATGGGGAGAAGGCAGGAAAATGGGGATGAGAAACATATTAGCCATGATTGAATGACGGAGCGGACACAATGGGCCGAATGGCCTAATTCTGCTCCTATGTCTTATGGTCTTATGATCTAACCTTATGTGGTAACTTTCTGGTGGCACCTTAACAAATGCTTTCCGGAAGTTTAGATATACTACATCTACAGTATCCTCATTATCACTTGACTTGTTACATCTTCGAAGAATTCTAGCAAATTAGTCAAACATGATTGACCCTTCATAAATCATACTAACTCAGATAGATTGTGTTTTGACTTTCCAAATGTCCTGATACTACTTCCTTAATAATGGATTCTGACAATTTTCCTAACAACAAATGTTAAACCAACTGGTCTGTAATTTCCTACTCCCTCCTTTTTGAATAAGAGTGTTATATTAGCATTTTTCCAAGGTGGCAAGGCCGGATGGGTTTCCGGTGGAATATTATAAAAAATTCAAGGATAAGCTGGCACCCCTGATGGTGGGGATGTTTGAAGAGCTGATAGGGAAGGGGGTGTTGCCACAAACTTTGGGGCAGACATCAATTTCACTGTTGCTAAAAAAAGATAAGGACCCGACGGAGTGTGGGTCGTATAGGCCCATATCACTTCTGAATGTGGACGCAAAAGTATTGGCGAAGGTACTGGCGGGTAGGCTGGAGGAGTGCCTCCCGAAGATGATAGGTGAGGATCAGACGGGGTTCGTGAGAGGGAGGCAGCTTTTTTCGAACATTAGGAGGGAGGGGGAGGAAACACAGGTGGTTGTGGCATTGGACGCTGAGAAGGCATTTGACCGGGTAGAATGGGGGTACTTGATGGCAGTTCTGGAGCGGTTTGGGATTGGACCACGATTTGTGAACTGGGTAAAGCTATTATATAAGGAGCCGAAGGCAAGTGTCCGCACAAACATCAGCTCGAGATACTTTTCTCTCCACCGTGGGACGAGGCAGGGATGTCCTATGTCTCCCCTGCTGTTTGCACTTGTGATTGAGCCGTTGGCCATCGAATTAAGAAGTTCGGGAGCATGGAAAGGAATAGTGCAGGGGGGGATAGAGCATTGGGTGTCCTTATATGTCGGCGACTTGCTGTTATACTTGTCGGAACCGAGTGTTTCGATGGGGGCAATGTTGGAGCTGCTTCGAGTATTTGGGTCTTTCTCGGGGTACAAGCTAAACCTGGACAAGAGTGAGTATTTTGTGGTGTCTCGGCCGGGGGTGGGGGTGCTGCCATTCCGTAGGGCAGGGACTCACTTTAGGTATCTGGGGGTGCAGGTTGCCCGGGAGTAGGGGAGGCTTCGCAGGTACAACGAGTGGTATTCTCCGCTCCCGATAAAAATCGGGATGGCCGTTGTGAAATTGGCCGAGCTACACAACGGCCTCGGGGCCCGCTCCCTGCACCTAATTCACCCCCACCCGGGGGGCTAGGAGCGGGCCCCTGTCGTTCCCGGCCGGTTCCAACCCGCGCATGCGCGGATGACATCAGCACGCAGACGGCACGAACCCGCGCATGCGCGGTGCCGTCTTTCTCCACCGCCGCCCGGCAAGACGTGGCGGCTTGATCTTGCCAGGCGGCGGAGGGGAAAGAGTGCGTCCGTTTTGGACGCTGGCCCGCCGACTGGTGGGCACCGATCGCGGGCCTGTCCCCTCCCGAGCACAGTCGCGGTGCTCCCGTCCAAATCGGGCCCCTAGATGCCCCAAACGGGCATCTGGCACCCGATTCACGAATGCAGCGACCAGGTGTGGTTGCTGCCGTGGTGAAACGGGCATGAAGGGCTGGCCGCTCGGCCCATCGGGCTCGGAGAATCACCGTTTGCCGTGAAAAACGGTGAGCGGCGATTTTTCTGAGCGGGGGGGGGGGGTGCAGAATCACTGGGAGCGCCAGGGGGGCATAAAAAAAGTCGGGAGGCCCTCCCACAATTATCCCACGCCACGTGGGGAGCGGAGAATTCCACCTAACATCTTTAGTTTGGTGGGGAGAGTGAAAGCTGATCTGGGAAGATGAGATGGTCTCCCTATGTCACTGGCGGGTCAGGTACAGGCGGTTAAAATGAATGTGTTGCTGCAATTTCTGTTTTTTTTCAATGCCTACCGATTTTCCTGCAAAAGGCTTTTTTCAGAGAGATTGAGGGAAAGCACTAGCAACAGCACCGCTCCCGATAGCTCCGGGGAAATACTCAGGAAATCCGGTAATAATAGCTTCATTGAGAAATACCGATTAGGGGAAACCACAGATTTGAGCCAGTGAGGTGGGATGGAAATTTTCGGAAATGGGAAGAGAAGGGGATTAAGACGCTAAAAGATTTGTTTCTTAGGGGTCGGTTTGCAGGACTGAAGGAGCTGGAAGCGAAGTATGGGCTGGAGCAGGGGGAAATATTTAGATACATGCAGGTTCGAGATTTTGCCAGAAAGGAGATACAGAGCTTCCCGGTGGTACCGGCCTCCACATTGCTGGAGGAGGTGCTGACAACAGGGGGACTGTAGAAGGGGGTAGTGTCAGTGGCTTACGGAGCTATTTTGGAAGAGGAGAGGGCACCACTGGTAGGGATCAAAGCAAAGTGGGAGGAAGAGTTGGGAGAGGATATGGAGGAGGGGTTCTGGTGTGAGGTGCTCCGGAGAGTAAATGCCTCCACCTCATGTGCGAGGGTTGGGGCTGATACAGCTGAAGATGGTATACAGAACACACCTCACGAGGGCGAGGATGCGCCGATTCTTTGAAGGAGTAGGAGATGTGTGTGAGCGTTGCCGGGGGGGGGGGGCTAATCACGTTCAGATGTTTTGGTCCTGTCCAAAGCTGGAGGATTACAGCAGGGAGGTTTTTAGGGTAATTAGTGGTGCGCTGGACTAGGTCCCCGGGAGGCCATATTCAGGGTGTCGGACCAGCTAGGGTTGGATACGGGTGCGGAGGCAGATATCGTAGCCTTCGCCTCGTTGATCGCCCAAAGGCGGATCCTGCTGGGATGGAGAGCAGCCTCTCCACCCTGTGCCTTGGCGTGGCGGGGAGACTTGTTGGAATTCTTGACTCTTGAGAAGGTTAAGTTTGAACTGAAGGGAAGGATGGAGGGGTTCTACAATTCATGGGCATTATTCATTATGCATTTTCAAGAACTGGATATCATCGAACATTAGTTGGGGGGATGGGTGGGAGGGTTGTGGGGGAGGGGGGCTGTGTGTATTAAGGGTGACTATGGGTGATTCCTGATTCCTTATTTTCATTTGTTTATGTAAACATGCAGGCTAATGTTTGGGGTTTGGTGGGAAGATGGGATCGTTGTTATTGATATGGGGATTGACATATTTGTTGCTGATTATTATTTATTGTTGGCAGGTGCAAATTTGGGAGAAAATGTGAAAAAGGAGGAGAATAAAAATATTTTAAAAAGAAATATTAGCATTTTTCCAATCCACTGGAACATTTTATATGTCGTGGGAATTTTGGAATATTATATCCAATGGATCTACTATCTCCACTGCCACTTCCCTTAAACACCCTAGGATGCAGACCATCAGATCCTGGGGACCTGTCTGCCCTCAATCCCAAAAGTTTGTTGAGTACCATTTCCCTAATAATGTTGATTGTTCTAAGTTCCACATTTTCTATTACCTCTGAATTACCCGTTCCGATAGGGATGGTACGAGTATCCTCCACCGTGAAAACTCGTGGACTAGGGGGTCATTTAGGAGGAAGCAAAACTCAAGAAAACTCCAGCAAAAATATAACAACATTTTTATTGGCCTGGACTGCATAAGGATGTAATTGAATTTTGCCATACATGTTTGCATTATTCCCTTCATGTTAGAAAAAATTAATAGTCTCATATTATGACATCTAACCTTGACAGTGTGTGTTTACTGCTTTTGCAAATACCTCAGATCTTTTTGTTTTAACGTGCCAAAATACATTTTCTAAATAATAATTCTGGTTTGGGAATTAATTGGATCTCACCTGCCTTAAACATAACTAAATCAGTAACTCGCCCTACAGGTCTAAAATGCCAGTGAACTAGTGCCTGAGTGTATCAAAAATTTTAGATTTGCAGTCAGAAAGGTAACAAGTAACACTGTGAATCTTTGTGTCTTGAAGCTTGAATAAGTTGTACATATGGAAAATCTGACCACTAACTTAAGTATCTGTAGTGCTAGAACACGAATCTCTGCATTAGTTTATATGCCTGTGTGAAACAATGCATTCATCTAGACATAGCCTTATTTGATAGCTATTGACCTACCTAAAACAAACTATCGGCATTTGGTTTCCATTGCATCATTGTCCGTGTTATCTGTGTGGCGTCCAGATCTCTGACCCGGTTTATTATAAAAGTGCCACCATCACAGTTCAGCTTAGGGTGGTCGCTTATTTCAAAGGTTCTTACCACTAGTGTGTACGATGTTTGACCATTACCTCAAGTCAAGTAAAAAAGACTTGAGGAAGTCTATGTCACAGTCCAAAGATGTGCGGGTTAGGTGGATTGGCCATGCTAAATTGCCCGTAGTGTCCTAATTAAAGTAAGGTTAAGCGGGGGGGTGGGGGGGGTTGCTGGGTTGTGGGTATAGGGTGGATACGTGGGTTTGAGTGGGGTGATCATGGCTCGGCACAACATTGAGGGCCGAAGGGCCTGTTCTGTGCTGTACTGTTCTATGTTCTATGTTCTATGTTACACATATCAGGTAATAGGGACATTTCAGGTGGTAATTAAACCAGCACGTTTGGTACCCATTCCAGAAATTGAGAAATTTTTTACGAGGGTCCTAATTGATTGTGTTTGACCCCTGCCTGAAACACTGGGCGGGATTCTCCGAGCTTGCGCCCGGAAACCGTGTGATTGTGGCGGGAGCCGCGCAGCCTGATGAATCGCGAGAGGTGGCCGGGTGAGCAATTTTCCGAGCCGCCAACATTGCTGCGCCTGGATGGGCCGAAGTCCCAACGGCATGACCCAAGGTCACGCCGGAGTAGTTCTAATCTGATTTTAAAACTCGTCAGCCAGCACGATGCGGCCAGAGGAGGTAGGAGTCAGTGTGGGGGTACCTCGGGCTGGTTAAACGGGCACGGCCATGACTGTGGTGATGGGGTTGGGGAGGTCTGGAACAGCCTGCCATGACAGGGCGGAGCCAACACCACGGACTCCACAGACGCCATTACGGCGGCCAAGCTGATGGGCACCCACCCCGGACGCTGGCTCAACCCAGGACTCTCGGACATTTGGATGGGTGCCAGGCACCCCCACGGGGCACCCCACCCAGCCGGCAGCATCCACAGGCGGGTAGATCAAGCACCGCACCCACGGTAGCCCCCGGTGAGGGCAGTGCCATCCAACAGTGGACCTGGCAGTAGGGACGGGCAACTGGAGTCGGGGCACCGAGGGGGTAGGTGGGGGTAGGTGGCTTACGTGGCTGGGGTGTGAGCTGCTAACCGGGGCAACCATGTAGCCATGGCACCTGGTTTGGAGAGGGGGTATGCGCCATGATGAAACTTTGTCTATCCCCACCCCCTGCAGATCATAATGTTTGGGCATCTTCCAGCGATGCTGGCTGCGGCGGCGAGGGCCACTGGCCTGCATGAAGCACTGTGGCAGCTGGAGCAGGGGCGAGTCAGGGAGGAGGCGGAAGCTGCAGCAGAGGAGCGGGCCGCAGAGGGGCAAGTGACAGCCTCTCAGGCTGGAGGGCCGCCCGCCCGACAGGCTGAGGAGGAGGACCAAGACGAGGGGAAGCCACAGGACTAGAATGCCGAGGAGGAGCGGGAGGGGGGGAGGAGGAGGTGGTGCCACGGAGGCACCTGGTGAGGCCTCGTGTGTACCGGCGCCACATGTCGTTCTAGGACCTCCCAGACCGGGCATGCAGGAGGAGACTCCGGATGAGCCAGGAAACCTTCACCCACATCTGCCACATGATGGCACATCTGGCACCGTGTGGGACTGGGGGCCGGCACCCTACCCCGGTGGCCGTCAAGGTGAGTGTCGCCCTAAATGTCTATGCGACGGGGTCGTTCCAGTCGCTGAGTGGGGACCTGTCCGGCATCTCGCAGGCATTGGTGCACAGGTGCATCCGTGCAGCGACTGACGCCCTGTATGACATTGTGGACCGCTACATTCAGTTCCACGTGGACCACGCCCATCAGGATGCCCGGGCAGCGGGCTTCTCTGCTGTCGCCAGGATACACATGGTACAGGGGGTGATCGATGGGGTGCATGTCACCATGTGGCCACCGTCATATAACAGGTTGATGTTCATGAACAGGAAGGGGTACCACTCCATGAACGTGCAGGTGTTCAGTGACTGCTAGGTGAAGATCCTGCATGTCTGCGCCCGGTACCAGGGCAGTGTACATGACTCGTTTATCCTGCCACAATCATGCTTACCCGGCATGTTCGAGGGACACCCCCCCCCCCCCCCACCCCCTCCGGGTGGGTCTGGTTGCTGGGCGACAAGGATTGCCCGTTGCGATCGTGGCTGATGACGCCTGATGCCAATACGGAGGCCACAGACTGACACGGCGACCCACCACAATGATGCCCACTGTGCGACCAGGTGTGTGGTCGACAGGTGCTTTGACCTGCTGAAGATGCGCTTCAGGTGCCTGGACCGCTCTGGGGGCGCCCTCCAGTTCCTGTCAAATAGGGCCGGCTGCATCATTATGGTCTGCTGCGTCCTCCACAATATAGCCCAGCAGAGGGGCGATGTGCTGGAGGGGGAGGGGGAGGATCACGACGAAGGGCACTCCTCTCCAGATGAGGAGGATGTGGAGGGGGAGGGGGGGGGGGGCAATGTACAGGACATGGGGTCTGGACATGGATGGGAGGCTGCAGTATATCAGCGGCAGGGCCAGCGAGCACAGGACGAGTTAATAGCTGAACGTTTCACTGACTGGGGGTGGAGTTTGCTGAGCAGGGGCATGGACACCACAGTACGGCACCACCTCACCTCCCACCACCCTCACCACCCACAACACCCATGGGACTCACCTCCCCTACGTATGTGGGGGGTAGAGGGGTTGGTGCCAGGGGCACAGTGCTGGGTACTCACCCTGGCTGCCCTGAGTAGGTCGTGCAGCCTCTTATGACATTGGTCGCCTGTCCTGGGTGTCGGCCCAGCGGTGCTGACAGCAGCGCCCACCTCCCTCCACAAATGGCGGACGGTGTTGCGTGGGGTTGTGCGGCCAGGCCTAGTGTACAGAGCCCCCCTCCTCTGCTCCACGCCGTCCAGGAGCATGTCCAGGTTGGTGATCTCAACTAGCATCCAGTTGGTGTCAATGACGCGGCCCTCGTATCGGATGCCGCTCTCGGGCCGCTCCCCCGCACTTCTCGTGGCGCTCGTGCTGACCCCTTGTGGGCCACAGAATTGGTGCACTATGGGGCCCGTTGACGCTGTCGTAAACCGCTCCAGTATATACCACTATGTCAACACTTAGCCCCATTATCAGAGAATCCTGCCCACTGTATCTACACAGATATCCGGAGGCCATTCCATTGAGAAACATTCCATCTAAGAGGGCTGTAGAGGAGTTAACCACATTTTTTACTAGATATGGGGCGGGATTCTCCAATAACGGGGCTATGTCCCCACGCCAGCGTTTCCTTAAGAAAGCCCAGAGTGATTCTCCTATCTGCAGAGGGCTAGCAGGGCCCTGGAGTGCTCCCCACAGCTCTGGCTGCAGATACAGGGCCCCACACTTCAAGTCGGAAGTAACAGCAACCCCCAATGTCAGGTAAAAGTTACACAGGCAGAGTTAGCCTGTTGACAGACTTTAATCTGCATATTTAAAGAAACTTGCCAGCTTTGGGTAACTGCTCTGCAGAATAAGTTAAAATCAAAATTGGTGCAAATTAGGCTTGAAATCAACAAATTAGTAACCCTATGCATTTCAAAATCACCCTCCTCGTCCTTTAACCTTTTCATAAATGTGGGCGTGTGGAAAGAAGATGCTGTGTTATAATTTCTCCCTGGTTGTAAACTTCATGTGGAAATCAGATTGAAAATGTGAAATTTAGACCTAATTGTATTGTAACTTAAAGAAACTAATTGTTGTGTTCTTTTTAAGATCATACTATATTTGCTTGGGTTCCGGACAGGCAAAATTTGAAATAAATAAATGTATCTAACAAGTAGTTAATTCCTTCTTGCTGGAATATTTGTCCTCAGCAATCTACTTTGTACAGAAGCCTCAATTGGGGAGGTGTCATGTCCTCACCCTCTCCTCATGCAATGCTGCCTACTAGTATTAAATCCTCACTGTGATCCAAACCCCAAGTGAAACTATCTGAGCACCTGTGGAGGAGTGAGAGAGCAAGTGAAGCAGGAGTTGAGATGTAGAAATCTGGCAGGTGAACACAGAGCATGATATAGGTCCAAAAGTTTGTGGGGAAGCTGCACTTTCACATTTTCTGTCTCATCATTATCACCATAAACCTCCTTAACATCTTCACCAACACAGTACATAAGAATGGTTTCCCTCTCTTGTGCTTCTCCTTTTAGTTATTATTATTATTAACTTTCTCATTAATTGGCTACCATTGTGGTGGATTCAGGAAAGCTGGATAGAGTACTGGGCTGGGGCAGAGTGGGCAGTCAAGTGGGGTCCTGACCACCCTAATCATTTTGCGATTGGCCAGTGTGACATTGAAGGATCAGCTCCATTTTGCTTCCAGGTGCCTCTATCTCCCACTTTTGACTTGCAGGTTTGGCCCGCAAACCTTTGCAGTTCCTGCTTCAGTGTTGGGCTTTGTAAGTCTATATTCCCCAGTTCTCAACTGACTGAGACACTGATCACACATGATCTGCATCTACAACTGTTATAACCTGCCTGCTTACCACTGGCTGGGGACTAACGGCAATCCCACAATCCTTAGGGTGTGTGAGCTTCCCCAATGAGGGGGCGGAGAAATCATTAGCAGATTCCCTGCATAAATAGAGCTGGCCAGTATGGATATAGTCCAGTGGATTGCCACCCTATTCATTAGTATAAACATCCACGCCCCACACCATCAACGTAGGGCAATAGCAGTGAATACTGCTTGGAGATATAGCAGCATACACTCGCTATCATTTGGTCCACATGTTGGAACTCGCTACATAGCTTTAACTACATAGATTCCACTGGATCAAGAGAAAGGTGTACTTATGCCTTCTTAAGGAAAATGAGGGATAGGCAAGAAATGCCGGCCAAAGTTGTAAACTGATTTTAAAAATAAAGTTCTCTTGGAGAAGCGCATTTATCTAATACACATCTCCCATCAATATCCTCATAAGACCTGTGTTATCTATATGTTCTTTGAAGGGGTTGCAACATCTTGACTCCTCAAATTCCCCTTCAATCTCCTTATTGGCATCTCCGTCTTTTCCAAAGATATGACCATAGGGAATATCAAATCCATTTCAGAGAATCTCGTCAAAATATCCCGGTGGTTTCACAGTCCCACAGGAAATCAGAAGCAAGTGTCAGATTGATTATGTTCAGTAAAAAAATTGCTTGAGAAAAGTAATTCTCAATTTCAGGCTCCAAATCCCCTTCACTTACACCAATTTCAGTGCTCCTGGCAATCGCTGTGCTTTATATTCCCTATATTAACATGCCCAGTGCACTGTCTGCCTAAACATCAACACTTGAAGGATGGAGTGTTATTGGCCCATATTTTAATTTATGTTAATGGATACCTAAAGACCTGACAGGTGGATTTTGGGAAGTAACCAAATGACATTAGAAAATGTTTTGGGGACAAATAGTGGAAATACCTTGCACTCAATTGAGCTAGTCTTAGGCTCTGGTAATTATGTGGAATTATGGAGCCAGTAAATCTGAAGTTGACCAATAGGATGAATATCCAAGCTTATCTGAATAAGTACCATGGCATATAAATGTAAGTAATGTGTGCATTTTAATAAGACCTGAAAATATTTGTTTATTAAAGCCTCTGTACCCTTTTCTGTGTGAAGTCTCTCAAATTAGAGCTTTTCATGCTCATTAGGAATTTATTTGTAATGTGTGGCATTGTACCTCAAAGTTGTGAGAAGAGAAAGATGAATAATAAAAATTACCGCATAGCCAGTGCAGACCTTTTGTATGTGGCCGAAAACCAATGTCTCCATTTCTGGAAAGTACTGCTGCTGTTTCCTTTTCCTTTCTGACAGAAGTCAAATTACATTGTGAGACTCTGACAGTACTTCCCTTCAACTTCCTATCTATTCATTGCACAAGCTCTAAATTTAACAGGGTTAAATGATAATGGGAAATCTACTCTTGTAACAGATGAATACTAGAAATCATTCCTAGATTGTGGAATATATACGCTGTTTTGATGACTATCTTGAAATGATAAAATTCCCATTTTGTAGGTTTTATGTGTGGATGTTGGAAGAGAGGTTAATTGTACTTACTGTGCAAAGGTTTTGAAGATCATAGCCATTTAGTACATAGAACAGTACAGCACAGAACAGGCCCTTCGGCCCTCGATGTTGTGCCAAGCAATGATCACCCTACTCAACCCCACGTATCCACCCTATACCCGTAACGCAACAACCCCCCCTAACCTTAGGTTTTTAGGACACTACGGGCAATTTAGCATGGCCAATCCACCTAACCCGCACATCTTTGGACTGTGGGAGGAAACCGGAGCACCCGGAGGAAACCCACACATACACGGGGAGGACGTGCAGACTCCGCACAGACAGTGACCCAGCCGGGAACCGAACCTGGGACCCTGGAGCTGTGAAGCATTTATGCTAACCACCATGCTACCGTGCTGCCCCTCTGTCAATCTGGGTTTAAACAAACTTTCATTTATCTTAAACGAAAGACAAAACAACCATGTTTTTTAGTTGCTATTGTCAGTGTTATTACTGCCCCAATCCTGACTAAATTTAAAATTATCACACCAATAACCATGAGTATGATGAAAAAATTATAACACTTCATAATCTTTAATTATTCCACAGGTCATTGTGGGATTAAGGATACACTTAGCTGCAGCATAGCTACCATGATCAGTGCTACGATTACAATGCTGTTCCTCATGGCATTAACAATTGCCCAATGACAGCAACATGCCAACGTCTCAAAATCAGAAATGGAAAGCGATAAAACATTTCAGTGAGGTTCAGTCTATTTTTAACTCTGGGATTGAGAACACGTTTGCTTTCTCAACTCAGCAATCTTGAACCAGAAATTGATCACAGCTACATTCCCACTTCATACAATCAAACCAGCTCTTGCCAGAGTTCTACAATATTGCTTGTTTCCAAAAAAGAATTTGAGGATTTTTTCTGATTTTTGCTCAGGGGTATTTTCACTTAACACATAAAATCACATTTTCTCACTTTAATTAAAAACACAGACAATGTTATAATTGTTGCAACAATGTTTTCTTCAAATAGTTCAATTGTTTTTTAAACCAGTTAACTAAACCAAATCCTACGGTCATTCTATTCTTTAAAATAAGACTCTTCTGCATGAAAAATCCATTTTCCCTCTCCTGAGTTGCCACCTTGCTGGGAAGTGAGATTGAGAATGTTGTTTTAAGTTCCCCTTCGATGCCTAAACCTGGAAACATGGACCCAATATTCCTTGCCATTGTAATAAAATCTGGTCCCTCTGTGACAGCTGCTTTACTGAGACAAGAGGCACTTTAGACTATTAACCTGGATAATCTTCCTATCCTACCACCACTATACCTGATCTCACCCAGGGAGCAACTTACAGCAGTGGTAAATTAGGAGTTCCAGCAAATACATTTCTGGACCTTTAGACAACATTAGGATGGAATCAGCATCACTGTTCTCCATTGCTTTGTACTCAGGAACAAAGCCTTTTCCAGATTGTGGTAGTTGTATTAGGGGTATTACGGTACCCAGGTTGATGCTGTAAGACCATTGGTGTGGGAGGTACCTGAGACAGCAAGATCATTGGTGAAGCCTGCCTGCTGGTTCCGCCCAGTAAGGCGGAGTATAAGAGCCTGTGTCTCCCCAACTGCTGCATTCTGTACCTGCGCTGCTGGGGGAAACATCTAGTCCAATAAAGCTTTCAATTGTCGTCCAATCTCGCTTCTGGAGTCATTGATCGAGCATCAGTTTATTGGACTAGATTTTAAAGAATGGAGCTCCGAATCAAGCCAGAGTGACTGCAACTCAGCCCCCACGCAGCAAACTCAGCAGCAACCTTCAAACACTGGCTGGCGTGCTTCAACGGGTACCTCAGGACGGCCATAATACTCCCACGGAGGACCAGAAGATGCAAGTTCTCCACTTGAGGGTGAGCCCAGAGATCTACACCCTCATCGAGGATGCGGACAATTTCAAGGCCGCGATGGCCCTGTTGAAAGGACACTATATTCGCCCAGTAAACCAGGTCTACGCCCGACATCTGCTAGCGACAAGGCGACAAATCCCCCGGGGAATCGCTGGATGAATTCTACCGTGCGCTCCTGGTATTAGGTAGGAACTGTGACTGCCCGCAGGTTTCAGCCAGCAACCACACAGAACTTTTGATCCGGGACGCATTCGTTGCAGGTCTGCTGTCCTCACAAATCCGCCAGCGGTTGCTGAAGAAAGAGACATGAGTCCTCAAGGTGGCACGGGACCTTGCTAGCTCCCTGGATGTGGCCTCCCTAAATGCCCGCACGTACGTCCCCGACCTCACGGCAGCCCCTTGGGCAGCATGGAACCCCCCCCACGGCCGACCCCGATGCATCCCCCATCCCCCCCCACAAGCTTGTGCCGCGCAGCTACCAGGCAACCCCGGGGGGCCCCGTTGTTATTTTTGCGGCCAAGCCAAGCACCCCCGGCAGCGCTGCCCGGCCCACTCCTCCACCTGCAAAGGGTGCAGCAAAAATGGCCATTTTGTGCCAGTATGCCAGGCCCAGGCGGTCGCTGCGGTCACCGGGACTGCCACCACAACTCTCTCCACGAGCCACGTGCGACCTGTGGGCGCCGCCATCTTCCTTTTCCCGAGCCACGTGAGGGCCCTGGGCGCCGCCATCTTGTTCCCCAGGGACCACGTGCGACGGATGGGCGCAGCCATCTTGCACACCCCCAGCCATGTGCGACCAGTGGGCGCCGCCAGCTTGGCTGGAGTCTCAGGACCCCAATTCGGATGACCACACACTGCCCGAGGAAAATCTCCAACTTTTACCACGACTCGCCTCGGTGACCCTGGACCAGTCTCGACTCCGAACGCTCTCGACCGCGATGACGGCCGTGTTCATCAACGGGCGCGAAACATCCTGCCTGATCGACTCCAGGAGCACAGAGAGCTTCATACACCCCAACACAGTAAGGGGCTGTTCTCTTACCATCCACCCAGTTAACCAAAGAATCTCCCTGGCCTCCGGGTCTCACTCTGTAGAGATAAAAGGGTTCTGCGTAGCGAACCTCACGATCCAGGGAAGGGAATTAAAACATTTCCAGCTCTACGTCCTCCCTCACCTCTGCGCTTCCACGCTCCTAGGGTTAGACTTCCAATGTAATCTCCAGAGTTTAACTTTTAAATTCGGCGGCCCTATACCCCCCTCACTGTCTGCAGCCTCGCGACCCTCAAGGTCGATCCGCCTTCCCTTTTTGCGAACCTCACCCTGGATTGCAAACCCGTCGCCACCAGGAGCAGACGGTACAGTGCCCAGGACTGGACCTTCATTAGGTCGGACGTCCAGCGGTTACAGAAGGAAGGTATTATTGAGGCTAGCAACAGTCCCTGGAGAGCTCAAGTAGTGGTTGTAAAGACCGGGGAGAAGCATAGGATGGTCATCGATTATAGTCAGATCATCAACAGGTATACGCAGCTCGACGCGTACCCTCTCCCCCACATATCTGATTTGGTCAATCAGATTGCACAATACAAGGTCTTTTCCACGGTGGATCTCAAGTCCGCCTACCACCAGCTCCCCATCCGCCCTAGCAACCACAAATACACTGCATTCGATGCAGATGGGCGGCTCTACCACTTCCTAAGGGTTCCCTTCT
This sequence comes from Scyliorhinus canicula, assembly GCF_902713615.1. Classification (NCBI taxonomy): domain Eukaryota; kingdom Metazoa; phylum Chordata; class Chondrichthyes; order Carcharhiniformes; family Scyliorhinidae; genus Scyliorhinus; species Scyliorhinus canicula. Next base: position 58,934,931 of record NC_052159.1, on the reverse strand, counting down.
GTGTCACAAATGGTGTCTCGGTCTTCCAACGGGAGATGGACCGAATAGTTTGCGGGCCACGTTTCCGTACCTCGATAATGTCACCATCTGTGGCCACGACCAGCAGGACCATGACACCAACCTCCGAAAATTCCTCCATACCGCAAAAATCCTTAATCTAACCTACAAGGACAAATGCGTGTTCAGCACCGACCGTCTAGCCATCCTCGGCTACGTAGTGCATGGTGGAGTTATAGGCCCAGATCCCGAACGCATGAGCCCCCTCATGGAGTTTCCCCTCCCCCGCTGCTCCAAGGCCCTGAAATGCTGCCTGGGATTTTTCTCATATTCTGCCCAGTGGGTCCCCAACTATGCGGACAAGGCCCGCCCGCTAAACCAATCCACGGTTTTTCCCCTGTCGGCAGAGGCCCGCCAGGCCTTCAGCCGCATCAAAGTGGACATCGAAAAGGCCACGATGCCGCAATCGATGAATCCCTTCCCTTCCAAGTCGAGAGCGACGCATCTGACATAGCACTGGCGGCCACCCTCAACCAAGCGGCCAGACCCGTGGCCTTCTTCTCACACACCCTCCACGTATCAGATATCCGCCATTCCACTGTTGAAAAGGAAGCCCAGGCCATAGTAGAAGTTGTGCGGCACTGGAGGCATTACCTGGCCAGCAGGAGATTCACTCTCCTCACTGACCGATGGCCGGTTGCTTTCATGTTCGATAATGCACAGCGGGGCAAGATAAAGAACGGTGGAGGATCGAGCTCTCCACCTACAACTATAAGATCTTTTATTGTCCCGGGAAGCTAAACGAGCCTCCTGCTGCCCTATCCTGCGGCACATGTGCCAACGCACAAGTGGACCAACTCCGCACCATCCACGAGGACATCTGCCACCCGGGAGTCACTCGATTCTTCCATTTCATCAAGACCCGCAACGTGCCCTACTCCATCGAGGAGGTACACTGTTCGCAGGTAGAGAGGGAGAACGGAACGGTCTGAAGACCGTCCTACTGGCCCTACGGTCCAGGAGTCTCCCAGTCTCCCGATGGCAGGAAGTCCTTCCTGATGCTCTTCACTCCATCTGATCACTGCTGTGTACCATGACAAACGAAACACCTCATGAACGTCTCTTTGTCTTCCCTAGGACGTCCTCCTCTGGGACCTCGCTCCCAACCTGACTGGCAGCTCCTGGACCCATCCTACTCTGCAAACACGTGCGGGAGCACAAGTCGAACCCATTGATCGAGAGGGTCCACCTCCTTCACGCTAACCCTCAGTATGCCTACGTGCCGTACCCCGACGGCCAACAGGATACGGTCTCCCTACAGGACCTGGCACCCGCTGGATCTCCACCCACATGCTCCCCACAAACCCCACCCTCCCTCCCACCGGCGCATCCCACAGCTGCCCCCTTCCCAGGTGGATCAGTTCTCCCACTGGTCCCATCTAGGGGTTATGAAGCTACCCAAGAAACCAAAGTCACGCTCCCAGAGTCACGGATGCCTGAGCCGGCGCCTGCATCACCCCCGAAACTGCGACGATCGCAGAGGACGACCAGGGCCCCCGATCGACTAATCGCTTCATTCTGACACATGAATGTAAATAAATACTGTAAATAGTTGCGACATGTAACGAGGCAAAACACTGTACTAATATATACCAGGTACCACCATAACCTCAACCTCTACCATTGTATAACGCGAGACCACCATCCCCGCCGGACTCTTTTTTTTTAACAGGGGGTGAATGTGGTAGTCGGTATTAGGGGTATTACGGTACCCAGATTGATGCTGTAAGACCATTGGTGTGGGAGGTACCTGAAACTGCTATATCATTGGTGAAGCCTGCCTGCTGGTTCCGCCCAGTAAGACGGAGTACAAGAGTCTGTGTCTCCCCAGCTGCTGCATTCTGTACCTGCGCTGCTGGGGGAAACATCTAGTACAATAAAGCCTTCAATTGTCATCCAATCTCGCTTCTGGAGTAATTGATCGAGCATCACAGATATATGGAAGAAGGATGTCAGGACCATTATATTTCCATTGAAATGCGTGTGATTGAATTAATAATAATAATAATTGCTTATTGTCACACGTAGGCCTGTTTGGGGAGGCTGGTGCGGGAATTGAACCCGCACTGCCGGCCTTGTTTTGCATTACAAGCCAGCTGCTTAGCCCACTGTGCTAAACCAGCCCCTACAATTAAAAGGGAATATGCAACTGCTTGCATCTTGATCCTGGCACTGATGCCTGGTGATGCCAACCAAATCTGCTGTGGTTGGTGAGATCAATGGCACCACATTCACATGAGTATAGGAGTGTAGAGCATATACAGAGTTTGCTCATCTTGTCCATTGTGTTACTAAGCTGCTGCCTAGATGCATATGAGGAAAGCTATTTCTTCCAATGCTGTTTAGTCACAGCAAACTATTTGATTCCATTGAAGCTCCATCTTGCTTTACATCCAACAGATCATAGTTTTCTACAGCTGATGTTAAAATGTACAAGTCTGTAACTCACTTATTTTGACTCTGGATTGTTTTTGGAATGAAAGACATTTTTACCTGAACAGGTTATTAATCTGACTCACACCTCCAATGGCTGGTTCCTATTATTCAACCATTTTGGTTTGGATGGCCCTCCCAGCAATTATATTCCTGCCAGCTTGCTCTGAGAATCAGATGCACGCAAACCTTCCCACTCGTGTCAAGTTGCAGCGAAGGACTTCTTTCAATAATAATTATCGGTGAACAATATTTGTATTTTGTTCTCCAACCATTAACTGGAAACATTGACAGTCAAGACAGAAGCAAACCCAGGACACTGCAAAAAGCAGAATATTATCAATTTAGACCCTGACAAATGGTAGGACCATTACTGGGTTTGATGATTTCTGTTTGATAATTGATTGGGTTTTGCAAAGGTCTTTCACTGAACCACAATATTATCAGGTAACCAGGGAGAGTGGGCAAGTTGATGCAGCCAAACACCACAATGGCAACACTGGCTAAAGCATTCAAGATACTAGAGAAGCAGAAACTGGTGTAGAATGGAGGCAAGACATGGGAAAACTGCCCCCTCCCCAGTTGTCGGACTCATCCTTGGAGGTCATGTTGAGTATAATAAGGGCAGAAAGAATAGTACAGGAGGAGGGCAGCCAGATTCAACAAGCAGGTTTGGCTGCAAGTAGCAGAGGAGGTGATCAGCAGGATCTGGACCCTGTGCTAAAAAAGGTTTAATGGCATCATAAAGTCTAGCAAGGTGTGTGTCGTACAATTAACAGCTGGCAGCCATCATTCTCTCACCTCCCTTGTATTCCCTTGCAGAGAACTGTTGGGCAGCACGGTAGCATGGTGGTTAGCATAAATGCTTCACAGCTCCAGCGTCCCAGGTTCGGTTCCCGGCTGGGTCACTGTCTGTGCAGAGTCTGCACGTCCTCCCCGTGTGTGCGTGGGTTTCCTCCGGGTGCTCCGGTTTCCTCCCACAGACCAAAGATGTGCGGGTTAGATGGATTGGCCATGCTAAATTGCCCGTAGTGTCCTAAAAAGTAAGGTTAAGGGGGGGGGGGGGTTTGTTGGGTTACGGGTATAGGGTGGATACGTGGGTTTGAGTAGGGTGATCATTGCTCGGCACAACATCGAGGGCCGAAGGGCCTGTTCTGTGCTGTACTGTTCTATGTTCTACAACTCCTCTGACTGACACACCTTGTTGTCACACACGTTCCTTTCTCTCTAGCATCCTCCTCAAATCTCCATCTGAACAGACAATATTCAAAAACACCCTTATCTTATTACCTTCTTGTACCCATTCCTTGCAGTCACCCTCCTCAAATGTTATCATTCATTCCTCAAACTTCTTTCCATTCTCACACTCATAACTCTTTGTCTTTTCCCATTGCAGGAGAGGTGAGCCCATAACTTCAGAGAGAAGTAGAGAAACAGGGGTGGACGTGGAGCCATGGCCACATTGCTTGTGATGGAAAAGGAAACTCTTGAGATCAACAGGGTGATAGCAGTACAAGCCATTGGCGATAGAGAGATGTGGGTGGCTCAGAGACCTGGTGACACCATTTACTGAAGCAATGCTACTTGGCACATTCATGTCGAATTGATGTCACCAATACATTAAACGTTATGCTACATACAATGGTAGCTTGGAATCCAATCTCTCCTACTTTTAGCACAATCCTGTCTTATTTCTCACAAGTGCAGCACAAATTCCAACTGAGAAGAAGAGGAAGGAGCCCACAGAGTTTTCAGAGTGAGCACTCTGATGATGCTCCACGTTCAGCTACATACAAATCAGTGAGACCAGCATCACAGATAGCTAGATTTTCACATGGTGGGGAACACATTAATGTGAGCAGGAGCAGGTCCTGGAGAATGGTACAGCAATGGAGAGTCTCCATCGGATGGTGCAGGACATTACAAGCTCTGCTGAGCTGGGCTGAGATATTAAGCCTTGTGGGCCATCAATAAAAGGATAATAGTGGAGCAGCTCCTTTCAGTACTTTCAGAAGCAATACCTTTGGAGAGAGAATGGAGGACTCCATTTCTAACATGATTTCCGATGCATTCCCGCGATTCTCCAGGGTCAACACGGTGTCGGTCGGGGACCACTGAAAGAGGCCGCCCGCTGCGATTCTCCGCCTACAACTGGCTGAGTTCCCGCAAGCATGGTTCACTCATGGTTCCACTGGCGGGTGCCCAGAGTGGCGGCTGCAGACTGGTGGGAGGTGGGGGGATCCGTTACCGGGAGGCACGGGGGGGGGGGGGGGGGGGGGGGGCCTCCAGGATGGCCAGGCTTGCGTTCGGCAGCCACCGATCGGCGGGTGCACGCGATCTGGAGGGGGCCTATACTGTCGGGGCCAGCCTGCTGTGTGGGTCGGTCATGTTGCGCGGAATTGCAGGGCCCCGTATCGGCAGCCGGAGCTACGAGGAATACTCCGGGGTCCTGCTAGCCCCCTTCAAAACGAAGAATCACTCTGGACTTACTCCAGGAAAGTCCAGAGTGATTCGCACCCGTTTTCTCGTGGGCGTGGGAACATAATCCCATTACTAGAGAATTCCACCCATGGAATCTGGGACTCTTCAAGGAGCTGCCCTGATGACCCAGTCTTTCCCCGCAGGTGAGGCAATCTTTGACAGGGCCCTCACCAGGCTCCAAAACCCAGGCGACACTCAGAAAAACAATTCATTTGTCAGAGCAAGGGAAAGAGCAGCCTGTCTCTAGCTCAGCACATGCCACAGAGGTAGCAATAAATAGAAGTGGAAGAGGAAGTCTTCATAGTTACACAACAGGATTCACTGAAGATGTTTCAAACTGAGCAAATGTTGCTTAATTTGTGGAATAGTGTTATATTTCTTTGTTAGCCGGAAAGAGAAAAGTTATGGAGGTGGATTCTTTCAAAAACGATGCGAGGTTTCATTAATAGGTGTTATCCATAAAGTTATATAGATTTATAGAACAGAAAAGGCCCTTCAGCCCATTGCATCTGCACTGGTCAAAATCAACCACCTGACTATTCCAGTCCCATTTTCCAGCACTTGGCCCAGAGCCTTGTATGCCTTCGCACCTCAAGTGCACAACTAAATACTTCTTAGATGTTATGAGGGTCTCTGCCTCTACCACCCTTTGAGGCAGTGAGTTCCAAACTCCCACCACCCTCTGGGTGAAACATATTTTTCCTCACATCCCCTCTAAACCTCATGCCCCTTACCATAAATCTATGCCCCCGGTCATTGATCCCTCTGCCAAGGGTTAATGTTTCTTCCCATTTACTATATCTATGCCCCTCATAATTTTGCACATCTCAATCGTGTCTCCCCTCAGTCTTCTCTGTTCCAAGGAAAACGGCTCCAGTCTAACCAACTCTCTTCCCAGCTAAAACTCTTCAGCCCTGGAGGCAACATCTCGGTAAATCTCCTCTGCACCCTTTCCAGTGCTATTTCCTTCCTTGCCTCACTCAACAGCCTGGGATGCATACCATCTGGCCCTGGAGATTTTTCTGCCTTTAAGCCTGTGAGACCACTCAGAACCTCCTTTATGTCTATGTTAATTTCTTTAATTTTATTACAGTCCTAGCTCCCTAAATTCTGCTTGCAGGACCCCATGCCTTTTTCTACCTATATTTGTACCAATATATACCACAATATCTGTCTGTTTTCCGTCCCCCTTCAAAGTATCCTGACATCCTTGACCCTGGCACCAGGAAGGCAACATACCATCCCAGAGTCTCTTTTGTGGCTGCAGAAATGCCTGTCTGTTCCCCTTATAATTGAATCTACCACCACTAGGGGAGGCTGCCGTACCAGCCTCCCTGAACAGGCGCCGGAATATGGCGACTCGGGACTTTTCACAGTAACTTCATTTGAAGCAAATAAGTGACAATAAGCAATTTTCATTTCATTTTCATTTAATTTCATTTCATTTTCATTTCACTATAACCCTGATGTTCGTCCTCCTCCCCTCTTGTGTAGCAGATCCATCTATGGTGCCATGAAGTTGGCTGCCACTGCTTTCCCCTGTATAGTCATCTCCAACAGTATCCAAAACTGTATATCTGCTAGAAAGGAGTATGGCCATAGGGGACTCCTATAAGACCATAAGACTCCTGCAAGGCCTGCCTTCTTCTACTCTGCCAGGTGGTCACCCATGCCCTTTCTGTCTGTTCAATTTGTCTTGGAATCTGACTACTCAAGATCTTGGAAGTGTCTTCATTCCCTTTAGTAGCTGCTACTTCCTGGGAAAAGATCACAGCAGGTACCAATTTCTCATTGGTGGTTTAACTCCGAGCTAACCCTTGCTCACCCTGGTTGAATAATCACTTTTTAGAGTTTTATTCCCTCTTAGCAATTTGTGCTTGTTGTTGTCATTTGGCAATCTCTAAAGTATCACATGGAGATAACAGATCAAACTGTGTTCACAGTTTTCTTTTTGGGCAACAGCATTGCTGGTTAAATCTTGTTGTTGTGTGTGTGGTATTCCGGTAAGATACTAGGAATTTGTCCACTTTTCTGGCCAATGTCCACTGGTCCTTCAACGCTTTGATGGAATGTTTCAAAGATTGAACAAAACTTTCGGCCAATCCATTTGTTGCTGGATTAGAGCGAGCCGACTTGATATGGTGCATACCGTTTCCCTTCAAGTAGTCCTCGCACTCCGTTGCAGTGAATTGATTACCGTTGTCACTTACAATCTGTTCCGGTGTTCCAAATCTTGCAAATATTTCTTTCAGTTTCTCAATGGTTTGCTCAGTCATCGTTAACTTCATGATCGTGACTTCTGACCATTTAGAGTGTGCATCCATAATCAGTAAGAACATGTGATCCTCCAGTGGACCAGCATAGTCTATGTGTATTCTCTGCCATGGTTGTGTCAGATGTAATAGTTGTAATGGTGGAGTGTTCCTTAGTTTTGTACAGAATTGACATTGCCCTACTTTCTTTTCAATTTGAGCATCTAATCCTGGCCACCAAGAATAACTGCGTGCCAGTTCCTTCTTCCTCATCACATCAGGATGTCCCCCATGTAGTTGGTCACGGACTCAACTACGTAAATACAGAGGAATAATCACATGGATTCAGCATTATAAAATTCAATTCTAACCTGTCAACACAATCTTCATGTGATGTAGGGCTTGAGGTCCGGACTCTTCCTGTGAACATCTGACAGCATTCCTTTTTGGATCAGGTCTATCACCTTCCCCATCACTGGATCAGTTCTTGAGTATCTCCGAATTTGAGATGAAGTCACAGGTACATTATCCATGAGTGAGAAATATAGGATGTTGACAAAATGTTCTTCAGGTTCATGCTTGACTTGTAACGATAATCTTGACAAAGCATCAGCATTTGCACTCTTGCAATATTGCGATATTGGCGTGTACCAACAATATCAAAGACTATCTTTGTAACCTGCTAGCTGTCAAAAAAGGTATACCTTTTTACGGCCCAAAGATTATAGTCATAGGTTGATGATCCAGCAAAAAAGTAAAATGATGTCCATAAAGGTAGTGGTGAAACCTTCTTACTCCTAAAATGTTGCTCAAATTATCTTTTTCTAGCTGAGTGCAATTCACCCCTGTGCCAGTAAGGGTTTGTGAAGCAAACGCTATCAGTTGTTCCTCGCCTTAAGGCATTATGTGCGAGGCAACTGCAACACTCACATAGGGCGACACATCGCAAGCAAGGTGCAACTTCAGTTTAAAGTTATAATGAACAAACAGCTCTGACTTCTGTATGGCATCTTTTACCATATTGTATACACTTCTGTATTCTTCTAACCAGTGCCATGCATGTTTGCCACATAGTTCTATTCTGTTGTTAAATTAGGCATGGATTTACCATAATAATTAACCAATCCTAAAATCCACCAATTGTATCATATTTTGAGGATGTAGTGCTTCTAAGATTGCTACCACCTTCTTCAATTACTTGTGTAAGCCATATGATCCAGGTAATTTATGGATTACTTGAAAAAGTCACACTTTTGCTTTTTAACTCAGATTGTAGCTCATAAAATGCTTCAGAATAGCTTCTGAATTCCTGTTCATTTCATCACCCCATTTAGCCCACTCAGAATGTGATCCTTGGTGCTCTGAAAAAGAGCAGGAGCAAATGTAATTCCAGAAGGAAGTCTTGTGTAACAAAACAGATCTTTGTGTGTCACAATGGTGAATAGCTGTGTGATTCTGCAGCCACATTCATCTGCAGATACTGAATTTACGTCCAGAAAGTCCAGCAAACAAGTCTTCGATCAGAGACGGTGGGTAATGATATGCGCACAATACCAGGTTAATAGTTGTTTTAAAATCTCCACATATTCTCACTGAGCCATCACATTTCAATTTTGCCCTAATCACTTGTAGCAGCTGGTTCAATGATTTTTGTTTGGATGAGTCTTTCTAGTTCTTCCTCAACGATTGGCCCATTGGCGGTTCTAGCTTTGAGACATTTTGCTATATATTTGGCTTGATTTTTGTGCAGGATTGACTCAACTCCAGGGATTGAGCCGTGTGAATCTTCAAACCCCATCTCATACTTCGCCAGAAGTTATTTCAAGTTACTCTTTGAATCCATTAGTTGATTTACTGTTTCACAGTTGAGTCTAATCTTAAGCAACCATGCTGTACCAAATAAAACAGGAACATTTTCACATACAATGTGAAGAGTTAATTTTCCCGTCTGTCCATTTGCTTCTACTTTCACTATTGTGTTTCCTTTTAATGGTACGATCTCTACAGTCTACATCCTCAGGTTTATATTTGATGGTTTTAAAGGCAGGTGCTCCAGTTTTTGATTTTAAATTGTCTCAGGTATTAGTGATATAGCTGTGTCCATTTCCACTTTCAGTTTGATTTTGTAACCTTCGTATTTTAGATATGCCCAGAAGCGTTGTTGAGCGCCTGCACCAATAAGACACCTAGCTTCTGCTCTTGCAGTACCTCGGGTATGTTGTCTTCTGAGTGGTCTTGAATTTCATCTAATACTTTATCGAGATGGTTATTCTGTTTCAATGCATTTTTCGCTGGCATATTCTTGGTGTTGGAGACATTTTCTGAGCCTTAACATGGCTTGGCAATATGGCCCATTTTCCCCACAGTTTTCGCATGTATTTGTTCTACTCCAGCATTCCCCCACAAGTGTCCATTCTGCTTACATAAGTGAAAGGTTGTACCATTGCAGCCTATTCCTTGTGGTATCCATTTTGCAGATCTTTGCTCCAAACCCCGTTTAAGAAGCTTCTTTAGTTGCTGGCTCCATAGATGTGGCAACTTTAAGAGTTAAATCGCTTAGAGTAAGCAGCCTCCTCTGAATAGCTTCACTGCAGAGTCCACAAACCACCCTATCACAAAGAGTGTCTTCAAGTGTGGAAACCAAACTCACAATATTTTGCTAATCTTTTAAAAGTCGCTACAAATTGTAAATGCCTTCTTCCTGATTATGGGGATGGAACTGAAACCTTTCTGCGATCAATAACTGTCGAGGAGAGAAATGCTGTTCTACACTTTTCAGTAGTTCAATGTAGGTTTTTTTTTAGGTGAACTAAACTTTGGAGCACCATAGAACTTTTACCAAACTGATAAATTTTGTGACCTTTAGGTTTTCCGGTGTTTAATTTGCTATGAGATATAATTGGAATCTTTCCTCATGTGTTCACAGTCTTCATCAAATGTATCCATAGTGCCACCATTCCCACCATTTCAGATCCCAGCTCCGAGGCTTTATATTTCAGCCAACTTCCTTCCTTCCAACACTTTTGAAGGTATGGCACAAAGGATCCCTTTATTCACAAGAGACTAGAATTATTTTTACTTTTGCATGACTGTAGTTAGACTTTTTCCCAAGTAGTGGCCTATACAGAGTTGGAAGACTTCTGAATCCCCGTTACCCACACCCTGTTTAGATTTGCGTGTGGCCCAGACTCTACCCATTTCAATGGCAAGCAAGTTTCCAAAACTGTTGTTCTTCTTTACATGGTTGTAGTCAAAAATTGTTTTGAAACCTTAGCTGTACTTCATCCAATGTGTTTGTGTGTGAGTGTGAGAGAGAGAGACCAGTCCTGAGAATCTTCTTTTCAAACACAATGCAAGTTTTATGAAAGATGTTGCTCATACAATCTAAGATGGAGAACTGCAAAGCCTGTGCAAACATTCTGCAGATGTCACTGTGGATCACGTGATGCTTTGCCAGCAGGGATATATTCTCTGATACATAACAAACAGTAAACAAGGAAAGGTTTTCTTCCTGTGCCTTGCCCTCTTCATTGTAGAACTCCAATTCCCCAATGGACAAAGGGCTTCATCAGAAAGGCACACCCAGAGTGAAGTGAGTTGGAAATGTGTGCTTGCGATACAAAAAGTTATGACTATGGGAATGTTTTGTGCTTGATGGGGATAGTAGTCCCAGAATATTTAGGGTTAACAGTTCCACATGGCCTTATCTTTATTCAGTATCTGAAACGTTCCTCTATAAGGCCAGCATGGTCTTCCTTGCGGCCAGAGATGAAGCTGCAGTTGCCTTGGCTACATCAGGCTCTTCTTCCTCCTACTCAGCCTTCTCACCAGAAGATGATGAGTGGTCTGGAGCCTCCTCCTCACTGCTCCATTCCTCTCTGCAATGTCATGTAAGGCATAGCACTGCAACCCAGCATCTGGAGACCCTTATTAGTGCTTACTCAAATGAATCATTGAATATCATAGAATTTACAGTGTAGAAAGAGGCCATTCAGCCCATTGAGTCTGCACCGGCCTTTGGACAGAGCACCCTACAGATGGAGAGTGTGATGATAGAATCCAATACCAGGGTCCTCTGCTTGAACAAAGGGGACTACGATAGAATGAAGAAGGACCTCGCTAAAGTAGACTGGAAACAAATATTTTATGGTAGGACAGTTGAGGAGCAGTGGAGTACTTTCAAAGAAATCTTTCATAGTGCTCAACAAAAGTATATTCCAGTGAGAAGGAAGAATTGTAAGAAAAGAGGTAATCTACCATGGGTGTCTAAGGAGATACATGAGGCTGTCAAATTGAAAGAGAAGGCTTACGAAGTGGCCAAGATCAGCGGGAAACTAGAAGATTGGGAAAACTTTAAAGGTCAGCAGAAATCCACGAAAAAAGCCATAAAGAAAAGTAAGATAGAACACGACGGGTATTGCATCGGACCCCATCCGGCAACGACTGCTGGAAGGGACCGCGCTCGATCTAGCAGTGACAAAGACTTTAGCGCTCTCTATGGTGGTCGCTTCCTGTAATGTACAATCCTACCCCGCCCGCCGCGCGGCCCACCCATCCTACCCCTCGTGGACCCCGCAACCGACCCCCCCGACTGGGGCTGCTCCCGCACAGTATGCCTGCGCTGCTCGCCACCCCACGCACCCTGGGGGTCCCCTCTGCTACTTCTGCGGCCAGCAGAAGCACCCCCGCCAGCGCTGCCCGGCCCGCGCCGTGACCTGTAAATCCTGTGGCAAGAAAGGCCACTGTGCAGCGGTGTGTCACGCCCGACCTCTCCCCCTTTCCTCAGCCGATCGCACAATGGGCCCCGCCGCTCACTGCTTCCGGGGCCACGTGCCACCAGTGGGCGCCGCCATCTTCTCCCCCCAGGTCCACGTGCGGTCAGTGGGCGCCGCCATCTTTCATCGCCCCCGCAATGTGTGCACCATGGGTGCCGCCATCTTCCTCCACCGGGTCCACGTGCGGCCAGTGGGCGCCGCCATCTTGCCCCGCCCCCGCAATGTGCGCTCCATGGTCGTCGCCATCTTGCCCCGCCCCCACAACGTGCGCTGCATGGGCGCCGCCATCTTCTTTCCCGCAGGTACTTCGGACGCCACCATTTTGTCCTCCCCTCGGGACTGGACCACGGGACCCGGGTCGCTGCCGCTACTCGTCGGACTCTTCGGGCTCTTCGGACGATCGCCCGCTACTCGCCTTCATGACGCTCGACCAATCTCGTCCTCACAACCTGGCTACCGCTTCAACGGCGGTGCTCATCAATGGCCACGCAACCTACTGCCACCGATAGCTTCATCCATCCGGACACGGTAAGGCGCTGCTCCCTCGCGGTCCATCCTGCTAACCAGCGGATCTCCCTGGCCTCGGGATCCCACTCTGCACCGATCCGGAGGTTTCTGTCTGGTAAAACTCATCGTACAAGGTGTTGAATTCAGCAGTTTCCGCCTGTACGTTCTCCCCAATCTCTGTGTGACACTTTTACTGGGCCTGGATTTCCAATATAACCGCCAGAGCCTCACCCTCAAATTCGGCGGGCCCCTACTCACCGTTTGCGGCCTCACGACCCTCAAGGTTGACCCTCCCTCCCTCTTTGCCAATCTGACTGCAGATTGCAAGTCCGTCACCACCAGGAGCAGACGGTACAGCACCCAGGACAAGATCTTCATCAGGTCCGAAGTCCAGCGGCTGCTTCGGGAGGGTATTATCGAGGCCAGCAATGGCCCCTGGAGAGCCCAAGTGGTAGTGGTTAAAACTGGGGAGAAACACAGGATGGGCGTGGATTACAGCCAGACCATCAACCGGTACACGCAGCTCGACGCGTACCCCCTCCCTTGCATATCTGATATGGTCAATCAGTTTGCACAGTACCGGGTCTTCTCAACAATTGACCTGAAATCCGCCTACCACCAGCTCCCCATCCGTAAATTGGACCGTTCCTACACTGCCTTCGAGGCGGACGGTCGACTCTATCAATTTCTTAGGGTTCCCTTCGGCGTCACTAACGGGATCTCGGTATTTCGAAGAGAAATGGACCGAATGGTTGACCGGTACGGACTGCGGGCCACGTTTCCGTACCTCGACAATGTCACCATCTGCGGCCACGACCAGCAGGACCATGACGCCAACCTTGCCAAATTTCTCCACACCACATCTCTCCTCAACCGCACTTATAACAAGGAGAAGTGCGTATTCAGCACAGACAGCTTAGCCATCCTCGGCTACGTAGTCCAAAGCGGACTACTGGGGCCCAATCCCGACTGCATGCGTCCCCTCATGGAGCTTCCCCTCCCCCACTGCCCCAAGGCTCTCAAACGATGCCTGGGGTTCTTTTCTTACTACGCCCAGTGGGTCCCACAATACGCGGATAAGGCCCGTCCACTGATCCAGTCCACGCAATTTCCCCTCACGGCCGAGGCTCAACAGGCCATCGCCCGTATTCGCTCAGACATAGCCAAGGCCGGGATGCACGCAGTAGACGAGACACTGCCTTTTCAAGTAGAAAGCGACGCTTCAGATGACGCCCTTGCCGCCACTCTAAACCAGGCAGGCAGACCCGTGGCATTCTTTTCCCGCACCATCCATGCCTCCGGAATTCGACATTCGTCTGTTGAAAAGGAGGGGCCCAGGCTATCGTTGAGGCGGTGCGGCACTGGAGGCATTACCTGGCCGGCAGGAGGTTCACTCTCCTCACTGACCAACGGTCGGTAGCCTTCATGTTTAACAACACACAGCGGGGCAAGATCAAGAATGACAAAATCTTGTGGTGGCGAATCGAGCTCTCCACCTATAATTACGAGACCTTGTATCGCCCCGGCAAGCTCAACGAGCCCCCAGACGCCCTCTCCCGAGGTACATGTGCCAGCGCACAAGTGAACCAGCTCCGTGCCCTGCACGATAGCCTTTGCCATCCGGGGGTCACTCGGTTGTACCGCCTAGTCAAAGCCCGCAACCTGCCCTACTCCGTCGAGGAAGTACGGACAGTCACCAGAGACTGCCAGGTCTGTGCGGAGTGCAAGCCGCACTTCTACCGACCAGACCGCGCGTGCCTGGTGAAAGCGTCCCGTCCCTTTGAACGCCTCAGCGTGGATTTCAAAGAGCCCCTCCCCTCCACCGACCGCAACACACTTAGTGTGGTCGATGAATTCTCTAGGTTCCCCTTCGCCATCCCATGCCCGGATATGACGTCTGCCACCAGCATCAAGGCCCTCAATTCCATTTTCGCCCTGTTCGGTTTCCCCGACTACATCTACAGTGACAGGGGATCCTCATTCATGAGTGATGAGCTGCGTCAGTTCCTGCTCGGCAGGTGTATCGCCTCCAGCAGGACGACCAGCTATAACCCCCGGGGAAACGGGCAGGTAGAGAGGGAGAACGGGACGGTTTGGAGGGCCGTCCAGCTGGCCCTACGGTCCAGAAACCTTCCAGCCGCTCGCTGGCAACAGGTCCTCCCGGATGCACTACACTCCATCCGGTCGCTACTGTGCACCGCGACTAACAACACACCCCATGAACATGTTTTTACCTTCTCTAGGAAGTCTACATCGGGGTGTCGCTCCCGGAGTCATCCAGCCACTGGCTAGCACCAACACCGCCACCACCGATGCCGTCAACACCGACACCGCCTGCGCAGACGTCGCCACCACTGCTGCGTCGCTCTCAACGAACCGTCAGACCGCCGGTCAGACTCAACCTATGACGGGCACCGGGTTGCAAGATGGACACTTGTTTTTTTTCCCCCTCCTCTCTGTCAATAAATCACAGATTATGTATATAGTTTCACATCACCCCCGCCGGACTCATTCTTAACAGGGGGTGAATGTGGTGATCCACCACTGTATATATATGTGTGTGCCTGTATTAGGGGATGTACAGCAGTACCTGTATTACAGGTTTGTCGGTAAGCCCCTGCCGGCTAGCTCCACCCACAGGGAGCAGTATAAATATTCATGAGTTCTCCTGCCATTCTACCAGCTGCAGTCGAAGGATAATATCTCACGGTAATTCTTGTACCGGTTCTTTGTGTGCAATTGTTAGCGCATCAAAGTGTCGAACTCACATTTAGTACTGTTAAAATAAAGTTAGTTTAGTTCTTTAAAAAGAGCTTTGTGTTTCTTTGTGATCACTACGTCTACCATCCTGGAAACCTCTCACAGAGATCACTGTGGGGTTGCGGTGGACCGGCACGGAACACCGTCGCTGCGGACGGAACAGCAGCCGTGCAGCTGTGCACACTGCTGACAGTCCACTGTGAACGTAAGGTCACAGGTCGTATAGGTCCCCCCCCCCAGGCCAGTCCCCAAGGTGTCCTCTGGCCCCAGCCGACCCATCAGCTGTATGAGCGTGCTCCAGTACAACCAATGCCATCTTGTTGGCTGGGATGTGTGTGTGTGGTGAGTGTAATGTGTGTTTGCGGCTGCAGCTTGTCAGCCTCCCGAGTGTCAATCACAGACCCGGTGAATCCCGCACCATATTTCATTGGAATCGATTGTGTTCCATGTGGTGCCAGTGCTAGCCCTTCTTCAGTCGCTGAAGCGGTCCAGGTTCCAAGCCAGCTTTGCTGCCGCGAAAGTCCACGAATCCTGCCCCGGCGTCAACACTTAGTCTCAGGAACGGAGAATCCAGCCCACAATATTGCAGCACTCGAGTTCCTCCTGCAGAACAGCAGACAACTCACCCAAAAAACTATCAAGGAATAATCTTTTCTGCTATGGCCACCACACTTGGAAGCTATATTATCTCTATGCTGTTCCCTCTCAGTTCAATCGGTGTTGGGTACTTTAGCTTACAACCACATATCATTGTTGCTTTACAATTTATTTTTTAGACTTTGCAAGTCCATGGGGGAACTGGATCAAGTGTCAGTTTTTAATGAAGTCTGGAGGGACTCAGTGCTAAAATGACCCTGTCAGTCTGCTATCTACCCGTGCGTACATTAAAATGTCAGTAGTAACACTGGATAATTTAAAAGGCAAATGACAAGCAAGTGAGAATTACTTGATGAATGTGATATATTGACAAATGCAATATTGGTATTGATTTTTAGCTTTCCCTGTGGTTATTGAAACAGGAAAATAAATTTTAATTTATATTAATGAGTAAGTTCAATATATTTTGATGTCTTAAGAGCAGATGAGCATGAAGTAAGAACGCAGTGGGTTATAGTTTTTAGGGTATGCATGGGAAGAGGTCACACTGAGGTCACACTGTGGCAGGGGCTGCAGTTTTCAAATCTTAAATAGGTTTCCATTAAAATAGCTGAAATATTATATAGATCATCAGAACCATGTAACATTGACCTCCAAGACTATTTATTCCTCACAGCCTCTGGAAGGTCGTCTGCACCCTGCGGATATAGGACACCTCTACTTCTTACGAACTCTTCCACCAAGACCACTGTCGGAAGTGCACTGTGCACTGTCGGAAAACATTAAGGCATGCTACTGTTGCTCGTTATGCTCTCTCCTTAATTGGCTCTGTTTTATGGCGGTTAATATGATCGCCTTCCTTAATTCTAACTACGTTTGCTCACGAGTCACCAGGTATCTTTTCGATACCGCCACAAGTTTCAAAACCGAATACTGATCAAAGACTTGATACACCAGTTAGTAAGTTCAAAATCAATACTCATTTATTTACACACAGTCAATTATACTCATGCACAAACTCTACCAACTAAACTATCACTACTACTAAAGCCAAAATGTAGCTTTGGGTGCCCACTCAGTCAGAGGAACAATGGGCGTTGTCCGGTTCTGAGGCTGCTGGGGTCGAGCTGGTACGGAATAGTAGCTAGGAGCATCTATCTCGTAGCGTGCGTTGACTTTGGACTTACTTGTCTGGTGCAGCTGCTAGGCAGGCCTCTCGTCACTGAGAGCCAAGGCCAAGAAGAACGATTCTCTCTTGGGGGCTTCTTCTTATACTACAAGGGGCTTCGCGCGCCTTTGGGCGGGCCTTGATCTTGGTCCCAATTTATTGGACCATATCCTGATCATTGGTATCGATTTCCTCCAATAAAGGGGTGGTTGTCCTGATTGCTGGACGGGCCCTAGGTGGCCGTTGGCCTGATTTGTTCTAGTCTCCTCTGGCACCGGGTTGTCTGCTTTGGTATCGTTTGCTTAAATGTTTCTGTTTTGTCCCCGGAGATGGCTCATTAATATGCTAATGGTTTTGCAGTATCGGTCTTGTCTGGGAGCTGCAAACTCCAATCAACAGACAAACCTTGCAGCTGCTTGCTTTCTCAGCATTGACCATTTTTCCCTTCATTCTCTGTGAGTGTCCATTTTGTAATCGGGACGTGGCCACCCCAGGTGGCTACACTACCTCACAGAATTAACAATTTTTCAAACTATCACACCTCTGTAATTTACACTTTCACGAACACTCCTTACCATTTGTCACCTCTATCTAAGTGTCATTGGTAAATTTGGATATGTGGATTTCCATCCCATCACCTAAGTCATTAAGGAATGCAATGAATATTCAAGGCTTCAACACAGATCCTTGGGGGTACACCAGTCATCACATCCTGCCAATTATCCCCCCTCTCCATCTTCTTCTGCTCAATCAATTCCCTGACCAGATAAATAATTTATCTTCAATTCCGCGTGCATCAATTCCATGTTAACAGTACATTTTAAGGAATTTTATGAAATGCCTTCTAGCAATCCACAGAAATAAGGTCCATGGACATTCCTCTGCCCAATACCTCAGCCGAGCGGCTCAGAAAATTCAATCAGATTTGTCAGGCTTGACGTACATACTCTTTATAAATCTGTGATTGCTCTCTCTGATCAGCTGAAACTTTCAAGGTGTTCAGTCACACTATCCTTAATTGTCAATTTTGTGATAACAAATGTTCGGCCATAATTCCCCAGTGTTCCTCTGTCACCTTTCCTAGATAATAGAGTGGTATGCACAATATTTCCAATCTAAAGGAACGATTCCCAAATTGAGAGAGTTCGGAAGATTATAGTTAAGGCATCTCCAATGTTCCCACTGACTTCTTTTAAAAACCTGGGATGGAAATCATCAAACCTGGTGGTTTGTCACTCCTTCCTGCCATTAATTTCACTGTTACTGTTATTTTGCTTAAATTAATTTTGTAGGAAAATAACTGGTTAATAAGACAAAAGGGTTGTAGGGTTTTGTGAATAGAGAAATAGAGTACAATGGAAGGAGGTTCTGATGTGTCCAATTCTCATGGAATCATAGAATTTCCACAGTGCAGAAGGAGTCCATTTGGTCCATCGAGTCTGCACCGACCCTCTGGCCCAATCCCCCACCCTATCCCCATCTAGGGGCAGTTTAGCATAGCCAATCCAAACAGAACACCTGGCGGCCTTGTTCATCATGGCCGGGCAATTCAACCAGGCCAACCACAAGAGTGTACTGCCAAAATTCCACCAACACATCTCCAGTCCCACCAGGGGCCCGACATCCTTCACCATTGCTACACAAACATCAAGGGCGCCTGTCGATCCATCCCCTGACTGCACTTGGGAAAACCGGATGATAAGACGGTACTC
Organism: Scyliorhinus canicula; assembly: GCF_902713615.1. Classification (NCBI taxonomy): domain Eukaryota; kingdom Metazoa; phylum Chordata; class Chondrichthyes; order Carcharhiniformes; family Scyliorhinidae; genus Scyliorhinus; species Scyliorhinus canicula. The sequence goes on along the minus strand of NC_052159.1, from coordinate 58,916,189 downwards.
CTCCACCCAGCATACAAACAGAAACTTAAGCGGGTGAATCCGGTTAAGCAGGTCGCGCAATGCTGGTCCAAGGCAACGGAAAAGCTCCTACACGACTACTTGGAGTCAGTGGACTGGTCCATATTCAAGAACTCAGTGACCAACCTAAATGAGTATGCCACCACGGTTACAGACGTCATCAACAAGTATGTAGAAGACAGCGTACCAAAGAGGTTAGTAAGTGCGTTCCCCAACCGGAAACCATGGTTTAATCAGGAGGTCCTCTCCCTACTGAAGGCCAGGTCTGAGGCGTTCAAGACAGGCGGCCTTGGCCTATACAAGAAATCCAGGAACAACCTCCGCAAAGCCATCAGGGATGCTAAGAGACAATACCAGACTATGCAAGAGTCACAGACTAACGACACGGACTCTCACCGGCTGTGGCAAGGCCTAAACAACATATTGGGCTACACAGCAAAGCCAAGTAGAATCTTCAGAAGCAGTGTACCCCTCCCTGATGAATTTAATGCATTCTATTGTAATGGGCCAGGATTCAGAGATCTCCAAAGTGTATCATGGAGTTCACCTGACCCACGACTTTTACTAGATTGTGGTATGGGGAGCACATGACCCACTCTACAGGTGTGGTGCAGCAGAAATGTAAAAGTAATTTTTAAAGCAAAACAATGTTTATTCTATGAACTCAGTTAACCTTTTAAAACATACAGTGAACATCTTAGCAACCATCAATTCAAATACACCCTCAAAGAATACAACACACTAAGTAATCATTAAACTTTCCTTTTAACATCCAGAAGATAAAAATCCTTTTTAAAGAAGCACATCAGGTTTAAATTCTCTACTGAGTGCAGTTATCACTCTGAATTCACCAAATGATCTAGAGATAGTCTTTAGATGGCAGTGAGATTGAAATTACACCTTCTTTGGCTGGCTTCAGCTCCAACACAAAAACAAAACCAAAAAAACACAGATACACCCAAGCTTTTCCTCAAAGTGAAACTAAAAAGCAGAGCCAGAGCTCAGCTCCACACACACTCTGACATCAACGCAGCCACTTGAGCAGACAAGCATTTCTTAAAGTGATATTGCCATAACACTATGCTCAGTTCGAGCAGAAAACCATCAAACCGTTGTCAACTGGTTGGTGTTGGCCTGGGTGGCACACATGATTGGCAGCACCTCCTGCTCGGTGTTGGACTCCTCCAACTGTGCCTGCAGGTGCTGGATACTCACCACAGCCCCTCATGTAGCCCCTGGCTCTGCGACTGTATTTCCACAAACAATGGGACTGTCCGTTCCAGAAGCCCAAAACGCATCTGAACGGCATCTGGTCCTTGGGGTCGGCCCACCCTCTAACTGTCTGCCCGCTAACTCCACCTGCTGTATCAGAGCATGTGTGTGGTACGCACCAGGTAGTGCCCCACGAGCTTCTTCACTAAAGTGCCCAATCGAGATGAGTGTCTCTGGGATGGTGGAGGGTGTTAGAGACAGCTGTGGCGGGATATCACTGTCATCCCCGGATTTGAGCTCCGGAGTGTCCTGGGATTCAGGCTAATGGCTGCCATCAGTGTCGGTATCATCCTCGCTGCTGGTCGACGTCTGGGGTTCTGGCTGTGGTTGTGGCTGGGATCGGGGGAGAGGGAGGGCTCCTGCAAGACAGAAGACAAGACAATGGGCAGGATCTGTTTTTGGCAAATCTTCATATTAAATTGAGGCAGTAAACCTTACTCTAATGTGCAGATTCCACAGGTACCTGAGGCTTTAAGGTCCAATCCCTTCACCTCAGGGACCTCGGGCAAGCACTGATTGTTACTAGTCCCCACAAATGGGGACCAGATGGAACGGCACTTGTGGGCAGTCTCCAAGCGGATTGGAGGCCCTTGGCTGCTTGCCTTTTAGGCAGGGTGGTGCCCTAGCACTGCTGGTGCCACCTGGGTACCCTGGAAGTGCCGGCTTGGTGATGCCTGTGTGGTACTGCTAGCTGGCAGGGGCACTGCGGAGGTGCTGAACTGGCATTCTTGCGCTCGCGTGTTTGGGCCGGGGTTGCCCACTGTGGGTGTTGGGAGATGCAGGAGACCCGTCCATGTTGCATTCGGGATAGGATTTTTATTTGTGGGCATCAGAGATCGGGACACCATTTAAAAATGGGATCCCAATCTCTTGCTACAACAGGGAGTTCTGGCGAGCAGAGCTGCCTGATGTAAAAAACAGGGCTATGTGCAGTCTCGGCTGCGCATCCCCCATTCTGGCCCCTTATTCAAAGCAAGTCGCGTTGAATAGCCATGTGTTTCACTGTGAGTGCCGGAAAACACTAATTATCTTTATTGTCAGAAGTAGGCTTACATTAACACTGCAATGAAATTACTGAAAATTCCTCAGTCGGCACACTCCGGCGCCTGTTCGGGTACACAGAGGGAGAATTCAGAATGTCCAAATTACCTAACAGCACGTCTTTTGGGACTTGTGGGAGGAAACCGGAGCACCGGGAGGAAACCCCATAGACACGAGGAGAACCTGCAGACTCCACATAGACAGTGACCCAAGTGGGGAGTCGAACCTGGGACCCTGGAACTATAAAGCAACAGTGCCACCCACTGTGCTACGGTGCAAGATTGCTCCCTTAGTCTCAGGAATGGAGAATTCCGCCAAGGGTATGCCTTATTTGTACCTTTCTAAACCACAAATACTGTATATAGTGAACAAATGTTCACACAAACTATTCAGTACAATAATTATTTATTAATACACACAAAGTTAAATACTTAATCAATCACATGTTCATGCATATTGAACTATAAGCTAATGCACTTAGAACGATCTTAACTTAACTTCCAGGTGACTGACAAATACAGAGCAGGTACAGCCTTATCTGGGATCTGGTACCCTGAAAGTGCTGGCGTTCTTGTAGCTGGTCGTCTGCGTCCTCTGTTCTGGTCCCTCTGTGGATGGCATGCATGGTCCTCTTCTTGGCTGGTGATGGGTTCACCGTTGTTGTTGGCTGCCAAAGCTATAGTCTGGAAGGCTGCAGTCGAGAGAGAGCTTCTTAGGTGGTGCAGCACCTTTTTAACCTGCTTGGATTTTCATGCCCTTTTATGAGCGGTCTCTGGGTCATTATCAATCAATTGATCAAGGCTCCCGGCTCTTTGAGGGGGTAGAAGATGTGTGTGAACTTTGCGGGGGGGGGGGGGGGGGGGGGGGTAAATCACGTTCATATGTTTTGGTCCTGTCCAAAGCTAAAGGATGTTTGGAAGGGTGTGTTTAGGGTAATCTCTAAAGTAGTGCATGTGAAACTGGACCCGGGCCCCCAGGAGGCCATTTTTGGGGTGTCAGAACAGCCGGGGTTGGAAATGGGTGCGGAGGCAGTTGTTGTAGCCTTCGTCTCGTTGAGTGCGCGAAGGCGGATCATAATGGGATAGAGAGCAACCTCTCCACTGTGTGCCCTGGCGTGGCCGGGGGGACCTGTTGGAATTCTTGACTCTTGAGAAGGTTAAGTTTGAACTGAGGGGAAGGATGGAGGGGTTCTACAATTCATGGGCATTATTCATTATGCACTTTCAAGAACTGGATAACATCGAACATTAGTTGGGGGGGGGTTGGGAGGGTTGGGGAGAGGGGGACTGTATGTGTTAGTGGTGACTATGGGTGATTCCTGATTCCTTTTTGTGGTGAATGTACTTCACCTAATGCATGTGCTATCTGTACTGCCTGTATAATAATGTGGCCCATGACCTGGAAGTGATGATACGAGCTACTTCCAGGTACTGTACTGGAACCCCGGTCGGCTCCGCCTCTGGCTCCGCCTCTGGCTCCGCCCTCACCGGGGCCATATATAGTCCGGCCACCTGTGGGTGGCACCCATTTGTACAGCCGACTCTGGCAGGCGAGTTCATGGATATTAAAGCCTAATGTTCACTCGTTCTCACGGTCTCACAGGGAATTAACTGTATCACACTTTTTGTCATTTGTTTATGTTAACATACGGGCTAATACCAGGCAGGGTTGCCCCCTGTCCCTCTTGTTGTTCGCATTGGCAATCGAGCCGTTGGCGATGGCGTTGAGGGATTCAGGGAGGTGGAGAGGTTTGGTGCGAGGTGGGGAGGAACATAGGGTGTCGTTGTATGCCGATGACCTGTTACTGTATGTGGAGGACCCGGTGGGTGGGATGCCGGGGGTGATGGAGCTGCTAGCTGAGTTTGGGACCTTTTCAGGCTATAAACTAAATTTAGGCAAGAGTGAGGTGTTTGTGGTGCACCCTGGAGACCAGGAGGAAGGAATTGGTAGGCTCCCGCTCAGGCGGGCAGGGGAGAGTTTAAGGTACCTGGGGATGCAGGTGGCCAGGGACTGGGGGACTCTTCACAAGCATAATTTCACCAGACTTGTAGATCAGATGGAGGAGGAGTTCAAGAGGTGGGACATGCTGCCATTGTCGTTGGCGGGGAGGGTGCAGTCCGTCAAAATGACGGTGCGTCCGAGGTTCTTGTTCCTCTTTCAGTGCCTGCCCATCTTCATCCCCAGGGCCTTCTTTAGGAGAGTGAGTAACAGTATCTTGAGCTTTGTGTGGGCACATGGGACTCCAAGAGTGAAGAGGGTTTTCCTGGAGCGAGGGAGGGATAGAGGCGGGCTGGCGCTGCCCAACCTTTTGGGGTACTATTGCGCGGCCAATGTGTCAATAGTGTGTAAATGGGTGATGGAGGGGGGAGGGGCGGCGTGGAAAAGAATGGAGATGGCGTCATGTAGAGGTACGAGCCTGGGTGCCCTGGTAACGGCGCTGTTGCCGCTCTCTCCTAAGAGGTATACCACGAGCCCAGTGGTGGCAGCGACCCTAAGAATCTGGGGACAGTGGAGACGGCATAGGGGGGAAACAGGGGGCTCGATGGAGGCTCCATTGGGTGAAAATCATCGGTTCATCCCGGGGAACAATGATGGGGGATTTAGGGGGTGGCAAAGGGTGGGCATCAGTAAATTGAGGGACCTGTTTATTGGCGGGAGGTTTGCGGGCCTGGGGAAACTGGAAGATAAATTTGGGCTCCCCCAAGGGAACATGTTCAGATACTTGCAGGTAAAGGCGTTTGCTAGGCGACAGGTGGAGGGATTCCCTTTGCTGCCCTCGCGGGGGGAGATGGACAGAGTGCTTTCGGGGGTGTGGGTCGGAGAGGGGAAGGTGTCTGACATTTAGAAGGTAATGCAGGAGGTGGAGGAGTCGTCAGTGGAGGAGCTGAAGGCTAAATGGGACGGGGAACTTGGGGAGCAGATAGAGGACGGGACTTGGGCGGATGCCTTGGAGAGAGTCAACTCTTCCTCTTCATGTGCGAGGCTTAGTCTCATCCAATTTAAGGTGCTGCACCGGGCCCACATGTCCGGGACTAGGATGAGTAGGTTCTTTGGGGGTGAGGACAGGTGCACCAGATGTTCGGGGAGTCCAGCGAATCATGCCCATATGTTCTGGGCATGCCCGGCACTGGAAGAATTCTGGAAGGGGGTGGCGGGGACGGTGTCGAGGGTGGTTGGATCCAGGGTCAAACCAGGGTGGGGACTCGCAATTTTCGGAGTTGCGGTGGAGACGGGAGTGCAGGAGACGAAAGAGGCCAGTGTCCTGGCCTTTGCGTCCCTAGTAGCCCGGCGGAGGATCTTGCTCCAGTGGAAGGATGCGAGGCCCCCAAGTGTGGAGACCTGGATCAGTGACATGGCAGGATTTATAAAATTGGAAAGGGTCAAATTTGCCCTGAGAGGATCAATACAAGGGTTCTATAAATGGTGGCAGCCTTTTCTGGACTTCCTGGCTCAAAGATAGGTATCTTGGTCAATAGCAGCAGCAACCCGGGGGTGGGGGGGGGGGGGGGGGGGGGGGGTGTTCCTTATTATAGTTTCTATTTTTTTTTCTTTTCTTTTCTACGGTTATGTAACTTAACATTGTGTTAATTTAAGTTGCTGTTAATATGTTGTGTTGTTCATTGAGGAGGGGCGAATGTTTATGATTGCTATCATTATTGTTATTGTTGGTATTTTATTATGGTTCGATGTTATACAAATTCAAAATTTTTCAATAAAAATTTTTTTTTAAAAAAACATACGGTCTAATGTTTGGGGGTTTGGTGGGAGGATGGGATTGTGTTGTTGATATGGGGATTGACATTATATTTGTTACTGCTTATTGTTTATTGTTGGGTGCAAATTTGGGAGAAAATTGAAAAAGGAGAATGAAAATATTTTTTTTAATTGATCAGGGCTCCATCACCCTGATCGATCAAGTCCAATCAGGGACTGCCACATCACTTTTTGGGTGGGCGCTCAGTGGCCATGCCTGGAAGTGTTGTTGGCAGGGGCTTGAGTACCGCTGTGTCTGGTAAACAATGTGATTGACAGGATAGTTCTATTATTCGTGGGATGCCTGGAGATGGTCTTTTTCCTGGGCTGTTAAAAACGTTTGAGCTGCAGCTTTTGTGTATCTGCCAGCTGCAGCCTGTCTGTCCCTGACTTTGATCATTCTTCCCAGCTTTCTTTGCGAGAGGCCATTTTAGATGGTCACACTTAAATGGTGACAGGTTGGGAAGTGATGATGTTCAAAACGACCTGGGTGTCCTTGCTCATCTGTCACTAAAAGCGAGCAAGCAGCTGCAGCAAGCAATTAGGAAGGCAAATGGCATGTTAACATTCAGCGCAAGGAGATTTGAGTGCAGGAGTAAAAATGTCTTGCTGCAATTTTACAGATTGCTAAAACTGCATCTGGAGTATTGTGTACAGTTTTGGTCTCCTTACCAAGGAAGGATATACTTGCGATAGAGGTTTACAAAAGTTTGCAAGACTGATCACTGGGAGTGCAGGATTATTTTATGAGGAGAAATTGAGGAGACGAGGCCTGAATTTCAAAACAATGAGAGGTGATCTAATTGAAACCTATAAAATTCTTACAAGGCTTGACAAGGTAGATGGAGATGGGGGGTGAGATTTACCAGCTGTTCACACCGGCAGGAAATTCCAGTCCCACGCCGGTGCACGGTTTTGTGAGGGCCACGAAGAATCCAGCACGAGTTTTCAGGATTGTGGTGGTATGATTTGCATAGCGGTGCAGAACACCGGCTTACCATTGGCCCTGGTCAGTCATGTGCCTCTCGACCGATTGGTTGAGACCAGTCATGTGACGGCTCTCCGATTGGTCGAGAGGCTGAGTTAACCACGCCTCCATACCGAGGTATAAATAGTCAGAACGCCCGGTGGTCGGCTATTTACTGTAGTCGACCGCAGGGCTAACTTCTAGCTTATTAAAGCCTAACTTTTGTACAGCAACTCGTCTCGCATTCGATTGATGGTTCATCAAGGATACAAAGAAATAACATTTATTTACAAATTAACATATATATATATATATATATACACAACATATATATCCCGCTAGAAACTGACTTTGGGGCTCTTTTCAGCGCCCACAACGGAGCTTTTTTGATGATTCCCGACGTGGGAAGGGGTCTGCAGTAGATCCCCAGGGTTCTATGGTCCGGACCAGGAATGGGGTGAGCAGAAAAGTGGTGGCAGCGCCCCTGGAAAAGCGGGGGAAGGGAAACAAAATGGCGGCCGGTGGAGCCCTCGAGGAGTGGAGGCAGTGGGCGAAGGAGCAGCAGGAGACTCTTCAGCGCTGCTTCCAGGAGCTTAAGGTGGAGTTGCTGGAGTCGCTGAAGGCTACCACCGGTAAGCTGCTGGAGACTCATACAGCCCAGGGGGCCGCAATCTGGGAGCTGCAGCAGCAGGCCTCCGAAAGGGAGGATGAGGCCGCGGCCCTCGCGGGGAAGGTGGAGATGCACGAGGCGCTCCATAAAAAGTGGCAGGAGCAGTTCGAGGAGCTGGACAACCGGTCGAGGCGGAAAAATTTACTGATCCTGGGCCTCACGGAGGGGCTGGAGGGGTCGGACCTGGCGGCCTATGTGGTCGTTTTGCTGAACTCGCTGTTGGGAGCTGGGTCCTTCCAGGGGCCCCTGGAGCTGGAGGGGGCCCACAGAATACTGGCCAGGAGGCCCAAGCCGAATGAGCCGCCGCCAGCGTTGCTGGTGAGGTTTCATCGGTTCGTTGACCGGGAGAGTGTGCTTCGGTGGGCCAAGAAGGAGCGGAGCAGCAAATGGGAGAACACGGTGGTGCGGATCTTCCAGGACTGGAGTGCGGAGGTGGCTAAGCGGACAGAGTGTGAAGTTTGGCATGTTGCAGCCGGCACGTCTGTGGGTCACCTACAAGGACCGTCACCATTATTTTGAGTCCCCGGAGGAGGCGTGGGCCTTTGTGCATGCCGAAAAATTGGACTCAAACTGAGGGTCAGGGATGGGGGTTTTGTATGTAAATGCAACTGTGTCTAATTTTTTCTTTGGAGGGGGGGTTCTCTGTTTCATGTAGGATGTGTGTTGGCTTTAAGGTGGGTGGGGCGATGACTTTATGTCTTTTTGTATGGGTCTGGTGGACGGGTTCGGGCAGGGGGTAAACGGGGAGTGCGGGGAGCTGGTGGTGGGGACCGACAGTGGGAGTTGGCCTAGAGGAGGCGGGGTAGGGCAGGGAGAAAGCGCGGGCTTTCCTCTGGTTTCCTGCGCTGCGGGGTGATGGGGGCAGAGTCGGGGCTGAGAAGCGCGGGCCTTTGCTGGTTGTTATTTTCCCGCGCAAGAGTGGGGGGGGGCTGCTGATGGGCATGGAGGAGGAGGAGTAGCCCCACGTGGGGAGGGGTCGGAGGTGTGGCGGGAGTCGCCGGGGTCAGCAGAAGTTAGCTGGCTCACGGGAGTGCTATGGAGGGGGGGTACGGCTAGGAGGGGTCCTAGCCTTGGGGGTGGGGGGGGAATGGAGGAGGGGGGGCACCGGGTTGCTGCTGAAATGGCCAGGAAGGAGCTGGAGTATGCAGGAGGTGCTGGGGGGGGGGGGGGGGGGGGGGGGGGAGGGAGGAGGAGTTGCCGCCATGGGAAACAGGCCGAGCGGGGGGCGCTGGCCAGTGGCGGGCAGGGGATGGGTTATGGCTATTCGGCAGGGGAGGGGGGCAGGGAGCCCTCTGAGCCGGCTGATAACCTGGAATATGAGGGGGCTGAATGGGCCGGTCAAGCGGGCCCGGGTATTTACGCGGATGTGGCCATGCTCCAAGAGACGCACCTGAAGGTGGCGGACCAAGTTCAACTGAGGAAGGGGTGAGTGGGCCAAGTATTTCATTCAGGGCTGGATGAGAAGAATAGGGGGGTGGCGATCCTGGTGGGAAAGAGGGTGTCGTTTGAGGCGTTAAAAGTGGTGGCTGACAGTGGCGGGAGGTATGTGATGGCGAGTGGTAAGCTGCAGGGGGAGTGGGTGGTGCTGGTGAATGTTTACGCCCCAAACTGGGATGATGCGGGATTTATGCGGCGCATGTTGGGCCGCAATCCGGACCTGGAGGCGGGGAACCTGATCATTGGGGGGGGACTTCAACACGGTGCTGGATCCCCCATTGGATCGATCCAGGTCCCGGACGGGTAGGAGGCCGGCGGTGGCTAAGGTGTTGAGGGGGTTTATGGATCAGATAGGAGGGGTGGATCCCTGGAGGTTTGCGAGGCCAAGGGCCAGGGAGTACTCGTTTTTCTCCCACGTGCATAAGGCCTATTCCAGGATCGAATTTTTTTGTCCTGAGCAGGGGGCTGGTTCCGAGGGTGGAGGATGCTGAATACTCTGCCATAGCCATTTCGGATCATGCCCCGCACTGGGTGGACCTCGGGCTGGGGGAGGAGAGGGACCAGCGTCCGCTCTGGCGCTTGGAGGTGGGGCTGCTGGCAGACGAGGAGGTGGCCGGGAGGGTTCGGGGGTGTATCAAGAGGTACCTTGAGGCCAATGATAATGGGGAGGTTCGGGTGGGGACGGTCTGGGAGGCATTGAAGGTGGTGATTAGAGGGGAGTTGATTTCCATCCGAACCCATAGGGAGAGGGGAGAGCAGAGGGAGAGGGAGAGATTGGTAGGGGAGATGGTGAGGGTGGATAGGAGATATGCGGAGGCTCCGGAGGAGGGATTGCTGGGGGAGCGGCATAGCCTTTAGGCCAGGTTCGATCTACTGACCACCAGAAAGGCGGAAGCTCAGTGGAGGAAAGCACAGGGAGCGGTGTATGAATACGGGGAGAAGGCGAATAGGATGCTGGCACACCAGCTCCGAAAGATAGACGCGGCCAGGGAGATTGGGGGAGTGATGGATAGAGATGGGAAGGTGATGCGGAGGGGGGTAGACGTTAATGGGGTCTTTAGGGACTTTTATGGGAATTGTACCGGCCTGAACCCCCGGTGGAGGGGGCGGGGGGGGGGGGGGGGAATGGGGCGCTTCTTGGACAAGCTGCGATTTCCGAAGGTGGAGGAGGGGCAGGTGGAGGGACTGAGGGCGCCGATTGAGCTGGAGAAGCTGGTTAAAGTGATAGGGAGCATGCAGTCGGGGAAGGCGCCGAGGCCGGATGGGTTTCCGGCCGAATTTTATAAAATGTATGCGGACCTGTTGGGCCCCATGTTGGTTCGGAACTTTAACGAGGCAAGGGAGGGGGGGGGGGGGGGGGGGGGGGGGGGGGGGGGGCTTTGTCCCAACTATGTCACGGGCGCTGATTTCCTTGATCCTTAAGCGGGACAAGGACCCTCTGCAGTGTGAGTCATATAGGCCGATCTCGCTGCTGAATGTAGACGCCAAGCTGTTGGCAAAGATCTTAGCTACAAGAATAGAGGATTGTGTGCCGGGGGTCATTCACGAGGACCAGACGGGGTTTGTAAAGGGAAGGCAGTTGAATACCAACATCCGAAGGCTTCTCAATGTCATTATGATGCCGGCTGTGGAAGGGGAGGCGGAGATAGTGGTGGCATTAGACGCGGAGAAGGCCTTTGATAGGGTTGAGTGGGGGTATCTGTGGGAGGTGTTGGAAAGGTTTGGGGAGGGATTTGTCTGTTGGGTGAGGTTGCTTTATGAGGCCCCGATGACGAGTGTAGCCATGAATAGGAGGAGGTCGGAGTACTTTCGGCTGCACCGGGGGACGAGACAGGGGTGTCCCCTGTCCCCCTTGCTCTTTGCGTTGGCAATTGAGCCCCTGGCCACGGCATTGAGGGAGTCGGGGAACTGGAGGGGCCTGGTGCGGGGTGGGGAGGAGCATCGAGTGTCGCTTTATGCGGACGATCTATTGCTGTATGTGACGGACCCGGTGGGGGGAATGCCGGAGGTGATGAGGATTCTCAGCGAATTTGGAGGATTTTCTGGGTATAAGCTCAACCTGGGTAAGAGCGAGCTGTTTGTGGTACACCCAGGGAATCAGGAGGAGGGGATTGGTAGGCTCCCACTGAAGCAGGCAGGGAGGAGCTTTAGGTACCTGGGAGTCCAGGTGGCTAGGAGCTGGGGGGCCCTGCATAAGCTCAACCTCACAAGGTTGGTGGAGAAAATGGAGGAGGAGTTCAAAAGGTGGGATATGTTACCGCTGTCACTGGCAGGTAGGGTGCAGTCCGTCAAGATGGCGCTGCTCCCGAGGTTTTTGTTCCTGTTCCAGTGCCTTCCCATCCTTATCCCGAAGGCCTTTTTTAGGAGAGTTAACAGGAGTATTACGGGATTTGTATGGGCGCATGGGACTCCGATGGTGAGAAGGGTGTTCTTGGAACGGGGCAGGGATAGGGGGGGGGGGCTGGCGTTGCCCAACCTCTGTGGGTACTATTGGGCTGCCAATGCAGCGATGGTGCGTAAGTGGGTAATGGACGAGGAAGGGGCAGCATGGAAGAGGATGGAGATGGCGTCCTGTGTGGACACGAGCCTGGAGGCGCTGGTAATGGCGCCGTTGCTGCTCCCTCCAACGAGGTATACCACGAGCCCGGTGGTGGCGGCTACCCTCATAATTTGGGGGCAATGGAGACGGCATAGGGGGGAGATAGGGGGCTCGATGGAGTCCCCGATACGGGGGAACCACCGGTTTGTTCCAGGGAGCATCGATGGCGGATTTCTGGGCTGGCACAGGGCAGGGGTTAGGAGGTTGAGGGATCTGTTTGTGGATGGGAGGTTCTCGAGCCTGGGGGAGTTAGAGGGGAAGTTTGGGCTCCATGCGGGGAACATGTTTAGGTACATCCAGGTTAGGGCATTTGCCAGGCAGCAGGTGGAGGGGTTCCCCTTGCTGCCCCCACGAGGGGTGCGGGATAGGGTGCTCTCGGGGGTGTGGGTCGGAGGAGGGAGGATCTCGGACATATACCGGGTAATGCAGGAGGTAGACGAGGCCTCGGTGGAGGAACTGAAGGGGAAATGGGAAGAGGAGTTGGGTGAGGAGATTGAGGAGGGGACGTGGGCGGATGCCCTGGAGAGAGTGAATTCCTCCTCTTCCTGTGCGAGGCTAAGCCTCATACAGTTCAAGGTGCTGCATAGGGCCCACATGACTGGGACGAGGATGAGTAGGTTTTTCAGGGGCGAAGACAGGTGTGCTAGGTGCTCGGGGGGCCCAGCGAACCACGCCCATATGTTTTGGGCATGCCCAGCGCTGGGGGAGTTTTGGAAGGGGGTAGCAGGGACGGTGTCGAGGGTGGTGGGATCCAGGGTCAAGCCAGGCTGGGGACTCGCAATTTTTGGGGTTGCAGTGGAGCCGTGAGTGCAGGAGGCGAAAGAGGCCGGTGTTCTGGCCTTTGCGTCCCTAGTAGCCCGGCGCAGGATCTTGCTTCAATGGAAGGATGCAAGGCCACCAAGCGTGGAGGCCTGGATCAATGATATGGCGGGGTTCATCAAATTGGAGAACGTGAAATTTGCCCTGAGGGGATCAGTACAGGGGTTCTTTAGGCAGTGGCAGCCTTTCCTGGACTTCCTGGCGTAACGGTAGGGAAATAGGCCGGCAGCAGCAGCAACCCAGGGGGGAGGGGAGGGGGGGTTGGTTCGGTGGGAGGGAGAATTGTGTACATGGGTTTGTTGGATGTGGTGGGTGTTATCTCTTTCCTTTTTGTTGCTTACCTTTTTTTTGTGTTTTAGTAGTTGCTTTTGTAGTTGGGTGGGTGTTGTTCTTGGGTTTTTTACCATGGTTGTTTTGTCAATATTGTTTTGTTGTTTATATTTTGTGAAAACCTTAATAAAAATTATTTTTTTTAAAAGGATGGCCTTCACCTGGACTGGCACAGTATAGTTGAAGAGAATGCGAAAAGACCAATGTGTGGATTTAAACGAGTACAGCAGGAGAAGTTAACATAGAGTTGACCCATAAAGTATGTGCATTGAAGAAAGAGAATACAACAGCTGAAGAATGTGAGTACTGTGGCTTATAGAAGGGGAGAATTTAGGAAGAGCGAGAACACCGCAGAGAACACAACAGGAAGTGCAGGTAAAAGAATGAACAAAATACAGTGAACGCTAACAATGAACAGTAAACCCCAGGTGATCTGGAGCTCAATGCTGGTTACAAAGATTCTGATATTGTATGGAATAGAGTCATGGTTAAATAAAAAATATAGGGGTGGAGTTCTCACTTCTTTCTTCTGGTCTCATCATTGTACTTACCAGGGCCAGTGATGAGTCTAAAAGGAGCCATAATCTACCTATGACAATAATCTAAGACACAAACCACAAACAAATCTAAAAAAAAAACTACTCCTGCTCCTATTTGTGTTCTTATATTCTAATAATAATCATAATAATTTTGAATGGTGTATTAGGAATAGAAAGAGAATTAGCAAGGCCATGAATAAGAGTTAAGAGAATTTCACCATGCAAGGATATACTGCCTTCAAGGAAGTGCCATCATTTTTGGCGCTTACAGGGGCAGGAGATGGGAATGTACAAACGATGACAATAATAAGAATGGGTAAGCCTGGAGAACTTATTAGAGAGAAGACAGAATGCAGGATTTGGAGCCAAGTGAGAAACTTCCAGTAGGTTATTGAGGAACACAAGCAAGTTATTAGTATTCCAATTCCAATTCTCTTCCCAAACCTAGTGGTGCACTGTGTGGTGAAATGCCTGTGCACAGTTCTGTATATAGTTAGCAATGTGACCTCCAACCAACTGGTGGCAATAGAGATCGATCACGTGACTCAAGACACCTGCCAGTTGGTAGTAAGGTGTACAAGAGGATAGTCACACTTAGAGTAGCTCCAGGAGAATTCACTGAATTCATTTAGTAAGCACTATCTGGACCATTGTTCATTGGTTATCTTTCCACATGTTTGTTAATAAATCATCTTTGTAGTTAAACAGCTCGATGTTCTGTGTACCTCATTACAACAGTCATCATACAGAACACAACATGGTACCAGAAGTGCTGAATAATCAAAGATAACAACAGAGAAGATGGGGCGAAAGAGACTGAAGAAAGAAAAGAGAAAATTCTTCCGACAACCTGGTGAACTGCGACCACCTGGAACTCAACTCAAGGAAAGACGTTAGAGATGGAAGGTTTGAAGGCACCCCAGCAGCTTCAAATTTTGGGTAATGTAGCTAAGAACTGGTGTGCTTTTCAGCAGAAATTCGGATTCCATACTGCAGCCCTTGGCCTGCAGGCACAGCCTGACAAGAGGTGTTTTGTGTTGCTGCTCATGGTAGCAGGTCCTCAAGTGATGGAAATATACAATACCTTCATCTTGTACAGCAAAGAGGAAAGCAAGAGCTTCGATACAGTAATAAAGTATTGTGATCGACATTGCCCTCCGAAAAATAATGAAGCTTGGGAACGTTATACATTTCATACGCGTACCCAAAAGAAGATCTGTAATTAAAAAACACTATCAAGATCTGCCATGCAAGTGAGATAGCTGCACAGCAGATCAGTACGCTCAACTTGAAACATTTTGCGCCAATCTGGAAGAAGACGCCAGTGCCATTAGCACAGTGATTCAGCTGAATACAAAATGTGGTCTCAGTGCGGGCGCCCATTTTAAATAGCCGATAGGGTCCACCATCTTATGCCAGCGATGCGACAATCGACTTGGGCCACGGTAATTGGGAAAGAGTTTTCTAAATGTGGCTGTATAAATCATTTTGCGAAGCAATGCTTTTTGCGTCCTACAGTGGACCAAACAGGGTCAGTCAATGCAGTTGATGAGATGTCCCTTGAAGACTTGTTTTTCATTGATCTGATTTCAGCCACGGTCTCGATGAGTCCAAATATTAAAATTGAAAAACTATGACTGATCAGTTGTGACAATAGTCCGGGTGATGCTGATACCATCAATTCCAGTGATGCTGAATTCCACATTGACAAAATGTGAGCTCGACATGGGAGTGAGGGCCAACCTCCTCAGCTTGTCCGATTTGAATGGACTGCAAGTTAAACCGAAAGTCATCAATCAAATGAGACTACAATGGAAATGAAATTAATTTGCAGGCTATGGGCCAGATCAGCTTTATTGTTCATCCCAAGTTGCCCTTGAGAAGGTGGTGGTAAGCTGTCTTCTTGAACTGCTGCACCCCTGTGGCATTGGTACACCGACAGTGTTGTTGAGGAGGGAGTTCCAGGATTTTGGCCCAGCAACAGTGAAGGAACGGCGATACATTTCCAAGCCAGAATGGTGAGTGGCTTGTAGGGTGTAATGTCCTGACAGATGGATGACCATCAAGCTGATTAACAAATTAACGAATATTAACGTAATAACTATATATAGAGAGTGAGGTAAAAGGCTACCATTTTCCAAGATTCCAAACTCATAGCGAAGTATAAAGCAAGAACAATTTCCTGTGGTACTGGCAGAGGTGTAATGCTATCAGGTAGGGTAAGGCGGCTCAAAGCGTCCACGTTTGAAATGTGATTGTCCACCCTGTGTTGAAACATGTATTCATGGACTGCTAACTATAGAGCCCAGTGTTGAACCCTAGCTCAAGCACCAGTCAAAGTCCTCGAGGCAAAAGCAATAGGTGATGGGCCCAAACCACTCGATTCCGTAAGGGAAGGCATCACAGGTAAGAATGATCTCTTTTGATGAGTCAAAATGGACCAAGAGACAGGATGACTGCAAAGCTAGTTTCATCTACTCAACGGTTCTGATGCTATTCCTAAAATGATTTCAATTCTGATGTATTTTTGGGGCTGGTGCTTGTTTAATTGCTTTGATCTTCTCCTCCATATGGTGCAGCCCTCTGGCGCCTATCCTGAATCCCAAATATGTCATCTCCTGAGCTTGGAACGCACATTTCCAAGTTTTTTGGCCTTACTCCAGCCTTCTTAAATATTTTTAAGACTTCTTTTGAGATTTTCTAGGTGTCCTCCTCAGACACTCCTGTAATCAGTACACCATCCAGACAATCATCTTGGGTAGATCACGTAGTGAACTTTCCATTGTACGTTGGAAAAATCACACATGCAGGTGAGACTCCAAAGGGTAACTGGATACTGGTATAAATGTTTGTTGATGTTTATAGTGACAAATTCCTGGATGCTGGATGTTTCACCTAACTCGAATTGTTGGCACACATGACTCATATCAAGTTTAGTATTAGTTAAGCCTCCTGCCAATGTAGTGTATAAATCTTCAATTCTTGGTATTGGGTATCAGTCAAATTTGACTGCCCTATTCACGGTTAGTTTATAATTCCTGCCTCTCCTGATGGATCCATCTGGCTTCACCACTGGCACGATTGGAGCTGCCCACTCTAAAAACTGTAAGAAGTCTTACAACACCAGGTTAAAGTTCAACAGGTTTGTTTTGAATCACTAGAGGAAGGAATGCAGTTCCTTCCTCAGGTGAATGAAGAGGTGGGTTCCACAACCACATATATAGACAAATTCAATGATGCAAGATGATACATTGAATGCAAGTCTTTGCAGGTAATTAAGTCTTTACAGGTCCAGACAGTGTGACTGGAAATAGGGATAATCACAGGTTAAAGAGGTGTGAATTGTCTCAAGCCAGGACAGTTGGTAGGATTTTGCAAGCCCTGGTCAGATGGTGGGGGGTGAATATAATGCGACATGAATCCAAGGTCCCGGTTGAGGTCGTACTCATGCGTGCAAACGTGGCAATCAGTTTCTGCTCGGTAATTCTGCTTTGTTGCGCATCCTGAAGGCCGCCTTGGAGAACGCTTACCCGGAGATCAAAAGCTGAATGCCTTTGACTGCTGAAGACCCCACTGGAAGGAAACATTCCTGTCGGACATCATGTTTTGGGCATGTCCGAAGCCGAAGGGGCTCTGGCGTAGGTTCGCAGATATAATGTCCATGGTGCTTAAGGTGAATGTTGCCCTGAGTCTGAAATGGCGATTATTTGGTACGCCAGAAGACCCTGGAGTCCACTGGGCGAGAGAGGCCTACGTTCTTGGCCTTTACGTCCTTAGTAGCCTGGAGACGAATTTTGCTAGAGTGGAGGCACATAGAGTCACCAAAACCCGGGGGGGGGGGGGGGGGGGGGCATGGGGTGTAACCTGGCAGAGTTCTTAAGAATGGAGAAAATTAAATTCAAGGTAAGAGGGTCAGTTGACAGGTTTTCCCGGAGGTGGAAGCCGTTCATGGGTTCATCGACTTTTTCAAGGAAAATTGAGGTGCCAGCTGGGTGGGGGGGGGGGGGGGGGGGGGGGGGGGGATAGTGACTGGGGGAACGAGGAAAGTAGGGTTAAAATGGGGAGAGCAGGATGGATGGAAGGGAATGGTAGGGAGGTGGGGGCGTTCAGGTAGGTATTTATTTGTTTTGAGGTTTTCTGTTGTTCTTACTCTTGTGTTGGCTGTGTTTAATGTATATATAAATGCCTTAATAAAAGTATTTCAAAAAAACAAAGCGCGTGCAGTCTTGAATTCGCATCGTTCAGCCATTTGTTTTAAGCCCATCACGAACAGTGCAATCATCTCCCCTGGGGCCCTTGTTATTGCATTGAACTTGTATGATTTAATTATTATCGAGGGCTTCAGGTATTAATGTCCCTTGACTAATTCCACAAGCTCTTCAAAAGCTTTTAAGTTGGGGGCATCTGGGGAGGTCAGACTTCTAGTCAGGATTTATGTGGGAGCCCCACAGCCATCAATCGGATTACCCGCTGCTTTTCTTTCCCCCCCCCCCCCCAATTTTATTGCCCTTAAAAAGACAGCGGAGGCATTTGACATATAGTCCCCATTTATCCGTGTTGGGTTTGAATTGTCTAGTTTACCAAAAATAGGTATTTTGACACTCACAGTCTGCTGAATGAGTTTGCTTCAAGGAAAGGCTTTCACACGAGGTCTGCTCTCCCAATTCCTGTGGCAATAGGAAGGCACTCCAGTTGATCCTCATCGCCAATGTAATATCCTGACAGATGGGCGATCACCAAGTTGATTAACGAATGATAGTTTATTAAAGTAATAACTACACACAGAGTGAGATAAAAGCTACCATGACTCCAAAGTCCTAACTAACTGGGAAAACCGCTCTCTGCCCGCAGAGTTCCATGCTCCGGTCCCAATGGCCGATCGGGTCACATGACACTCTTGGAACTCGCCCCTTTAAAGGGGCATGCTACCACAGAGAGGAACTTCCAGGTGATGGTGTTCCATTGTGTCTGCTTTCCTTGTCCTTCTAGATGGCAGTGGCCATGGATTTGGAAGGTGCTGTTTAAGCAGCCTTGGTGAGTTCCTGCAGTGCATCTTGTAGATGATAAAGACTGCTGTCACTGTTCGTCAGTGGTGGACGGAGTGAATCTTTGTGGAAGGGGTACCAATCAAGCGGGCTGCTTTGTCCTTGATGCTGTTAAGTTTCTTGAGTGTAGTTGGAGCTACACTCATCCAGGGAAGTGGAGAATATTCCATCTCACTTTCGACTTGTGCCTTGTAGTTGGGAGACATACTTTGGGGAGTCAGGATGTGAATTATTCACTGCAGGATTCCTAACCTCTGATCTGCAGTTTTAGCCACCGTATTTATATGGTTGGTCCAGTTCAGTTTCTGGTCTATGGTAACCCCCAGGAAGTTGATAGTGGTAGATTCAGCAATGGTAACAATATTGAATGTCAAAGGGCGATGATTGGATTCTCTCATGTTGGATATGGTCAATGCCTGGCGCAAATGTTACTAGTGACTTGTCAGCCCAAGCCTGGATATTGTCCAGGTCTTGCTGCATTTGGACATGGACTGCTTCATCGTCTAACGAATTGTGAATGGTGATGAACATAATGCTGTTATTAGTGAACATCCCCACTTCTGACCTTTGGTGGAAGGAAGGTGATTAATGAAGCATCTGAAGATGTCACATGCTTCAGTCACAATTGCCATATTGTACGGAGGCTGGTCACGCATACATTGCCTGGCCTAGCTGCCCATACATTGCATGATGACTCCACCAGAGACCATTTGGTAACATGAGGCTATGTCACTTACTCTGGTCATTAACCCTTTTCCTGTTCTCAGTCTAGGATCTTAGGAGAATCCTATGAATTCTCACCTCTCCGGGATCACTGCCCAGGCTGCCTAGGTCAGGTGGGAATATTGTTCTTTGCCATCTGTGGGAAAAGTCACCTGCGACTGTCCCCTGTGGCCTGGAGGATAATCTGTAGAGAGGTGTTGTTAAACCATGGGGGTCAGTCTCTCGACTCAGACAAATGTGCAGTTGAAAGGGCTTGTATATTTTGGGGGGGGGGGGGCACCCAGTACATGGAAGCACAATAAGGGAAGGGGTTGATGGGGGAGAATATTGAGAGGGCCAGGGTGAGGGTAATGAACGGTTGCAACAAGAAATGGAAGAATGGAAGAAAGTACTGATTGAATGGAGGTGGATAGGTCAGTTGTGGCCATGATACAGAGCCTCTCTCTTTGTTCACTTGGCTCTTTTATAGGTTACCCGCATCTGCTGCATTGTCAGCTGATGGTGGGATCCACCAATGAACATCCACCCCACTTCACAATCACATGTGTCTCCCGAGCCCGGAGCCAATCCTATAACTTTTCATTTGAAACGCGTGAGTGCGACATTCTGACACACAAGCAGAAGAGGTGGCCACTTTCCATTATGCCCTCAGAATGTGTGTGCCTTATAAATGTTTCAGGTCAGTGATCTTTCTGTTGGAGTAGTTCTGATGAATTCAACCTCTGTGATGAGTTTGGTACTGGGGGGGGGGGGGGGGGGGGTCAGTTAATCAGGCAGGAGGGCGGTGGGTGGGTACACTGGCACCTTCCCACACTGCCCCGAAAGGCCCATCCTGCCATCATATAAAGCCCAGGGGAGGAATCAGACTGGCGAGTGCCGTGCAGGGAGCCTGGAAAACACATCTCTTGGGGCTGCTGGTGGGCTTCCGGAGGTGCCCAATTGCTATAGCTAACTATGTCTTGAAAACATACATGTTTTGGCCTCAGTACTTTCTGTGGTAGCAAATTTCACAGGCTCACCACTCTCTAGTAGTAGAACTTTCTGTCCTGAATGGTTTATCCCTAATCCTCAGACTGTGACCCCTGGTTCTGGACACCCCCACCATCAGAAGCATTTTTCTTGCATCTACCCTGTCTAGTCCTGTTAGAATTTTATAGGGTTCTATGATATCCCCCCTCATTCTTCTGAACTTCGGCAAATACAAACCTAACCGACTCAATCTCTCCTCATATGCCAGTCCCGCCAGCTCAGGAATCAGTCTGGTAAAAAATCACTGCCCTCCCTCTATAGCAAGAACATCCTTCCTCAGAAAAGGAGACCAAAACTGCACACAATATTCCAGGTGTGGCCTCACGAAGGCCGTGTATAATTGCTGCAAGCCATCCCTGCTCCTGTGCACGAATCCTCTTGCAATGAAAGCCGACATTCAATTTACCTTCTTTACCACCTGCTATACCTGGTGTACGAGCTGCTGAGGTCTCCTAATTTATGGCCATTCAGATAATAGAGAGCATTCTCTTTTTTGCTATCAAACTGGATAACCTTGCATTTATCCAAATTATACTGCATCTGCCATTCATTTGCCCACTCATTCAACTTATCTAAATCACACTGACGGATCTCTGCATCGTCCTCACAGCTCACCCTCCCACCAAACTTAGTGTGATGTGCAAATTTGGAGATATTACATCTTGTTCCCTCATCCCTCAGTGCCTGATCAATTGGGTAAAGGGGGGTTCAGTGAGAGTCACCCTTTGCCCTTGCTCCTGACACTTCTTCTCCTCCCCCATGAAGCCCCCCTCAACCACACACCTCCATCCTACCACCACCCACCCACGCTCACTCATCTGTGGCCTGGAACCCTTGGTGATCCTGGGCTTGCAGTGGATGTAGTACCAGAAGCTGCCAGCCTTCCGGTGGTGCTGCTGAGCAATGAAAAGTTGCTGGTCTCTAGTTGGCTGGCAACTTTCAGCAGGCAGAACTTCTACTCCTAGAGTCTTTGATCCAGGGAAAGGCCCACTGCTGCCCAATTAATTGTTTGGGTGATATTTATTTTGGCATGCCTTGATAAGGAATGACAAGCAGTCTCATTGGTGGTGTGATCACCATCAGCTCCGTTAAATACTGCCCATTAATTTGGTCTCTCTCTCTCCAAATTCTGCCTCACCTGCTGTGTATTTCCAGCATTTTCTGTTTTTATTAGTAATTTATGAGAATGTGATGCAGTGGGTAAAGGTACACAAGGCTTGCCCTTTCTGCTTAGCACCATTTTTTAATAACCCAAGTTACTCCACATCCAACTTACAGAAGCAAAATACCCCTGAGCAAGCAGGACCTTTGAGTAACGGGAGCGGGTCAGATTTCTTTTGGGATTTCTGTATTCAAACCCTGTGAACAGACAGCTCAAATATTCACTTTAACATAGTCTACATTAGCATTGTGACAAGTAGGATTAATAAGCTCTCTATTTTTTAATAAAGAGAATATAAAAGGAAGATAGACTAGATAAAAGTTAATTAATTTCAATTATTCTCAGCTCAAGATTTAGATTTAGCTGGAGCTGATTCTTCTGATATCGCCCGTGATTTCCATTTGTGAGTAGCTCCCTATAAATCAAGATCAGCATTAATTTTGATAGATTCCCTCAATAGCTTAGTTGCCATATGTGGCAATGAATTATTGGATAGAAACTTCCTGGTGGGTCAGGAGGCACAATCAGGAAGAAACTGGAAATTAGTGTGTCGGGTAGCCATAAGACCATAAAATATAGGATCAGAAGTAGGCCATTCGGCCCATCGGGTCTGCTCTGCCATTCAATGAAATTATGACTGATCTGATATAATCCTCAACTCCACTTTCCCGTTTTATCCTCATAACCCTTGATTCCCTTATAGATAAAAAATCTGTCTATCACAGCCCTGAACCTACTTAATGACCCAGCCTCTACAGCTCTCCGTGGTAAAGAATTCCACAGATTCAATTCCCTCTGAGAAAATAAATTCTTCCCCATCTCTGTCTTCAATGGGTGACCCCTTACTCTGAGATTATGCCCTCTGATCCTAGACTCTCCCAGAAGGGGAACCAACTTCTCAACATCTGTCAAGCCCCCATAAGAATCTTATATGTCTCAATAAGGTTACCTCTCACTCTTCTGAACTCTAATGAGAACTGGCACAAGCTACTCAACCTCCCCTCATATGAAATCCCTCCATACCTAGGACCAACCTAATGAACCTTCTCTGGGCTACCTCCAATAGCAATATATCTTTCCTTAGATTAGGGACCAAAAATGTCCACAGTGTTCCAGGTGTGGTCTAACCCCTGCCTTGTATAGTTTTAGTAAGACTTCCTTATTTTTGCACTCAATTTCCTTTGAAATAAAGACCAACATTCCAATTCCCTTCCTTATTCCTGCTGAACTTGCATGCTTGCTTTTTGTGATTTATGTATGACGACCACCAAATCCCTCTGTTCAGCTTTCTACAGTCTTTTTCTATTTAAATAATATTCAGCACCTTTATTCTTCCCACAAAAGTGCATAATTTCACATTTTCCTACATTATATTCCATCTGCCAAGTTTTTGCCCACTCACTTAACATGTCTATATCCCTTCCCACTTTCCTTCCCACTACTTGTGTGTCATCTGCAAACTTGGCAATAGTACATTGATTTCCCTTGTCCAAGTCATTAATGTATATTGTAAATAATTTTGGCCTCAGCTCTGATCACTACGGCACTCCAATATTTATAGGTTGCCATCCTGAAAATGTTCCTTTTATCTTCTATCTCTCTATCTTCTATCAGTTAACCAACCCTCTGTCCATGCTTATATATACCTTCAACACTGCCATGGGTTCTTATCTTATTAGTAGGTTTTGTGTGTTACCTTAGAATCCCTAACAGTGCAGAAGGAGGCTATTGTCCCATCGCATTTATATTGACCTTCTGAAAGTGCACTGTAGCTAGGCACACTCCCTCACCCTATCCCCGTAACCACACGCATTGATCATGGCCATTCCACCTAATCTACACAGCTTTGGACTGTGAGAGGAAACCGGAGCACCGGGAAGAAACCCATGCAGCCACGGGGAGAACTTGCAAACTCTACACAGATAGCCACCCAAGGCCAGAATCAAACCCGAGTCCCTGGCTCTGTGAGGTAGCCGTGCTAACCACTGTGCCACCTTATTTCACGCTTTCTGGAAATCCAAGTATATTACATTCAATGGTGCCCCTTTATCTATCCTGCTCGTTACTACCGCAAAGAATTTAAATAAATTTAACAAATTTCCTGTTCATGAAGCCATGCTGATTCTACTTGATTATATTATGTATTTCTAAATGCTCTGATTTTACATCTTCTCTAATAGATTCTAATATTTTCCTACTTATAATTGTCAATCTAACCTGTTTCTGATCCACCTCCCTTTTTGGATCAGGGTGTTACATTGGCAGTTTCCAATCCTCTGAGACTGTTCCAAAATTTAAGGATTCTTTGAATTACTATCAGTGCATCCACTATCTCTGTAGCTACTTCCTTTAATATCCAAGGATGCAAACCATTAGGCCCAGGGAACTAACTGACTTTTAGCCCCATTAGTTTTCCTAGTACTTTTTATCAAGTTATAGTTATTGTATTTACTTCCTCCCCTTTTGCCCCTTGATTATTTAAATTTTTTCGAATATTATTAATGTGTTCCACCGTGAAGACTCATGCAAAGTATTTCTTTGACTCCCCTGAAATTTCCTGGTTCCCCATTGTTATTTCCCCAGTCTCATTGTCTAAGGGGCCTATGTTCACTTTGGCCTTCCTCTTCCTTTTTATATATTTAAAGAAGCTCCTACTGTCCATTTTTATACGGGTTTGGGGGTTTGCTAGTATACCCTCATAGTTCATCTTCTCCCTCTTTATTATTGCTTTGTCATCTTTTGTTGATCTTTAAAATTTACCAATCCTCTGGGCTACCTACTAACCCAAGGCCGGCAGTGATGGGGAGCTAATTAAATCCACTGTGAGGGCATCTGGGGATATCATTATGGTGCTGCCAGAATCATCCCAACAGCATCCAGTGAGGCTGGAGCCTGGCAAGTACCTGGAAGCTGCCTTCCAGTGGCAGGCCAAGCCCCACCTCTTAATGAACCCAGCATAGAGCACATAAGAGGACCACAGCCACAAACTACCCTGTGGAAAGGCAATCTTCCTTCACACTGACAGCCTGACATCTGTGGCCCAGATTCGATGTTCAACATTTAGAATGATGCAGAAAGTGCCTCCATTTAGAGATGCCTCAGCAATGCCCACTTTTCCCAGTGAGGCAGCCGACCATCCAGGGCTTTGAGCTCTATAACTGGGCCTCCCAATTAAGTCAGGAACACGGCCTCAATCTTTAATTACGGAGGCAGCCTCTTGATTGGTTGCTGCCTGAATGATCATCATGTTGTGCCGCCAAATGGCACTATCAGCATTGGGTTCTTGCATTCGTTCCTGACTGCATAAAACTTTTGACGATGCTGGGATTTCACTCACAGAGAAATTATGCTGGGCTGTGATGACCTAGAAAATTAGCCAAGCAACAGACACAATCCTGGTTGATATAAGCATTGCCACCTGAGCAGGGCACTGGGCAGCTATCATTCACAGATCAGTCACTCACTATGAATCAACAATAACAGGAGAAAAGGAGAGTGGGCTTTCAGGGAAGGAATTAAGAAAAAAACCTTCAAAAAAACATAAAATAAACTGACGGCTCGATTCTCCAGAAAAATGTCTAAGTGTGGTAGCGAGCGGGAAGTGCCGCAAGCTTCCCGGCGCTCGGCCCAGCGAGGCCGGCAACTCAATTCAATGTTAATTGATCCACTTAGTGAGGCCTCACGGGCTTGTCGTCGTAAACGAAGGCTCACCAGCGGATTAGCCAGATCCGCGATCGCCAGCCCCCCCGCCAACAAGGTCAAGCAGCATTTAAGCAGCACTTGCTCGGCCAACCCTATCTAGCTCGCAAGCATGGCGGCGAGGAGACCAGCCCCAAAATTCAGGGTGGCAGATCTGGGAAGGCTCCTGGGAGCAGTGGAGGCCTGAAGGTGTGTCCTGTTCCCCCGAGGGTCCTGGAGGGTGAGCCATAGGGCAGCCAGTGCTGCCTGGGTCAAGATGGCGGTAGCAGTCAGCTCGGGGACTGTGACCAGGAGGACTGGCCTTCAGTGCCAGAAAAAGGTCAATGACCTACATCAGGCAGCACAAGTGACTGGACATCAACCCCCCTCCCCCCAAGGGAGAATCCACCCCCAACTCCCCATGCAACCCCTAACCCACCCTCCACTACCCTCCCCCTTCAACCCACCCTCATCCCAACCCTCCCTTCACACACATCCACCCGCCACTATGAACCACGTGTGTGTTTAATGATGCCCCCTCTGTGTCTCCTCAGGATAAGCTCTCCCATCATCGTTGGGAGAGGGCCCAGACTGGCAGTGGTTTGCCGGACCTAGGAATCCTCACCTCCTTCAAGGAGTGGGTCCTGGAGGTGACTGGGGTGGCCGAAGGACCTGTCAAATATGAGTAGTGATTGTCTTACAGACTGACCCATCCCTCCCACTGACCACATGTCCATTCTCCTGCAGGTCCTCAAGCAGACAGCGCCGGCCCATCCTGGCCCACTCTCCTGACACGGCGGAGACCTCGGAGGAGAGCTCCAAAGATGCCACCATAATAGTAGCATCACAGCTGTCATCCCCACCCTCCACCAGCGCAGATACACGCACCTTGATGGGAAAGTGGACAGTATTCTGGGGCACAATTTAGTAGGTACCGCACTGCTCCTAAAGCACATCAAGTGTTGGCAGGAACCCCCAGGCAATCCTGCAGTCGGAGGGCTGGCGGATCCCAGGACCCAGCTGAGTCCCAGCCTGATGCTAAGCCTCTGAAACAGGGTTACACAGAGCTGATGGAGACAATAGGGAGCAGCCGGGACATCAGGGGGAGATGCCGGCGGCTCTCCAGCAGATCTATAGCCGATTGGAGGAGTCCCAGAGGCTGTCGTGGGAAATGTGTGGCACTGAGGCCAACATTGCTAGGGCGGTGACCCCAGTGGAAAGCCTGGTGCATGATGTCGGCACCATGAGTGAAGGTGTCCAAGATGTTGCGCAGTCGGAGACGGCCATGGCTGAAGGTCCAACTCGCTTGGGGATGTTACCCAGTACCAGGCTGACCTTGATGAAGTTCTGTGGAACCTGTCCCACTCTCAGATGGGCATGGCCAAGGCGCTGCAGAGCTTGTACCAGTCGTAGATGGAAATTTCTGAGGTGCTGCTGAGCATGTCCCAGTCATTGGGGAGAATCGCTGAGGGCGTCAACACGATGGTATGGACCATGGGGAACCACCAGGGCTGGCAGAGCCAGATGATGCAGGGACAGCCGGGGCCTGAATCAGCTGCCTCTCCATTCCAAGGTGAACCCCAGGGCCCTATGGGCACCGACTGGGAGGTGATGGTGATGGCGCTGGGTGGAGTGGCAACGGTGCCCACCAGCTGCCCCGTGTTCCACTCCTCTGATGCTACTGTGCCTCGAATTCAGCACATGGGACAGGGTGGCACGGCTGTGCATGTGCTGCCAACAAGTGAGCCAGGGGCCTCCGGCCCCAGAGGACGCCCACCAGGGGCATCGAGGGCCACAGGATGAGGCAGTTGGCTGGCTGCCACCACCTCCATTCTGTGGAAACACCTAGACCTAGAGCTAGGGGGGCCAAGCATCACTGAGGGCACTGGGGGAAGGGTGGAGGTGGTGGTGGGTGGTAGGTAGGGGATGGGGAGGGGTGTGCGGGTTGGTGGGGATTGGGAGGTGGAGAGGCGGCACCGTCGGGAGAGTGGGAAATGTAAAACACATTAAACACCTTTGTGCACAACCAGGCTGATGCCTCTGTCACTTTCTCCGGCAATACGGGCTGACCTCCGAATCTTTGGCGCATCTCTCCAGGCATCTCCCCTTCCCCATGGCACCCACCCACCCTCCGGCCGTGGACGTGTACCTGGAGCTGTTCCCATCCCCTGGGTGTTCAGATGTTGACTGCTGCGTGAGTAGTGTTGCCTCCCGCAGTGTTCAAGCACAGAGTTCATGCACCATGGTGTGATTGGGATGCTAGGCAATGAATCCCACATGCTACATGGCCCGCTACCCATGGAAATCTACTTGGGTTGTGCGAAGTGCTCTCTTAACCACAACATTGCCAATTCTGTATTAGCAATAGCCTTCCAGTTACACGGCCAGAGGCCTCGGCAGTCGGTGAGGGTTATGGGTGGTCGTGGGGCAGACATGCAGGGACAAGTGTTGCCTCCAGAACAGGTAAACAATTCTGGGGTTGGCATGGTGGTGCCATGAGCGGTTGCCTCCTGGTTGCCCCCACTCTCCAATGGCGGCCCACCCCTGCAGAGGATCCCCGACCCCCAGCCGAAGGTCCCCCACCCCCCACCGAGCACCGGAGTGGCAAACCTAGCACCCCCTGTCATAATATCCACTCACGTATATAATGAGATGCAGACAGGCAGTGATTGACACATAGGATGACCAGTAAGCATACAACACAGTACAGCCAATCACCAGACAGGACAGTACCACTATAAAGCCAGAGGGCACTAGTGTGGTGGTATGACTAGGAGGTTTACGGTACCTCAGAGTAGTGCTGCCATTGGTGCAGAGGACTCACTGCCCATTGGCTCAGGCAGGTCATGTGTCTCTCTGCCAATTGGCTGAGGCCAGTCATGTGACTGCTCGCCGATTGGCCAAGAGGCCAGTAGCCCCTCCTACGAGGCGGGGTATAAGAACCCGTACCATGCGGCAGCTGGCCATTCTCTGTAAGTCGACTGCCGGGCACACAACTAGAACATAGAACATAGAACGATACAGCGCAGTACAGGCCCTTCGGCCCTCGATGTTGCACCGACATGGAAAAAATCTAAAGGCCATCTAACCTACACTATGCCCTTATCATCCATATGCTTATCCAATAAATTTTTAAATGCCCTCAATGTTGGCATGTTCACTACTGTTGCAGGTAGGGCATTCCACGGCCTCACCACTCTTTGGGTAAAAAACCCACCTCTGACCTCTGTCCTATATCTATTACCCCTCAATTTAAGGCTATGTCCCCTCGTGCTAGCCACCTCCATCCGCGGGAGAAGGCTCTCGCTGTCCACCCTATCTAACCCTCTGATCATTTTGTATGCCTCTATTAAGTCACCTCTTAACCTTCTTCTCTCTAACGAAAACAACCTCAAGTCCATCAGCCTTTCCTCATAAGATTTTCCCTCCATACCAGGCAACATCCTGGTAAATCTCCTCTGCACCCGTTCCAAAGCTTCCACGTCCTTCCTGTAATGAGGCGACCAGAACTGTACGCAATACTCCAAATGCGGCCGTACTAGAGTTTTGTACAACTGCAACATGACCTCATGGCTCCGGAACTCAATCCCTCTACCAATAAAGGCCAACACACCATAGGCCTTCTTCACAACCCTATCAACCTGGGTGGCAACTTTCAGGGATCTATGTACATGGACACCGAGATCCCTCTGCTCATCCACACTACCAAGAATTTTACCATTAGCCAAATATTCCGCATTTCTGTTATTCTTTCCAAAGTGAATCACCTCACACTTCTCCACATTAAACTCCATTTGCCACCTCTCAGCCCAGCTCTGCAGCTTATCTATGTCCCTCTGTAACCTGCAACATCCTTCCGCACTGTCTACAACTCCACCGACTTTAGTGTCGTCTGCAAATTTACTCACCCATCCTTCTGCGCCCTCCTCTAGGTCATTTATAAAAATGACAAACATCAACGGCCCCAGAACAGATCCTTGTGGTACGCCACTCGTAACTGAACTCCATTCTGAACATTTCCCATCAACTACCACTCTCTGTCTTCTTTCAACTAGCCAATTTCTGATCCACATCTCTAAATCACCCTCAATCCCCAGCCTTCGTATTTTCTGCAATAGCCGACCGTGGGGAACCTTATCAAACGCTTTACTGAAATCCATATACACCACATCAACTGCTCTACCCTCGTCTACCTGTTCAGTCACCTTCTCAAAGAACTCGATAAGGTTTGTGAGGCATGACCTACCCTTCACAAAACCATGCTGACTGTCCCTAATCATATTATTCCTATCTAGATGATTATAAATCGTATCTTTTATAATCCTCTCCAAGACTTTACCCACCACAGACGTTAGGCTCACCGGCCTATAGTTACCGGGGTTATCTCTACTCCCCTTCTTGAACAAAGGGACCACATTTGCTATCCTCCAGTCCTCTGGCACTATTCCTGTAGCCAATGATGACCTAAAAATCAAAGCCAAAGGCTCAGCAATCTCTTCCCTGGCTTCCCAGAGAATCCTAGGATAAATCCCATCGGGCCCCGGGGACTTATCTATTTTCACCTTGTCCAGAATTGCCAACACTTCTTCCCTACGCACCTCAATGCCATCTATTCTAATAGCCTGGGTCTCAGCATTCTCCTCCACAATATTATCTTTTCTTGAGTGAATACTGACGAAAAGTATTCATTTAGTATCTCGCTTATCTCCTCAGCCTCCACACACAACTTCCCACCACTGTCCTTGACTGGCCCTACTCTTACCCTAGTCATTCTTTTATTCCTGACATACCTATAGAAAGCTTTTGGGTTTTCCTTGATCCTACCTGCCAAAGACTTCTCATGTCCCCTCCTTGCTCGTCTCAGCTCTCTCTTTAGATCCTTCCTCGCTTCCTTGTAAATATCAAGCGCCCCAACTGAAACTTCACGCCTCATCTTCACATAGGCCTCCTTCTTCCTCTTAACAAGAGATTCCACTTCTTTGGTAAACCACGGTTCCCTCGCTCGACCCCTTCCTCCCTGCCTGACTGGTACGTACTTATCAAGAACATGCAATAGCTGTTCCTTGAACAAGCTCCACATATCCAGTGTGCCCAACCCTTGCAGCCTACTTCTCCAACCAACACATCCTAAGTCATGTCTAATGGCATCATAATTGCCCTTCCCCCAGCTATAACTCTTGCCCTGCGGGGTATACTTATCCCTTTCCATCACTAACGTAAAGGTCACCGAATTGTGGTCACTGTTTCCAAAGTGCTCACCTACCTCCAGATCTAACACCTGGCCTGGTTCATTACCCAAAACCAAATCCAATGTGGCCTCGCCTCTTGTTGGCCTGTCAACATATTGTGTCAGGAAACCCTCCTGCACACATTGTACAAAGAATGACCCATCTAATGTACTCGAACTATATCTTTTCCAGTCAATATTTGGAAAGTTAAAGTCTCCCATAACAACTACCCTCTTACTTTCGCTCTTTTCCAGAATCATCTTCGCCATCCTTTCCTCTACATCCCTAGAACTATTAGGTGGCCTATAGAAAACTCCCAACAGGGTGACCTCTCCTTTCCTGTTTCTAACCTCAGCCCATACTACCTCAGAAGAAGAGTCCCCATCTAGCATCCTTTCCGCCACCGTAATACTGTCCTTGACTAGCAGCGCCACACCTCCCCCTCTTTTGCCCCCTTCTCTGAGCTTACTAAAACACCTAAACCCCGGAACCTGCAACAACCATTCCTGTCCCTGCTCTATCCATGTCTCTGAAATGGCCACAACATCGAAGTCCCAGGTACCAACCCATGCTGCCAGTTCCCCTACCTTATTTCGTATACTCCTGGCATTGAAGTAGACACACTTCAAACCACCTACCTGAACACTGGCACCCTCCTGCGAAGTCAAATCTGTGCTCCTGACCTCTATACTCTCAATCTCCCGTACCCTAAAACTACAATCCAGGTTCCCATGCCCCTGCTGAATTAGTTTAAACCCCCCCAAAGAGCACTAACAAATCTCCCCCCCAGGATATTGGTGCCCCTCAGGTTCAGATGTAGACCATCCTGTCTATAGAGGTCCCACCTTCCCCAGAAAGAGCCCCAGTTATCCAGAAATCTGAATCCCTCCCGCCTGCACCATCCCTGTAGCCACGTGTTTAATTGCTCTCTCTCCCTATTCCTCATCTCACTATCACGTGGCACGGGCAACAACCCAGAGATAACAACTCTGTTTGTTCTCGCTCTGAGCTTCCATCCTAGCTCCCTAAAGGCCTGCCTGACATCCTTGTCCCCTTTCCTACCTATGTCGTTAGTGCCAATGTGGACTACGACTTGGGGCTGCTCCCCCTCCCCCTTAAGGACCCGGAAAACACGATCAGAGACATCACGTACCCTTGCACCTGGGAGGCAACATACCAAACGTGAGTCTCTCTCGCTCCCACAAAATCTCCTATCTGTGCCCCTGACTATTGAGTCCCCAATTACTAATGTTCTACTCCTTTCCCCCCTTCCCTTCTGAGCAACAGGGACAGACTCCGTGCCAGAGGCCCGTACCCCATGGCTTACCCCTGGTAAGTCGTCCCCCCCACAAGTATCCAAAACGGTATACTTGTTACTCAGGGGAACGACCGCAGGGGGTCCCTGCACTGACTGCTTCTTCCCAGTCCCTCTTACAGTTACCCATCTATCTCCAGTCTTTGGTGTAACTATTTCCCTGAAGCTCCTATCTATGACCCCCTCTGCCTCCCGAATGATCCGAAGTTCATCCAGCTCAAGCTCCAGGTCCCTAACACGGTTTTTGAGGAGCTGGAGTTGGGTGCACTTCCCACAGATGAAATCAACAGGGACACTGACGGCGTCCCTCACCTCAAACATTCTGCAGGAGGAGCATTGTACTGCCTTCCCTGACATCACCTCTAGATTTAAAAAAAAACAAGAAAAAGAAAAAGAAAGGAAGAGCTTACCTGATATTACCTCAAACCCTGCTCCCGCTCAAAGGTAAGCAAATTTAAAGGCACTCACTCACCTTCACGACAGGCCCCTGCTCCCGCTTCCCAACCACCGTGGGGTGGGGGGGTTGGTTAGAGGAGGAGGTAGGGTGGGAAACACTCACGAAGTGTTTCGGGTTTAACTGTCACTTGCCAACAGCCTCTCCACAAACCACCTTCAACTTAGGCTGACCGCACTGCACGTATGCAAATTTCCCCAGAACAGCTGATCAGTAGCTCTGCTCTGCTGCCCTCTGCTGGATGATTGCCTTCACTCAAACTCCTCGGGTCCCCTTCGCAGATTCACCTTCAACTTAGGCTGACCGCACTGCACGTATGCAAATTTCCCCAGAACAGCTGATCAGTAGCTCTGCTCTGCTGCCCTCTGCTGGATGATTGCCTTCACTCAAACTCCTCGGGTCCCCTTCGCAGATTCACCTTCAACTTAGGCTGACCGCACTGCACGTATGCAAATTTCCCCAGAACAGCTGATCAGTAGCTCTGCTCTGCTGCCCTCTGCTGGATGATTGCCTTCACTCAAACTCCTCGGGTCCCCTTCGCAGATTCACCTTCAACTTAGGCTGACCGCACTGCACGTATGCAAATTTCCCCAGAACAGCTGATCAGTAGCTCTGCTCTGCTGCCCTCTGCTGGATGATTGCCTTCACTCAAACTCCTCGGGTCCCCTTCGCAGATTCACCTTCAACTTAGGCTGACCGCACTGCACGTATGCAAATTTCCCCAGAACAGCTGATCAGTAGCTCTGCTCTGCTGCCCTCTGCTGGATGATTGCCTTCACTCAAACTCCTCGGGTCCCCTTCGCAGATTCACCTTCAACTTAGGCTGACCGCACTGCACGTATGCAAATTTCCCCAGAACAGCTGATCAGTAGCTCTGCTCTGCTGCCCTCTGCTGGATGATTGCCTTCACTCAAACTCCTCGGGTCCCCTTCGCAGATTCACCTTCAACTTAGGCTGACCGCACTGCACGTATGCAAATTTCCCCAGAACAGCTGATCAGTAGCTCTGCTCTGCTGCCCTCTGCTGGATGATTGCCTTCACTCAAACTCCTCGGGTCCCCTTCGCAGATTCACCTTCAACTTAGGCTGACCGCACTGCACGTATGCAAATTTCCCCAGAACAGCTGATCAGTAGCTCTGCTCTGCTGCCCTCTGCTGGATGATTGCCTTCACTCAAACTCCTCGGGTCCCCTTCGCAGATTCACCTTCAACTTAGGCTGACCGCACTGCACGTATGCAAATTTCCCCAGAACAGCTGATCAGTAGCTCTGCCCTGCTGCCCTCTGCTGGATGATTGCCTTCACTCAAACTCCTCGGGTCCCCTTCGCAGATTCACCTTCAACTTAGGCTGACCGCACTGCACGTATGCAAATTTCCCCAGAACAGCTGATCAGTAGCTCTGCTCTGCTGCCCTCTGCTGGATGATTGCCTTCACTCAAACTCCTCGGGTCCCCTTCGCAGATTCACCTTCAACTTAGGCTGACCGCACTGCACGTATGCAAATTTCCCCAGAACAGCTGATCAGTAGCTCTGCTCTGCTGCCCTCTGCTGGATGATTGCCTTCACTCAAACTCCTCGGGTCCCCTTCGCAGATTCACCTTCAACTTAGGCTGACCGCACTGCACGTA
This sequence comes from Scyliorhinus canicula, assembly GCF_902713615.1. Taxonomy (NCBI): domain Eukaryota; kingdom Metazoa; phylum Chordata; class Chondrichthyes; order Carcharhiniformes; family Scyliorhinidae; genus Scyliorhinus; species Scyliorhinus canicula. The sequence continues at coordinate 58,882,483 of NC_052159.1, read as the reverse complement.
TGCAAATTTCCCCAGAACAGCTGATCAGTAGCTCTGCTCTGCTGCCCTCTGCTGGATCAACTAGTTCATTAAAACCTGATATTTGGAACTTCATCACGATTCGAGTCCAATTCGAGTACATCAACTAGGTTTCCTGCTCTCTCGGGACCCAGCTACTGAGACAGTCAGAGTCCGCGAGCTACCAAGTGCAAACCCCATGCGGTAGCTAGTAAGTCTGGTCAGGCTACTACAAGGTCACCAGTCAGATCAGTATAGTGTCAACCCACAGCTGAATATGTTGGATCTTCTCCAGTGTCAGACGTCTGTTTCTAACTTCCCTGCATTGAGTGCAGTCCACATCGAAGCAACCTGTCTAACACATGGGGCAGCACGGTAGCATGGTGGTTAGCATAAATGCTTCACAGCTCCAGGGTCCCAGGTTCGATTCCCGGCTGGGTCACTGTCTGTGCGGAGTCTGCACATTCTCCCCGTGTCTGCGTGGGTTTCCTCCGGGTGCTCCGGTTTCCTCCCACAGTCCAAAGATGTGTGGGTTAGGCGGATTGGCCATGCTAAATTGCCCGTAGTGTCCTAAAAAGTAAGGTTAAGGGGGGGGGGGGGGGGGTTGTTAGGTTACGGGTATAGGGTGGATACGTGGGGTTTGAGTAGGGTGAGGGTGATCATGGCTCGGCACAACATCGAGGGCCGAAGGGCCTGTTCTGTGCTGTACTCTTCTATGTTCTATGTTCTACATCACCCCGAGCTCTTTCCCTGTGAGCAAAGATGGCAACTCACCTCCCAAGCTCCCCACAAAGCCCTTCCACTGGGTTCATTTCAAAGGGAATACTAATCGGTGCCAGCGCGACCACTTGCTGGAGAGGCCGATGATTGATAGAAGGCTGTTGGATATGGAATGGCTCTCGTTAATTAAATTAAACTGGAGATTAAGTGGTGATAATTGAGTTCTCGCCACACTACGGCAAGATCCCGATTTCACCTATGGGAGCAGGCCAGTTGCACCGCAAACAGTTTGGCGCCTGGCGTGGTTCCCATTTTTGGCCACGGTCGTTATTCACCATCCTTGTATGGCTTGAGCAAGTCACTGGATTATCTAGTGTCAATATCGTTAAGGGTACTGTGCATTCACATTCTACAAGCGTATCCTCTACCTCAGACTGTGCTCCTATTGTTGTTTATGGAGGCAATTCACTGCAGGAAATGCACATCATGTGGTTTCTCCTTTCACCTCCATATATTTCTAATCAGTTAATGGCTCCTGTAGGAGAGACTGGAAGTTCCTCAGGAGGCATCTTTTTGCCGAGCAAATTGGTTTTAAACAGGCAAAAATATAGGCAGATAATAATAATCATGCATATGTAATAATAATAATCTTTATTAGTGTCACAAGTAGGCTTACATTAACACTACAGTAAAGTTACTGTGAAAATCCCCTAGTCGCCACACTCCGGCGCCTGTTCATGTACAGAGAGGAAGAATTCAGAATGTCCAATTCACCTAACAACATGTCTTTCAGGACTTATGAGGGGAAATCGGAGCACCCAGAGGAAACCTATGCACACACTGGGGGAACATGCAGACTCCACACAGACAGCGACCCAGCCAGGGATCGAACCTGGGACCCTGGAGCTGTGAAGCAACAGTGCTAACCACTGTGCTACCGTGCCACCCATCAGAAGCAGAAGCAAGGCCCAGTGTGTTGGCGCTGAGTAGGTGAAAATAGGTCAATAAATTGATGCAAGGTTCGAATGCCTTTCCCAACCCTCACCTCTCTTTGCCAATTCAAAACAATATTTGGCCGTGACTTAGTGGCCCCGTTAGCCGAGTACGCAAATTTTATAATGGCCACTAAATCTGGCAAGTGGTCAAAAATGGACGTGATCTCAGTTTGAGATCCTCTCTGCCTCCCACCCCCCCGCCGCTGACATAATCAGGTTCATGCCCAGAAAGGGCCTGAACCTGATTCCCATTACTTTTAATACATTAACAAATACTTACCCGTCTTGATGTTGTTACGTCCACCCACGCCTTAATCTCCCACCAATCTGGTGTGGCATTACGCTGGCACAAATCACTACTGGTTATCAAGAAACGGAAACCAGTCATGGTGACAACGCTGAGGGCAGTGAGGTTTAAACCCCAGGTGGTGCGGGGACATGGCCAGGCATGTTTTGGCAGTGCTGGTAGTACCAGGGTGGCAGTCCCAGAGGCAGGCACTCTGGGGAGCCCAAGTGCGGGGGAGGGGGGGAGGGGGGGTGTCACAGTGCCTGTGAAGGAGGGATGGTGTCCCAATCCTAGGTGGGTTGCGCCTGGTACTTGGGGGCACAGGTCTGGTCGGAGCCTGTGAAGGGGGTGGGAGCGGTGCCACTGACCGGGTTGGGGGGGGGGGGGGGTCTTACTGATGCATGGGGGGGGGGGGGGGGGGGGGGGAGTGATACCTGTACAGGGGAGGAATGTCCAAATGTTTGCGTGGTGGGGTGTACCGATCGTAGTGTTGTGTGTGGGCTGCAGGGGGCAGGGATAATCGATGTTCCAATGCTTCGGACGGAGTCCCAATGTCTGTTGTGTGGGAAGCTCAAATTAAACTTTGAGATTGGCGCCCCGATCTCAGAACCCTGGCTTTGCTGGCATGTTTAGGGCCTGCTGAATGATCCTCATCAGCACTCTGAAATTGCAATGTGCTGTTAAAGTAAGTGAGAAAGGTGTCTGTGAAGCTGGCGAGTTTTAGACAGCTTTTCTCGCCTCATCCAGCACCATTTTGGGGAAATTGCACCCTTTGCGAGGAAGGGATATCACCAAAATGCACATCAGCTTCTTTTTGTACATTTTGTTCTGTACATTTAAGCCCTTTTGTTCATGTAGTGCAAACAGAATTGTTTATCTCCTGAACCCTTTAGCTAATTCCCTCTACTATTTAACTTACTACAGCCCATATATATTCTGTATAAGTGGAACATCTGTAACACCCAGAATTTGAGAGACAAATCTCTCTTAGCAGTGTGTTTAGTACCAAGTGAGTCATATAGCTCTAAATGCAGTTTGTTATCACTGGGCAGCTATTTTTAATACCCATACATTGATCAATCATTTCAGTTTAAACACCACTGAATTCTGAATAGCATCATACAAAATCAATATTCTCCAGCTGAAGGAACGCTCCAGGTTAAGGAAACTGCTTGTTTAGCTGATTGGTGCCAAATGGGCTTTAAATCTATCTACAGAAGACGTGATGAATGAACTGTCCAGTCCAGAAGGCTTTAGAATATTTTCTTATCACGACCTGCAAACTCCATCTTTCTTTGTTTTACTGAGAAGTATTTTTTCCCTACTGACAGCATGAGCCTAAGGATGGAGTTGGGTGTTCAGCTGATATAAATAATTATTGCCTTAAGGACTGAGAACGCAGTTTCAATGCACATCTCCATTGAGCCTCTACATTGTGGAGATAATCAGCTTAATACCGCTAAATAATAGAAATAAGTTCACACTGGGCAAAATTCTACACCTCACGCTGCTGGTAGCAGAGTTACCAATGAGGCGGAGAATCCAGAGTCGTGAAGTAAACTGGATTGGCGCTGATCCGTTTCCAATGCTCTGCCCCCTCACTGGCATCGGGATCGAGGTTCACAGGCCGTGCCAGCGGGAGAATGCATGTGGATCATTAAGACCCATTTTCATCCACTTAGCGGTGCGGCATCATATTCTCCGGGCCTGCGTGATTCTCCAGTCATCTGGGCCGGCAATCACATGGGCGAGAATCACTACTGGTCCTGGCAAATATGACCCTGACGCAATGGACCTCGCGGTGGGCCAAGGAAGTAACTCTTCAAGGGAGTTACCCCCAAAGTCCATCCACGGGCACACCCCCACAATGCAAGATCTGCCCACCCCACCCCACCAGACCCCTTCCACATTTCAGCTACAATAGCAAACGCAGTTTAGCTGGCCTGAAAGGATTAGTATTTGGATGTATTCCCATCAGCAAAGAATCCTGTTGAGCATTCTGCAGACAAAACCCCCCATGACCCTCTTAATAAGAAACCCCCCAGAGACCCCGCACAGAGACCCCTAAATAAGGAGACCCCCACTCAGACCCCCCAGAAAAATGACACCTGTCAGGAAGCCCCCCAGAAAAGAGACTCCTGTCAGGAAGACCCCCAGAAGAGAGTCTCCTGTCTGGAAGCTAGGGAGCAGTCCAGACAGAGGCAGTGCAAATGATTGCACCATTAACACTCACCTGGGCAATACACCAGCTGGTTCAGACACAGGAAGCACCACGTGCCAATTCCTGGAAAAAGAAAACCAGTCAGCTGTGTTTAAATTCGCTCAGATCTTTGATGTGCAAGCCATTCATTCATTTCTCCTTGATATTGATTTTACTAGGCTGTGATTAACACCCCAGCTGTTAGCATTGTTCCATTCTTCTTCCTTCATGGTTGAATAACTCTGATGTGCTCTAACCGCAAGGTTTATAAACATCAAGCTTTGATTTGCAGCTCCTGGACCACTTCAAACAGAATTAAGTGCTTTCCAATCACCTTCCTTTACAGTTGAGACATTGTGAAGTGGTCAGCTGGAAACTGACAGCTCTTAACTCTGTTCACATACCTTCTCCTTCTGGACACACAGAAACCTTTCAGCCCCCAACCAAGTGAGTCATATAGCTCTAAATGCAGTTTGTTATCACTGGGCAGCTAGTTTTAATAACCATACATTCATAATCCTTGTATGTTGCTTCCCTTCCTTTAAGATTACTTCTACTTCAGGTCTAGTGAAGATTCCCATCCCTCCAATACCCCCACCACACACAGCCACAACTGGTGATCTGATATTTGGCCACAAATTCAGAGTTTGCCACTCATCATCAAATGTTAACGAGGTCCATAGTCCTCAAAATGTCTGAGGACATTAAGCAGCTGATGATTACAGAACTGCTGTTTTCCTAACATTGAAGTTCATAGAATCCCTACAGTGCAGAACAAGGCCATTCAGCCCATTGAGTCTCCACCAACCCTCTGAAAGACCACTCTACCTAGGTCCACTCCCCCACCCTATTCCCATAACCCCCGTGCCTTTATCATGACAATCCACCTAAACTACACATCTTTGGACACCAAGGGAATATTTAGCATGGCTAATCCACCTAACCTGCACACCTTTAGACCCCAATGTCGACTTCAATGTGTTATATTAGAGAGCTCAATAGACACAAGGGGCTGGATTCTCCGACCCCCCCCGCCGTGTCGGAGAATCGCCGGGGGGCGGTGTGAATCCTGCCCCCGCCGTCTCCCGAAGTCTCTGGTACCAGAGATTCGGCGGGGGTGGGAATCGCACCGTGCCTGTCGGCGTGCCCCCCCCCCGGCAATTCTCCGGCCCGCGATGGGCCGACGTCCCGCTGCTGTAATGCCAGTCCCGCCGGCATCAATCAAAACACCTCCCTTACCGGCGGGACTGGCGGCGCGGGCGGGCTCCGGGGCTCTGAGGGGGGGGGCGCGGGGGGGTCTGGCCCCGGGGGGTACCCCCACGGTGGCCTGGCCCGCGATCGGGGCCCACCGATCGGCAGGCGGGCCTGTGCCGTGGGGCACTCTTTACCTTCCGCGTTGGCCATAGCCTTCATGATGGCCGACGCGGAAGTGACCCCCCTCCCCTGCGCATGCGCGGGGATGACGTCAGCAGCGGCTGACGCTCCGGCGCATGCAGCGAAGTCCCTTCGGCCCCGGCTGGTGTGGCGCCAAAAGCCTTTCCCGCCGGCCGGCGCGGGCCTAGCCACTCAAGGTTAGGGCTTGGCCCCTAAAGGTGCGGAGAAATCCGCACCTTTGGAGCGGCCCGATACCGGAGTGGTTCACGTCACTCCATCCCGGCGGGACTCCCCGCCCTGCTGGGTAGGGGAGAATCCAGCCCAAGATTGTTGCGATGAGATTGACAATTTTCAATTTCTTGAGCTTGTGGAAATAAAGGCCATTTTAACATAATTCCTTGTGATGAATTGAGGATTTTAGGAAAATTGGCTTCTAAATATTGGATCAATTTAAGGGTTAAAAGCCTGGCATCATAGTGTGTTTGACTGCAGTGGTTATGTTTTTAAAAATAATTTTGTTTTGTGAAGGTCTGGCAACTTCGAGGAAACAGCCATTGAAATTGGCAACAGAAATGTGGTTTTACGAGGGAGGCCGCAGGGAGAGAGAGAGAGAGGAGACATGTTGATGGTGTCCAGCACTGACACACTCGGCCGGGATCCACACTGCTGGCCAGGGGACTTCTGCCAGGGCTGGGAGTGGTGGCCTATGGGTTAGAATGGGTGGGTATGTGGTCCAGCACAACCGGTGCCATTTTTTCCGACATGTCCGGTGCGTGTGTGGGGGATGTAGGCGTACGCATGGCTGCAGCTTGTCAGCCCTGCGCATGTGCAGCACGTGACCCGCCGGTTCACCAACCTTTTTTCACGCATTCTGCAGGTGTTTCACACGGCATCAATGCTCACCCCTCACCGGTAGCGGAATCGGTGAGAGTTTCAAGCCAATCTTTCCGTCATGAAACACCACGAATCCTCCGTTGGCGTTGGCACTTAGCCCCATTTGCTTTTGAGCCTGGCAAGATGTGGTCCTTGCTGGGTGGAACCCAGGAATGCAGAGAGGCAGTTAGGTTTTGGAGAAGCTTTGGGAGAGATTGGAACTGAAGCCTGATCTGCCTGACCATGAGTCTATAACTCTCTCACAGTAGGATAGTCATAAAATAGTAATAACATGTAAAGCAGAGCATGTCTGGAGACCAGGAAGAAGCTGAAAAATGCCAGGTGAACCAGCATTTTGAAGATATTCAGCCAGAGTATGAAGGGTTTCTAACAGGAGTCATATCTGTTTTATAAAGTAAGTATTACTCTATTCCTTGCTAATTTTAAGATAGATTGAGAGCTGTATGTTTATTTTCTTGTTATTTAATGGGAAATTGAGTAATAATGTTAAGGGGTAATTTTAAGCAGTTCTTTCCAGCTGTGAAGTTAAACGTTTTTTCATGTAATCACTTACTTGTGCACTGTCTTCAAATAAACTAAAATATTGGGGTTTCGGGTCCAGTATCCAAGCCAATGGTGGGGTGTGGTCTGGGATCATAATATCCTCTTTGTACAATTTAAACGGGAGGGTATAATTTGGATTTATCCTTTTAAGTTTGAAAGTAGTTAAAACATAGAAACATTTCCATTCCTTGGGACAGCTGAGCTAAATGAGATATGGATAACAATTGCCAGTAAAATTTGCTCTAGAAATATTGTAGTAGTATTTCATGTTTAGAAGTACACATGAAAGGTTTAAAATGTCAGGAATCTGAAATAAATACAGAATATGCTGGCAGTATATAGCATCAGCACCTCAAAAGAGAAAAGATAAGTTAATGGGTATTTGAGTATTTTGTCCCTGGTTTATTAGATTTCCTCTTTTATGATATCTTTGAGGTTAAAGTAGATTTGCTCGAAAGCCTGATTTGACTTGGGGACTGTATATTTCCTTTGGAAAGTCTTTTCCACTTCACCAGCTGTAATTACTATCTTGCTTTGCTCCAAAGGCAGTCAGAGTGAGCTATTGGTCAATAAACATTGGGATTAGTCTCATAGATACAAAGAGAACAAAGAACAAAGAGCAATACAGCACAGGAACAGGCCCTTCGGCCCTCCAATCCTGTACTGGTCATGATACCACGCTTGGCCTAAACGCTCCGCACTTCCTTGTGCCATAACCCTCTATACCATCCTATCCATGTATTTGTCGAGAAGCCTTTTGAACGCCTTTAATGTATCTGTTTCCACAACCTCCCCTGGCAACGCGTTCCAGGCACTCACCACCCTCCTGTAAAAAACCTGCCTTGCACATCTCCTCTAAACGTTTCCCCATGGACCCCCTGGTGACTGAGCACTCCACCCTGCAAAAGAGTGCCTTCCCATCCACTCTAACCATGTCCCTCATAATCTTGTAGACCTCTATAATAATGTTTATTATTGTCACAAGTAGTCTTACCTTAACACTGCAATGTAGTTACTGCGAAAACCCCCCAGTCACCACACTCCGGCGTCTGTTCGTGTACACTGAGGGAGAATTCAGAATGTCCAATTCACCTAACAGCACGTCTTTCAGGACTTGTGGGAGGAAACCGGAGGAAACCCACGCAGACACGGGGCGAACATGCAGACTCCGCACCAGTGATCCAAGACGGAAATCGAAGCTGGGACTCTGGAGCTGTGAAGCAACAGTGCTAACCACTGTTCTACCATGCCGCCCTATCAGATCACCCCTCAACCTCCGTCGTTCTAGTGAAAACAGTCCGAGTCTATTCAGCCTCTTTGCATAGCTAACACCCTCCAGACCGGGCAACATCCTGGTAAACCTCCTCTGCACCCTGTCCAAAGCTTCCATATCCTTCTGGTAGTGTGGTGACCAGAATTCTACGCAATATTCCAAGTGTGGTCTTGCCAAGGTTATGTAGCATGACGTGCCACTTTTTATACTCACTGCCCCGTCCAATGAAGGCCAGCATTCCGTATGCTTTCTTGGCTACCTTGTCCACTTGTGTTGTCATTTTCAAAGATCTGTCGAGCTACTCGCCCAGATCTCTCTGACTTTCTATATTCCTAAGAGTTTTGCCATTTACGGTATATTTCCCCTCCAAATTAAACCTATCAAAATGCATTACCTCACATTTGTCTGTAAAAACTCCATTTGCCATTTCTCTGCCCAAATTTCCAACCTATCTGTGTCCTGCTCTATCCTCTGACAATCCTCAACACTATCTGCCACTCTACCATCCTTGATGTTAACCGCAAACTTGCTACATCAGACCAGCTACATTTTCCTCCAAATGGTTTATTTATACTACAAAGTATAAATAAACAAAGAGGCTCCAGCACAGATCCCTGTGGAACACCACTAGTCACAGCCTTCCATTCAGAAAAACAGCCTTCTACTGCTACCATTTGCCTTCTGTGACCGAGGCAGTTCTGTATCCATCTTACCACCTCACCTCTGATCCGGTGTGACTTTACCTTTTGTACCAGTCTGCCATGAAGCACCTTGTCAAAAGTTTTACTGAAGTCCATGTAAACCACATCCACCGCCCTCCCCTCATCAATTATCTTTGTCACCACCTCAAAAAACTCAATCAAGTTAGTGAGGCACGACCTCCCCTTCATAAAACCATGCTGTCTATCGCTAATGAGCCCATTTGTTTCCAAATGAGTATAAATCCTGTCCCTGAGAATTCTCTCCAATAATCTACTTCCTACCGACATGAGGCTCACCAGCCTATAGTTTCCTGGATTATTCCTGCTACCTTTCTTAAACAGCTGTACCACATTAGCTATTCTCCAGTCCTCTGGGATTTCATAACCCTAGGGGGAAAGCAGCAAATTAAAATGATTAAAAGCCATGTTGAGCATACTGGAAAGAGGCTGGCTGGGATTTAGCAGTCACTGTCCAGTTTCCTAACATGTTTACAGAGTGTTTAACTGCCTGGAGGTGAGCACCCAGCAGCAGGTCAGGGCGCAAGTGCCCCCAAACAGGCCTGAAGCCTCCCCGTCTGCCCAGGTTTCGGAGAAGGTCAAAGTTGTCCTGTTGACTGGCTGTCCCCCCAACACACACCCAGCACAGCGGTGGCCTGGCTGCTAAATTTGTATTTTATTAAAACCGTGTTGGCCTCGGTGTTGAAGCATCCTCCATTCCTCTTTATTCCTCCCCTACTGTTTCTTTATACGCCTGGGGATGCGTAATTCACAAGTTTTATAACTAAGGGAAATCCATTGTATTGTTTTTAAGTTACTGTTCAACCTTTGCTTTAAATAAACCTAGTTGTGGCTGATAACCTCTGTCATTTAAGTTTGATGGTGTTTATTCTTCACTATCCAAAGTAAAGGAGAATACAATAATGGATTTTGTGTCAGTTCAATAAGCCGATGGAGTGTCAGGATTTCTGTTCAAAAGTGATTCGAAATGACCGGATGGTGAGCAAATACAGACACTGTTTTTTTTTAGGCTTGCTCATCTTCAGAACTGAGTATAAGAGAAAGTCGAAAATATGGTTACAAAGCAGAAAATTCCCATGGAGCCTGCTACCTCCATACCAAATACCTGATGTTCCTGTTTGAGCGAGATCAAGTGAGGAAGGAGATTGTTTGTATATGACATATGCTGTAAGTACCATGTACCACTAACCCACTAATACCAAGCATTACATGGATGTAAATACTTTGTACTACTAGCCAGGTAATACCTGGTATTATATTTATGTAAATGCTATGTACAATGAACCATATAAACATGTATATAAATACTATGTACTACAGATTAGATAATACCAGGTATTACATGTATGTGGTACATCATGCCAATAAAAGTTCTATGACAAAATCAGCAGCTGAGATTTCCATTGGGCTTTTCCTATTTCAGTGCAAAATTGGTATACCCACGATACAGTCTCATTGGCTGATTACTCAATTTGAACCAGACGTTTCCATCAAAGATGGAACCTTGATCTTCCATCAAAGTTATGAGGGAGATTGGAAAAACTCTGTGGAAATTCTAAATTAGCAAGCAATGAGCTACCATTCTTCTTCTTCTTCTTCTTCAGCAACCACTCGCTAATGAGTATGAATGTCCTCCTGAGAAACACCTGTGGGTTCTGTGGGCCCTTGCATGGCTAATGACTGTATCTTCCACCGCACACTTGGCAGGTGTTTCCGGGAGGTGGAATCAGTCCTTGACTCAAGATCACTTTTTATTCCTTTCTCAGGTCTCTTTTCTGGGCCATCGGATGCCCTCGAAGAATTGTGTTCCTTCAATCAGGTGGCTCCTCCAAGTACGTCTCTTCTGAGCAAGGGTCGCCTACGCATTGGTGTCTATGTAGCATTTCTTGAGGTAAGCCTTCAGGGTCTTTGAAGTGCTTCCTTTGCTCTCTTCTTGTCCAGGGACCTCCCTTGAACTGGGAAAAGAAGATTTGCTTTGGCAGTCGGGACTCTGACATCCTAAGCACACAAGGTGGTCCAGCAGAGATGATTTTGGTGGTGGTGCCCGTGGCTCTTTTAAGGATGCTGATGTTAGTATGCCTGTCCTCTCAGCTGATGCAGAGAATCCATCTCAGACAATGTTGATGGTATCTCTCCAGGGACTCTCCAGAACATGTACGTAGTCCAAACTAGATACGTAGTCCAAACTACAATTGGGAGGATGGCTGCCTTGTACATGAGGATCTTGGTATCAGTACGGATGTTGCAGTCTTCAAATACTCTCATCTTCAGGTGCTTGAAGGAGGCGCTCGTGGATTGGATACGATGTTGGGTCTACATATCAATGTCAGCCTTAGATGAGAGGTGACTCCCCAGGTAGGGGAATTATTCCACATTTAGCAGGGTTTCTCTATTGATCTTGATGGAGGAAGAGACTTGATCTTGCCCTTGGGCGGGTATGTAAAGGACTTGAGTCTTCTTAAAGTTGAGACTGAGACCAATTGTTTGGTATGTGTCCACGAAGGTGTCAAGCATGACTTGGAGATTATCATCTCACAGAATGGAGATGTAAATGTTATCCACATACTGAAGTTCCACGAGTGATGTCAGTGTCATTTTCTTCTTGGATTTCAACCGGTTTTCCGTCCATCATGTAGACAATGTGAAGTTCACTGGGAAGCTTGTTCGTGACAAGGTGAAGGATGGTGATGATGAAGATGAAGAAAAGGGTAGGGCGATGACACATCTCTACCTGATGCTAATCTTGACCTTAAAAATCTCTGTCTTATTTCCATCGGTGAGGACTGTCACCGACATCTTGGCATGGAGGAGTCGGAGGATGTTGATGAATTTTTCTGGGCAGCCGGTCTTTGACAGGGTCTTCCATTGAAAGCCGTGTGGAGTGGTTGATGTCGCTCCTGGCATTACTCTTGAAGTTGCCAAGCAGTAAAAATCATGTCTGCTATTCCACGGTTTGGTCGGAAGCCACACTGGCTTTCCGGAAGGATTTCTTCAGAAACTGAGAGAAGGTGACTAGTGATGAGACGGGCGATGATCCTCCCAGCAATGGAAAATAGGAAGATTCCCCGTTAGTTCCCACAGTCCGCTTTTCTCCTTTCTTGAAGATGATGGCGGTGAATCAAGTATATTTTTTGTAAAAAGAGCAATGTAATGGACACGGTTACAAATTATAACCTTTTCCGTATAATTCTTGAAAAATAAGTGAGCTCTCTAACAGGGTGTAAGTCTATAGCTGGACAGGGCATTGGAAGATTACAGAGCTGTTTTCCTCATAATGAGGCTTCTCTGGCAGCAGATTTTTTTCTCAAACAGAATATTTGCCAATGATTACTATTTGGGAAGAATTGTTGTAGGCTCTGACCCTTGTTCCAAATAATAATGACCAAACTGGAGAATAATTAAAGGGTTGTGCTTTCATGAAAAACTAGTTGAAATTTGTTCATAAACTCACATGATTAAATTTAAATTGTTTCAAAATATCTTGTTGCACCATTTGTGCTGAACAGCTTTGTGAGAGAAATCATGCTGCTCTGCTGTTGATCTCAACTGCAGAGGAAATACAATTTGCTGAACATTTGATCATGAAGACAGTTCTCCTTTAACCTATCCAATGGCCTTACTGGCTGCAGGCTTTGTAATGCCTCCTTGTTGAGGCATCCTTGTGTTCATCTGCTATTTGGCATAGCTCAGGGAACACCTTCAACCTAGCCCAGGAAGACCCAGATGCTGAGGAGGGGGTCCACATCCACGGAGACATTTAGTGTGAACAAGGGTCTATAGTAGATATAGGTCATACATGGAAATGAGCGAAAGACAGTTCCGCAGTTGCCTTCACTTCACCTAAAGACATGGCAAATTATGCCCATTCAACGTCTACAAAGTCTATCTGAGGAGGTACAATGCTGCATCTTCAGCCACAAAGTCTTTAATAGTGCAAACAACTGGCCATTTAAAGAAGCATTTTAGATGTTTGGACCGATAAGATGGTGGGATCCTATACTCACTACAGAGAGTGCCTCACATCATTGTTATTTGCTGCACACTGCACAACCCAGTGCTGCAAAGTGGAGATGAGTTGCCACACGGAGACGTGGATGAGCTACACTGTGACAGGAGCTTAACTGGCCAGCTCCAAGAAGGACAACATCTGTCAATAGTTATAGCATGTTTGGCTGAAGACGGAGCTACATCCAGACAGCATCATTTCTCCAAACACGAGCACTCGTGCATGATTAATGCAAAAGTCACATCTTGATGCTGAGCTCCAGAATATCTTCGGACATCAGAATGCAATGATCTGTAATGTGGCAGCATCGATGCAAACCTGTGAGTTACGTTAGCATTGTCCTTAGAGAGTGGTTCAGCAGTACCATCGAGTGATTATTGAGAAACACCCGTTACCCTGCATTCATCAGAAGCCTGTCAATTTTACATCCTGCAGCGCCTTGGCATCTGGGAGAGAGCCGACCCAGTCAGCTTTCACTCAGCAGTTCACTTTGTCCCTTTATATATACTGACGAGCACTCAGGAGATCTGGCTGAGATAGACCTCCACATTATCCCTATCACAAGGTTCAATTTTTGCTCTGAACCCTAAGTCACTGATTGCACAGACATGTAATGAAATCCATCTTGATTGGCGTTCTGTGACCTAACATAGGAATTCTGTCAAGCAGCGTTAGGCAGCCATTCAGGAGCAAAGCAACATCCTCAGTGGTCATTGGCCAGCAGCATCAGGATGATGACACACATCTGACATTACACACTCATTCCCTTCTGGCAGACATTTTAAATGTCCGAGTGAAAACAACCTCCATCGTCCAGCATCATTTAAGGGGAGAGTGGGTACTAATAAAGGAAGACTGTTCAGCTTTAAAAGCGTAAATGAAATAACGCTGCAGGGAGAGCCATGAAAGGCAATGGTGCTTGACGATAAGCAATACTTTAACCAAAACCTGACAGTCATCAAATGAAGGCCATTGCAAACTGCACTTGGGTGAAAAGACTCCAATGTGGCTCACAATAAATATTTTGAACATCCACAAGGAACAGCCTTCAATGCGGCAGCATCAGGATAATCACTAACTTTCCATGAACAATTCTCATGAGGGCACATAATGTAATCCTCAGGTCAAGGCTTATAAATGCAGTGTTCAACCATCATGCTCATGTGGGAACTGCCTGTGTTCATGTCATTGATGTGGAACTAATGGTGATTGACTGAGATGAGTTTGAGTGAGACTACATGGAACTGAGGAATAAGATGGGAGATCATTAGGTGGTGAGGCATCTGGTACCCTTGAATTAACACGGGATGATGCATCACACACGATGAGCCATTCAGTGTCTGCAATTTAACGGGAGAAAAACAAAGTCCCGTTTTAGTCACGAGTAGTGGGGTGTTTCTCAGCACCTACAACATTGAAAACGACCCGCTGAGGCTGCATTTTTACTTTAATTTCCTCCCCTCCCCCCTCCCAGACTCTCCAGTGCTAACCCTGACCCCATCTCATAAGGGCAGTGGCAACCTGTAACCGGAAATCTTGACACTGCCAGCTGGCACCCTACAGCCTGGCAGTGCCAGTGTGGCACTGCCAAGGTGCCCAAGTGGCAACAGGAATGCCAGGGTACCACCCTGCCCAGAACCTGACCACCCAGGGGCCTCCGATGGCCTGGGAGACCCACTCAGGTGCCATTACACCTGGTCCATGCTTGTGTAGACCTGTGGTAAACGGTGCCATGGCGCGGTCTCCCAGGCACATGCGTTCAATCCCGGGCCTTGGGAGAATCTGGTGCAAACATATTTAAGTGAGCCTAACTGCTCATTTAAATATGTAAATCTGGATCCCGCACAATGAGGGAAAGATCCAGAATGCGACATCTCAGGAGGTCTTGTTGGATCTCGCGAGATGTCCTGAGCATTGCAAATCTCACGAGAGGCCTCTCGTGCGATTTAATGTCCTCCTCGTCGTGTCCCAAGTTGGACGTGATGAGGCTGTTTGACCAGGCCCAATAACTTGACACTTTGATGGATAAAAGCAAAATATATTTACAAAAGTGAAAAGCATTTAGAGCAATCGAACACCCGTGCCACCAGTGTGCATTCAGAACTTCTTAATTTTTCTAAGTCTATGTGCAGCCCCAACATCTGTAGCAAAGGTGGAGCACCCTGCTTACTGCTACGCCCTATTGTATGATGTGACTTTGACGAGTGTCTTCCAGTTGCCCAAGGCCTGGAAGGCCCCTAAGGATCTCCTGCTCTGGGGTAATGTGCACCCTCCTTAGCCTGACCAACAACATTAGATGGAATGTAAATGGACATCCTTCGCTCTAGCCTGTTGATGACCTCTGACAATTCTGCTTGATGTTCCTTTGCCTGTCTTTGCATTTCCAACATATGTGTTAAGGCCGATTGCAGAGACTCATCGTAGTCCTCTGATTCTGCAGGGGCCGAGTCTCCAGAAGTCCTCCAAGTGTCAGAAACTTTGGTTGTCACTGCCTCCGCCTTCTGCAAGGAGGCCTCTGTGAAATGTTTACCAGATAGTGACCCTGAGCCTACTCTAGAACTAGGATCCACTTAGATGTGCATGTAACTGTGCCATTGGAGGGTGCAGGTATGCTCAGTGACAGACTTTCATCTGATAGTTCCTGAACATCCTCATCGAAGGTGGTCTGCAGCTTAGTGCTCTGAGGAGGACATTGTTGCCTTTACTTGCTGGCAGTTGGAATAGAGAGAAAAGATAATTAGTGATTGGCTAGGCAGTCTCCTACACGACAGATTTCTCTCAGTCATTGTCTGTGTGTAGTCAATGTATACTGCATCCATCTTCACTGCTTATTTGGGAAGGCTGACTTCACCTTCCTCACCAACCAACTCAGCAGCCTGTTGCTCGTACCAGGAGAGGGTCCTCACCTTCGATCTTCCCCCCCTCCAGTCTTTGATCTTCCCTTTTGTTTGCGCTATCTTGTCCTGTGTAAAGGCAGATGGATTGACAGTGGACTATACAGGTGAATGAGCAGTTGAGAAGCATGCATGCCTGCTGTGTATGTTGAGCTCTCTCCAGTCAGCGATGACAATGCCATTTGGGCAGGACCTTACTTGATAAAAATTAATTTACCGGATGTGGGCGGCGCTGGCTAAGTCAGCATTTATTGCTGTTCCATCCCTAGCTGCCCTTCAGAAGGTAGTGGTGAGTTGCCTTCTTTTCCAAGTCCGGATGGTGAGTGATTTGGATGGGAACCTTCAGGTGGTGAAGTTCCCAGATATCTGTTGTTCGTGTCGTTCTAGATGGTAGAGGTCATGGGTTTGGAGGGTGCTGCCTAAGGAACTTTGGTGGTTCCTGCAGTGCATCTTATAGATTGTACACCAGCTGCCACTTTTCACTGTGATGGAGGGATTGAAAGTTTGTGGAAGGGGTAGCAATCAAGCGGCTGCTTTGTCCTGGATGCTGTTGAGCGTCTTGAGTGTTGTTGGAGCTGCACTCATCCAGGCAAATGGAGAGTATTCCATGACACTCCTGCCTTGTGCCTTGGAGATAGTGGACATGCTTTATGAGGGGTCAGGAGGTGAGTTACTCACCATAGAATTCCTAGTCTTCAACCTGCTCTACTAGCCATAGTATTAGTATAATAATAATCTTTACTGGTGTCACAAGTAGGCTTACATTAACACTGCAATGAAGGTACTGTGAAAATCCCTTAGTCGCCACACTACAATGCCTGTTCGGGTACACTGGAGGAGAATTCAGAATGTCCAATTCACCTAACAAGCACGTCTTTCGGGGCTTGTGGGAGGAATCCGGAGCACTCGGAGGAAACCCACGCAGACACACGGGGAGAACGTGTAGATTCCGCACAGACAATGGCCCAAGCTGGGAATCGAACCCGGGTCCCTGGCACTGTGAAACAACAGTGCTAACCATAGTGCTACCATTAATATGGCTAGGCCAGTTCAGTTTCTGATCAATGGTAATCCCCAGGGTGTTGATTGTGGGGGATTCAACAATGGTAATGTCATGGGCCGATGGTTAGATCCTCTCTTGTAAGAGATAGTCATTGCCTGGCACTTGTGTAGCACGCTTGTAACTTGCCACTTATCAGCCCAAACCCTGGATATTGTCCAGGTTTTGTTGCATTTTGACATGTATTGCTTCATTATCTGAGGAGTTGCGAATGGCGCTGAACATTGTGCAATCATCAGCGAACATCCCTACTTCAGACCTTGTGATGGAAGAGAGGTCATCAATGGAGCAGCTGAAGATGTTTGAGCCTAGGACATTACCCTGAGGTACTTCTGCAGTGATGTCCTGAAGCTGAGATGATTGACCTCCAACCATCACAACCATCTTCCTTTGTGCCAGCCATGATTCCAGCCAGTGGTGAGTTTTCCTCCTGATTCCCATTGACTCCAGTTTTGCGAGGGCTCCTGCAGTCAAATGC
Organism: Scyliorhinus canicula; assembly: GCF_902713615.1. Taxonomy (NCBI): domain Eukaryota; kingdom Metazoa; phylum Chordata; class Chondrichthyes; order Carcharhiniformes; family Scyliorhinidae; genus Scyliorhinus; species Scyliorhinus canicula. The sequence continues at coordinate 58,865,044 of NC_052159.1, read as the reverse complement.
TGCCTTGGTGTCAAGGGCAGTCACTCTCACCTCACCTCTGGCATTCAGCACTTTTGTCCATGTTTGAACCAAGGCTGTAATGAGGTCAGGAGCTGAGTGACCCTGGCAGAACCCAAACTGAGCGTCCGTAAGCAGGTTACTGCTGTGTAAGTGCCGCATGATAGCACTGTTGATAACTCCTTCCACCACTTTGTCCATCACTTTTGCTATATTGGATTTGTCCTGTTTCTTGTGTAAATGACACACCTGGGCAACTTTCCACATTGCCAGGTAGATGCGAGTGTTGTAGCTGTACTGGAACAGCCTAGCTGGGGGTGCAGCAAGCTCTGGAGTACAAGTCCTCAGTACTATTGCCGGAATATTGTCAGGGTCCATAACCTTTGTAGCTTAAGTGCCTTCAGCCGTTTCTTGATATCACGTGGAGTGAATTGTATTGGCTGAAGACTGACATCTGTGACGCTGGGGAACTCCGGAGGAGACCGAGATAGATTATCCACTTGACACTTCTGGCTGAAGATTGTTGCGAATGCTTCAGCTTTGTCTTTTATATGAGTTGGGGATGTTAAAGTGGCTGGCAGATATTCAATGTTGTTGTTCCATCTTGTAGTGTATGGCATTCCTATGGACTCTAAAACCTTAACTGCCCAATGCCCCTCAGAAAGTGCGAATTTGGAGTGAGGAGAAAGCTCACTTACCCTGATGGAACAAGTCTGATCATTCATCCTTTTCCTGCCCTAGGGTGATCTATTTTTGTGGCATATGAGCTCTGGCAGTTCCTGGCAACCTCCTCCTCGGATGGCGTGGTCAGGTTGGTGTGCCTCCTGCTCCCATCCCAGGGATATAGGACCTCTGGTGTTTCCCGGAAAGCCTGGAAGAGTTTCTCCAGGGAGGCCTTGCTGAACTGTGGAGCATGTTTGTTGCATTTGAGCACCATGGTAATTCAGACTTACATCCCACACCTGGGCTTCAGTGAGTGAATATGTGTGAGCACTGTTTAAATACGGTGCATGGACATTTGACTGCATGAGGTAACAGCAAGGTGGACAAATCACTACTCGTTCAGCCACGAGATTGGCCGAACTCCTTGGTGATGCATAATTTAGGAGCTAAAAATCAGAAGATCTGGCACAAAAACCTTATCCGATGTCCATCAGAAATCATGCCGGCTGCTGCACTTTCCTCTCCAAAATGAAAGATTCCGCCCTCAATAGCTTCCTAAAAGACACGAGCAGTAAAGAGAGGGTCAGCTATATCTTTCAGTGGGCAGGGGATAAAGGATTGAATTTATTTAGCAGCTGGGAGCTTACATGTGGGGAACAGCAAAGACCCAATCAACTTTTTTGAAACATTCAGCACCCATCTCCAGCCAAAATCAAATCAATAGGTCTACCGGTATGAATTTCGAGGCCTCAGGCTGATATTAGGCAAGCTTACTGCTAATTTTGTAACAAGATTTAAAAATACAGCTACAGAATAGAAGTTCAAGGACACAGATGAAAGGCTGAAAGATCAGCTAATTTGTGGTTCTGCATGTCCTGAAGTACAGAAAGCACTAATCAGGAAGGATGAGCTCACAAGATCACAGGCTATAGATGTATATGCAGTCGGCCTGTCAAGAAGAGATTCTGAGACTTGTAATGTTGAACATTAACTGTTTATTGAATTGGTTTCATCTAAGCTAGGATGTAACTCCATGCTTGCTTCTACACAAGTCTCAGTCCACCTACAACTCTCTCTAGTCTCAGGTTGCATGTCTATTTACATTACACTGTGGCCGATATTGTTCCCAATCCCCCATTAATCTGTGTCATGCCAGATATGCTAATACTACAGTAGACCCTGCCAGTGTAGATGAAATCACGAGCAGACAGGTCAAAGCACTGCTACCCAAATGGTTATTCTTCAGTTGAGCTAAGAGATCGGCCATAGGGGTGCTGCAGGGCAACAGCAGCAAAAGAAGATACGCCAAGCAGAGAAAAGGATGTGCAGGGGCTGTGGATGACCACATGAATTCACGGACAGAAACATCCCACATATGAATCAATTTGCAGAGCTTGTGGAAAGGCCAATTATTGGGAAAAGATGTGTGGAATAAAAGGAAATGGTGGTAGACAAGGCACCAGAGTCAGCACAACAGGGCAAATGGACAGGAAAATAAACCAAAAGAACCGTACCCTGGAACACAATAGAATTAAAAACCATATAACTGTATGAAAGGCTGGATGTGACAGTTTTGAGAGAAAACCAAATTCACACAACTATTCAGATCAGAAAGAGGGTAAGGAAAAGCCCAGAACAATAAATCAGAAAATGAAGATTGATACCAGAGCACAGAGTAACATCATCCTGCCCGGACTGTCGCAGAAGATCCTTCCTGAAAATGTGAGGCGGAATGATTAACCAAACAACGTGTTCCAAAACCGAATAATGCTAAAAGCATACAGGGGAACTGAGATTCGACAGATGGGAACTGCCCAAATAGCAGCACGGTAGCATAGTGGTTAGCACATTGCTTCACATCTCCAGGGTTCCACGTTCGATTCCGGCTTGGATCACTGTCTGTGCGGAGTCTGTACATCCTCCCCGTGTGTGCGTGGGTTTCCTCCGGGTGCTCCGGTTTCCTCCGACAGTCCAAAGATGTGCAGGTTAGGTGGATTGGCCACGATAAATTGCCCTTAGTGTCCAAAATTCCCCTTAGTGTTGGGTGGGGTTACTGGGTTATGGGGATAGGATGGAGGTGTTGACCTTGGGTAGGGTGCTCTTTCCAAGAGCCGGTGCAGACTCGATGGGCTGAATGGCCTCATTCTGCACTGTAAATTCTATAAATTCTATGATAATCTATGAGAGGGACACCCAAAGGAAAAAGATGTTAACCCCATGGTCTACATCACTGAAACAGATGGCTCTGCTAACCTGTGGTTGTGCATTTGGGAAGAACTGCAGATGACCTCAGTAAACCATGTGGTAAAGTGGGCGACACAGAGGGTTGAAGAGAGTACACCCAATGGAAAGTGCCCTCCAATCAGATACAAAGAAAATCTGATGCAAAGGTACCCGAGCTTTTCCTTGACATGATCGGATGTTTTGAATATCACATCATTATTGACCCAACGAATAAAGCAGTGATTCAACCTCCATGTAAAGTGCCAATAGAACCAAAAGCAAAGCTTGAAAGACAGCTTTGCTGGGACCCCAAGGACCTTAATCAAGCCATTAACAGGCAGTCAACGTGGCAGATGATATCCAGATCTACGGTGCAGACAGGAAAGATCATGGGCGGGTTTCTCCGTCCCGGGAAGTCATGAATGCATTCCCTAATGGGGAGGTAAGTGTAGTGAAATGAGCGATTAAATGCACTCAGTGCCTGGAATGCACTTACATCTCTTTGATGTGGTCAATGTTTATAAACATTGTGGATTCACCACTTAGGCCACTGAAGCGTAAAAGGATATGAATGGATCAAAGCTGCAGATGGTTTGTCAATCACAGACCACTAATTGAAAGCTATGAATGGCTTGATGCTAATGGATCTGTAGGAACTAGCTGCAGGTCACAGTTCTCTTCTTCGAGGAATGGACATATGAAGCTGCATGGTAAGTATTACAGCTATAGTGCTTCCACTGCCCCTGTCTGGACTGCTCTCTATCTTCCAGACTGAGGTCCCTTTTCTGGAGGGGGGGGTGTCAGTGAGGGGGAAGTCTGTTAAGGGGATTCCTATAGGCAGGGGGTCCCTATGGGGGTCCCCCTGTACGGGTGTCCCCTTATTACAGGGATCCCTATCAAAGGGATCCCTTGGGAGGTTGTCTTATTACAGGGGGCCTCGGAGGGGATCCCCGTAATACAGGGGTCCCTGGGAGGGCCACCCCCCATATTTGGGGGTGGGATGGGGGGCTGCCCTGCAGTGGGGGGGGGGGGGGGGGGGGGGGGGCGCAATATGCGGTTCCAGGATGATGGCTGGCCACAATCGCCAAAATCGGGAAACGCGATTGGGTGGAGAATCGGTTCCAATGCTGAAATCGTGGTGGCCACCGATTTGACGCCAAATTGCAATTCTCCGCCACCTCGACAGCAGCACCAATGTATTTCAGAATGCACGTACAGTAAATACTGTTTGCATAACATTAGCGGGCCTGACCCGGTAATCTCCAGGGCCTCCGTGATTCCCTGCCTCCGATGGGCAGAATTCCTGCTGGCATGGATCAGTTGTGCTTTTTAAAATTGTGAAAGCAGCGTTGTGGCTGATAAGGGAGAGAGAGTGGGTACAGAAATTGTCCAACATGGCCACAGTTTGCTGACAGTTATTCCGCTGGCCGGGGGGTTTCTGTCAGGGCCAGGGGGAGTAGCGGGGGTTGGCCAGGAGGTGGGCTATTGGGTCAGGATAGAGGGGCACAGAACACCATTGCCACAGCCTGCAAGGCAGCCATGCAGCTGCGCACACTGCTGACTGCCCACTGTGAACTTAGAGCCACAGGTTGTATAGATGTCCCCCCCAGGGTACCCCTAGGTGCCCTCTGGCCCCAACTGACCCATCAGCAAGATGGGTGCACTCCAGCGCAACTGTGCCAATCTTGATGGCTGGGATGAGTTTGTGTGTGGATTGTAATGTGTATGTGCGACTGCAGCTTGTCAGCCTCCTGAGTATCAATCACGGACCCGCTGAACCCGGCACCATTTCTCATTGGAATTGATTGTGTTTCACGTGGTGCCGGTGCTAGCCCCTTAACAGTTATTGAATCAGTCCAGGTACGACACCAGTTTTGCTGTTGTGGACTCCACAAATCCTGCACCGGCGTCAACATTTATTCTCAGGAGTGGAGAATTTCGCCAATAGTCTCCCAAATGGAAAACCCAGTCCAAGGCTACAAACTGCATGAAACCACAAAGAAAGCTGGGATCAAGTTAAACACAAACAATGCTTTGTGAAAGTGACAGAATGCCAGTTATTCGGGACAGTGTACACACCTAACAGAATCAAGCTAAGCCCTGAAGAATTGTGGCTTCCTCTGGGATGGAAATCTCAAGGTCCAAGGCAGTAAGGAAATGAGGAGAAATAGAGACCATCTTCAACCTACACCAGAGCTAGCAAAACAGAAAACCCCCAGCAACAACACCGTAAATATCATCAGAAAACAAGACATTAGCAACAGCTGGTACAACTGCAACATCAAGGACAACATGCACAACATTGTGCAGTGTGTCAACTCAACACTAAGCTGTTGTAATGTAGGATGAATAGTTGTCTCCTCAGCAAGCTATTTGGGGCACCAATGTTTGATGAGATATTTGCAAATCCTATCCACTCTTCAGCAGGCATTAGATACGTGGGGCAGCACGGTAGCATTGTGGATAGCACAAATGCTTCACAGCTCCAGGGTCCCAGGTTCGAATCCCAGCTTGGGTCACTGTCTGTGTGGAGTCTGTTCGTTCTCCCCGTGTGTGAGTGGGTTTCCTCCGGGTGCTCCAGTTTCCTCCCACAGTCCAAAGATGTGCAGGTTAGGTAGATTGGCTGTGATAAATTGCCCTTAGGGTCAAAATTTCCCTTAGTGTTAGGTGGGGTTACTGGGTTATGGGGATAGGGTGGAGGTATGGGCTTGGGTAGGGTGCTCTTTCCAAGAGCCGGTGCAGACTCGATGGGCCGAATGGCCTCCTTCTGCACTGTAAATTCTATGAAAAAAAATCAGGAATCTCATTAAACAAAGATTTGTGGTGGGAAGGTAACATTTCTGGTATTTGAATACATCGCAGGTGGGTGCAGGCTTTGCAAAATGTGGCCTGAAAAGTAATGTGGCCTGAAAGACAACAATGATTGTATCTGCAGCCACCAGCAGCAAATGAACACTGGCAAGCAGGGATACTATTTCAAGATTGTCTTATTATCAAGACTTTACTCAGTGAACTCGGCGATTAGCTGCTATCAATTTATCTTGTGCACATTTGCAATCAGAGAACTGTTAGTTGCTTTACCGGTTTAAGATTAGCTAACAACTATATCTTCAACCTTTTGCTGATGTTGGTACAAGATTGAATTTTGAATTTGAGTTTGTGGTGACTCATGTAGTGTCACACATCAGCCCAGAACTGTCATTAATATCACAGTATTTTAGCTGCTTCGGTGTTTCATTGTACATGTCACTGCTCACGATGCAATTCCTCATGAGAACCATTGATCTGAATGTAGGCGTCACAGTGGTTGAATCAGATACCACTGGGATGGAGGGGCGTTTATATAAGTAGGAGGTGTTGTGTTATGTAAGTTGGAATAACACAAGATGCCACTTGATGCAGTTTTGAGTAAAATATGCTCCAGACTTTGAAGTGAGTTCAATGTGTTTTATTGAACTATTAGCACAGTTCTCGATGAGTTCGACTCTCTGCTAATCTAAATGTAGTAACTCAGTCTAACTGAACCAGCCTTGCTCTGAGCCACGTGCTGGGGTGTGATGCTGAGGATACACCCTGTCTCACTCTGTAGATGTTGGTCTGTGGAAAGAGGCGGGGTGTGTGTGCCTCATCCCTTTTATAGTGAGATACCACCCCTGAGTATCCTGACTGTTCATTGGTCGTGTCCTATTCTATGTGTTCATTAGCTGCACGTTTGCATATCATGACAGGAGGGTGAATCAGACAGGGGCGTGGGAGTGTGCTGATCTCAAATATTGTGGGGAGGTGTTGGGTTGAGAAAGAGTGAATCAGATATTGTTGGGAGTATATCAAAGGGGCGGAAATACTGAATGCTCTGGAGATGAGAGTGGGTGGCGAGGGTCGATCAGACACCGGGGTGGGGGGGGGGGGGGGGAGGTGGAGGGGGGAGAAGATGAATTGGCCATTGTGGAGATGGGTGTGGTGCTGAATTGACCTGTCGAGGGGAGGAGGGACTAGGGTGAATTGGAAATCACAGGGAGTGTTGGGTGAATCAGACATTTTTGGGGGTTATAATGTGAATTGGACATTGCCGGAGGTAGGGAGGTTAATCAGACACTGTGTAGGTGACGGAATATTGACATTGTGGAGAAAATAAACATTGTGGGATTGGATGGATATGGACATTGCGAGTGTGGGTGGATATGGACATTGCGGGTGTGGGCGGATATGGACATTGTGGGATTGGATGGATATGGACATTGCGAGTGTGGGCGGATATGAACATTGCGGGAGTGGGCGGATATGGACATTGCGGGTGTGGGCGGATATGGACATTGCGGGAGTGGGCGGATATGGATATTGCGGGAGTGGGCAGATATGGACATTGCGAGTGTAGGCGGATATGGATATTGCGAGTGTGGGTGGATATGGACATTGCGGGAGTGGGCGGATATGGATATTGCGGGTGTGAACGGATATGGACATTGCGAGTGTAGGCGGATATGGACATTGCAAGTGTGGGGGATATGGACATTAGCGGGTGTGGGCGGACATGGACATTGCGGGAGTGGGCGGATATGGACATTGCGAGTGTGGGCGGATATGGATATTGCGGGAGTGGGCAGATATGGACATTGCGAGTGTGAGAGGATATGGACATTGCGGGAGTGGGCGGATATGGATATTGCGGGTGTGAACGGATATGGACATTGCGAGTATAGGTGGATGTGGACATTGCGAGTGTGGGGGGATATGGACATTAGCGGGTGTGGGCGGATATGGACATTGCGAGTATAGGCGGATATGGACATTGCGAGTGTGGGGGGATATGGACATTGCAGGTGTGAGCGGATATGGACATTCCGAGTGTGGGCGGTTATGGACATTGCGAGTATAGGCGGATATGGACAATGCGAGTGTGGAGGGATATGGACATTAGCGGGTGTGGCCGGATATGGACATTGTGGGTGTGGGCGGATATGGACATTGCGGGTGTGAGAGGATATGGACATTGCGGGTGTGGGCGGATATGGACATTGCAGGTGTGGGCAGATATGGACATTGCGGGTGTGGGCGGATATGGACATTGCGGGTGTGGGCAGATATGGACATTGCGGGTGTGGGCGGATATGGACTTTGTGGGAGTGGGCGGATATGGACATTGCGGGTATGAGCGGATATGGACATTGCGGGTGTGAGAGGATATGGACATTGTGGGTGTGGGCGGATATGGACATTGCGGGTGTGGGCAGATATGGACATTGCGGGTGTGGGCGGATATGGACATTGTGGGTGTGGGCGGATATGGACATTAGCGGGTGTGGGCGGATATGGACATTGTGGGTGTGGGCGGATATGGACATTGCGGGTGTGAGAGGATATGGACATTGCGGGTGTGAGAGGATATGGACATTGCGGGTGTGGGCAGATATGGACATTGCGGGTGTGGGCGGATATGGACATTGCGGGTGTGGGCGGATATGGATATTGCGGGTGTGGGCAGATATGGACATTGCGGGTGTGGGCGGATATGGACATTGCGGGTATGAGCGGATATGGACATTGCGGGTGTGGGCAGATATGGACATTGCGGGTGTGGGCAGATATGGACATTGCGGGTGTGGGCGGATATGGACTTTGTGGGAGTGGGCGGATATGGACATTGCGGGTATGAGCGGATATGGACATTGCGGGTGTGAGAGGATATGGACATTGCGGGTGTGAGAGGATATGGACATTGCGGGTGTGGGCAGATATGGACATTGCGGGTATGAGCGGATATGGACATTGCGGGTATGAGCGGATATGGACATTGCGGGTGTGAGAGGATATGGACATTGCGGGTATGGGCGGATATGGACATTGCGGGTGTGGGCAGATATGGACATTGCGGGTGTGGGCGGATATGGACATTGCGGGTGTGGGCAGATATGGACATTGCGGGTGTGGGCAGATATGGACATTGCGGGTGTGGGCGGATATGGACATTGCGGGTGTGGGCAGATATGGACATTGCGGGTGTGGGCAGATATGGACTTTGTGGGAGTGGGCGGATATGGACATTGCGGGTATGAGCGGATATGGACATTGCGGGTGTGGGCGGATATGGACTTTGTGGGAGTAGAGTAAATGGACATTCTGGGATTGCGGGGTAGGGTCATTGTGGGAGTGGCCGTATATGGACATGGTGGGAGTGGCAGATATGAGCATTGTGGGAGTGGGTATATGTAGGAATTGTGGGAGTGGGCGCATAAGGACATTGTGGGAATGGGAGATATGGACATTGTGAGAGTGAAGGGATATGGTCATTGTTGGAGTGACAGATATGGGCATTGTGGGAATGTGGGGTACAGACATTGTGGGGGGGTGGGGTATGGAACATCTGGGGGTGAGAGGAAGGTGGACATTGTGAGGTTGAGAGAAGGTGGTCACTCAGAGATTGAGGGCATTTGGACGTTACGGGAGTGGTGGATATTACAGGGCAAGATGAAGATGGACCTTGTGGGAGTGGAGAGAAGGTAGACATTGTGGGGGTGATGAGATATGGACTTCGTGGTGATGGTTTTGGGTTGAATGGACAGTTTGGGGAGTGTGATCAGCAGATCGCAAGGTCCGGTCACGCAAGCGCTTTGAAAGATTTAATGAGAACAAATTACTGCAATACAAAAGCACTTAATTTGCTTTAAAACACTTTTAGACACAATCTGGTTGTAAAAGGAACTAAATAAATGTAAATTCTTCACCTTCTTATCAAGAATCAATTGTCTTCTTTGCTATCTTGCCACTTTCACTAAAGCCAGTGCAGTGATCGATTTGACTTAATTTCATTGATGAAATACTACCACATTCTGTCAGTGGAATTTTCTCAGGTAAGGGAAGGCATGCATCAAGTTATATCTGCTAACGGTGATGTCCGATCGGGGTCCCAAAACCATCCCACCTTCTTCCGTGATTTATCCTGGTGGCCTTGAAGATGAAAGTAACAGTTGTCTAGTAAGGTATTCAAATATTCAGTTAGGTCATTAAGTTATGTTTTAATCAAGCATTTTGGCTTTAAGAGCCACCACACTTATTTCCCAAGCTGTCAGCAACTTGCCTGGGACAGCCAGGCGAAAACACAACAGGGGATGGCTCATCGTGAAACTAACAGGCTGGGAAGCCTTTGAACAGTGGAAATGGAAGAGTTGCACCTCTGCAGATTAGAGTCTACTACTCAAAGCACTTTTGCTCAAAGTGTGTTTTCATTACTCGACAATTGATTGCCACGTTCTAAGAAGTCACTTCAACTGCACTTCACTCACCTTCAGCTGCACATCTCTGCTGCCAGTCAGCACTGTGCTATGGAAACAGTTTATGGAGCTCGACCTTGCACATCTGATGAAGAGCAAGAGGAGCAGCAAAACCAAGAGCGACAATATCAGCCACATGTTGCTCCATAGGGAAGTGGAAATTGACTCAGAGACTCAGCTCCCAGGAAATGTTATCCTCAGCACAGAGGACAGGGTTCTCCCTTTGGGAAACTATGGGCTGGATTCTTCGATTTTAAGGCCATGTCCGGAGCATGTGTCAAGTATTACGACCGGTGGGGAGCTAGCAGCTGCACCATCTAAAACCCTGGCTTTTCCTGCAGATATGGACGGAGAATTGCCAGGTCTATGGCCACGCATACGCACCACGGTAACCTGCAGTGGTCACGCCATACAACATGACGCCGGCCGCCCGCGGACCCAGCTTGCCAGATAGTGCCCCCTTGTAACCCACCTCGCCACCCCTGGACCACCCACCACCAGTCCCTCCAGCCTCCGCCGAAGCTCCCCTGGCCAGCAAAGTGGCTTCCCCCCGACTGTGACGGCGCTGGACACAGTCTGCAGCCGCTAGGATAGGTTGACAAAACCTCAGGCCACAAGTGATCCACGTCGTCGGGAAGTCGGCCCATCGGGGGCAGAGCATCAGGGGAGGACCTTCAGGTGACGTCCTGAAGCTGTCCCAATGGCGTGCGTCATACTCACCGATGACGCTGTTTTGGAAGGGGCAGAGCATCCTAAAACAGGCGCTGCCCCCGGATTTCTCCTGCTGGAGAACTGCACCCCTTGGCCCACTGCGAGGTTGACCACACCAGAGCCACACTGGTAGAGACCATAAGTGATTCACGATCATGTGGCTCCTGGCCATCGGATCGGAGAATTATGGAGGGCCGGAGCATAGGGTGCCGTGCCCGCTTGATGAATGCAAGTGGGTCATTAAATCCCATTTGCATTCACTTATATCCCCGCCCCGCCCCCCCCCCCCCCCCTCCCCCACTCCCCCAGTGCACAATTGTGGACCTCGTTCCTGCTGGAAGTGGGGGGTCAGGGCATCGCAATCGGATCGGCTCCCAGTGTAAATCCCAATTTTGCCCCGATGCCCGGTTCTCCATCCCATCTAGGAATGCGATCTGGGCATCCTGGGACAGAGAATCCCGTCGCAGTTCTCTCAACTCAAGTGAGCACCAGTGCCTCAAGAGACTCAGGGTTTCACAGAGGTCATTGCTGACATCTCCAGCCTCCTTGAACACAATCTTCGACCTATTGGAACAGAAGACATGCATTACCAGCGGCCATTAAGTTGCCTGTCACTAGAAACTAACCTTCTCTCCCTCACAATGCTACCATGGGTATTTGCCCCCCTCCACTTCTCCCTGCACCCAAAGTCACTACTCTTTTCTCCCGCAAGAGCAGTGCTAGTAATGGCTTCTGTGGATACCAAGGAAGGACAACATTTAAAGTGACTGTGATGCATGGGTGGAAGAAGGAAAAATGTTAAGGGTAAGTGTGAGTGTTGACTGCTCAGATAGGGATGTGAGGTGGCTGGAGGGAGGGGAATGAGTGAAGCTACTGGGCATGTTGTTCTTTTTTTTGTAACAACATAAGCATTTTGTTGGCAGCACGGTAGCATTGTGGGCAGCATGGTAGCATTGTGGATAGCATAATGGCTTCACAGCGCCAGGGTCCCAGGTTCGATTCCGGCTTGGGTCACTGTCTGTGCGGAGTCTGCACATCCTCCCCGTGTGTGCGTGGGTTTCCTCCGGGTGCTCCGGTTTCCTCCCACAGTCCAAAGATGTGCAGGTTAGATGGATTGGCCATGATAAATTGCCCTTAGTGTACAAAATTTCCCTTAGTGTTGGGTGGGGTTGCTGGGTTATTGGGATAGGGGGAGGTGTTGACCTTGGGTAGTGTGCTCTTTCCAAGAGCCGGTGCAGACTCGATGGGCCGAATGGCCTCCTTCTGCACTGTAAATTCTATGAATTAATTTTATTTTTCAGGTCCAAAAGTCCAAATGAAGAAGCCGGAAATAAAAACAACAATGGAAAAACACAGTAGGCCTGGTAACATCTGTGGCAAGAGAATCAGTAAAAGCGTTGAAAACCCACTTGATACATTAACTATTCCGCTCTCTGCAGATTCTGCCACACCAGCTTAGTTATTCAGCACTTTCACCCCCCGATTTCTGGCATCTGCAGCAGGTTGCTTTTATTTCAATAAAGAAACTTTTTGGGCCACCAGTGCTGAAGCTGTGGAGGATTCATATTTCCAATTGGGTGGAAGCACCCTCTTGGACTTCGTCGTAACGAGCCAGATTCTGCTTTCAATAAGAATCAAACGGAATTTGGTCGGTGAGCTTTTCCAAGGGTGGGAGGAAGAGAATAATTTCTCCAATCAAGCAGGTGTACATGGAAGAGACCAAGGAAGCCAGCAGCAGAGGTGTGATCCCTCCAACCTGGAGACAGTGACCAGGAGGATCTAGACGCTTAGGAGAGTGAGAGATCTGGAGAACGGAACTTTCCAGGTTTGCTTTTCATTCCTGTAATTGCTGCAGCCTGCCAATTCCATATGCAGGTAAATTATTGTAAATGTAATGTCATCCCGCCTGTTTTGGGAATGCAGGGTGCTAGTGCCATAAAAATACAGACTTTACAGTGCAGAAGGAGGCCATTCAGCCCATCAAGTCTGCACCAGCCCTTGGAATGAGCACCCTACTTAAGCCCACGCCTCTGACTCTATCCCCATAACCCCAACCTAACCTTTTGGACACTAAGGGGCAATTCAGCATGGCCAATCCACCTAACCTGCACACCTTTGGACTGTGGGAATAAACTGGAGCACCTGGAGGAAACCCACGCAGATACGGAGGTCTCGTCCTCGCCTTAGCATGTTTCCTCGTCCTTGGGATGAATTTCTGTTGTGCTTCACAAATAACCCCCAAGATACCTGCCATTGCTGTTCCACTGTCTTCCCTACAAGGCTTCCCTTCCTCTCAACTCTGGCCATCCCCTCCCTCATGTCTTTGTAGTTACCTTTATTTAATTGTAATATCGTTACATCTGATTCCAGCTTCTCCTTCTCAAACTGCAGGGGAATTCTATTATATTATTGTCACTGCCCCCTCAGGGTTCCTTCACCTTAAGTTCCTTCATCAAATCTGTCTCATTACACATCACCAAATCCAGAATTGCCTATTCCCTAGTGGGTTCTGTCACAAGCTGCTCCAAAAAAACATCTCTTGGACATTCCACAAATTCCTTTTCTTGGGACCCGCTACCAACCTGATTTTCCCAGTCCACCTGCATATTGAATGCACCCATGATTATTGAAATATTGCCTTTCTTATATGCCTTTTCTATCTCCTGATTTATTTTCTGAACCACATCCTGACTATTGCCAAGGGGCCTGTACATAATTCCCATCAGGGTCTTTTTACCTTTGTGATTCCTCAACTCTACCCACAGAGATTCTATGCCTTCTGATCCTTATCGCTCCTTGTTATTAATTTAATTTCATTCTTTACTGACAATGCAACCCTGCCCCCTCTGCCCACCTGCCTTTCGATAGGACACATATCCTTGTATATTTAGATCCCAGCCCTGATCCCCTTGCAGCCATGTCTCTGTAATGGTTCTGTTAAAGTATTCCTACCATTTGGCGACAGCTCTCCCCTTAAAAATTCCACACTGGAAGAGATGCATTAATTGAAAGTTAGATAAACATCTGAGGGTGAAGGGAACAGCTGGTTGCAATGGTATGTTTAGACGAGGAAAGCTGGAAGGAGCTTGAGCAGAGAAATAAACACTGGCAAGGCCTAGTTGGACTGAATCGACTCTTTCTGTGTCCTTTATCCTATGTAATTACTGACACATCACAGGCTGATTTACTTTCAGTCTTGGTGACAAGTATGTGTTAGATAAGTTCATCTGGAGCAATATTCCTGACTCCGCCATTTTAATTTGGGTTATCTGAATTTGACAGTACCTGGGAAATTAACCCTTCATCCAGTAAAGGGTATGTGGTAGTATGGCTAGAGAGATCATATTACCGGAGAACCAGGCTGCCATTGGTATAGCAGCCTCGCTGCCCATTGGCCCAGGCAAGTCATGTACCTCTTTGCCAATTGGTTGTGGCTGGTCATGTGACTCCCCGCCGATCGGCTGAGAGGTTGGTAGCTCCGCCTACAAGGCGGGGTATAAGAGCTCGTGTTGGCTGGCAGTCGGCCTTTCTCTGTACGACCACTGCCGGGCTCATATCTAGCATATTAAAACCTGTTGTTTGGAACTTCACTACGACTCGAGTCCAATTGATGGTGCATCAGGGTAAAACTATCCCAAGGAAAGTTACTGCACAGTCTTGTCGTTCTCTTGCTTACCTTGCACAGCTGAATCAAGAAAAACTGCAGAATATCCAAAAAAAGTTACAGCCCACACTGAACATACTTGGCCTGTTGCCTTCCTTGGCATAGCATTTCAATAGTTCCAGCAATGTGCGAACTATCACAGTCTCGGCAGTTCACACAGTAACAACAAAATTCCAAAAAGAGCATATGGGAAGGAGACGTGACAATATTGGGAGAAAATACAAGTTCCAACGCAACAGGCTTAGATTGTGAAAGGTTTTGGGTAAAAATAAACACAACAATTGATGTTTTGGGTGTAATTCCCAGGTATGAATGGTCGCGCTGAGTCCACATTAAAATGTACTGTCTATTAAGGCACTGGATGATGGCAGGATCCAGACAGAGATATGGCTATGAATAGAGGGAAGATGTGAAACCGCCACCCTCAGTAGGTTCCTCCACCCTGCTGAAAATAAATCTCCAGGTTACAGCCAGGTGGGTATAAAGCAGTAGGCCTCAGCAACTGCAGATAATGATTTAATGGGTGATTATCAGTAAACTACTGTTGTAAAGGCCAATGTAATCCCTGTTTGTTATCAAGGTCCATTATTTTCTTTATTATTTTTCTTTTGTTGTTGATTTATTGTATTTAATTAAAAACCTGTACTGCTGAACATTGAAATATTAAAATCGTAAAATAATTACTGCTCATAAAGCATTTTTTAAATAAATGGATTAGGTTGAGAGTTGATGTCATGGGGGGGGGGGATTGACCTTTTAACCAAAACATTAGTGCCGACATGGAGAAAAGTCTTAACAAAATGACAGCAGGTATGGTAAAGTGTCAAACCCCCAAAAAACCACAAGGAAGATAGGAACTCGGGGCCTAACAAAGTGATTCAGATAGAGAAATCACAGCATCCCCCCCCCCCTCCCCCCCAACTGTTAGATTCAGACTCAGGCTGTCATCCCCAACTGTGAATGTACAATTTCAGTGAAAAGGTGCAATCAGCGTACAATGTCTTGACTGATCCTCCAGGAAAATAGTCGAAACCCTCCTTGAAATGAAGCTGCTGCAAATTCAGATTGTACCTTCTTCTCCCTCGTGCTGCAGCCACTGGAACATCTTCCCTGGAAGGGAAAATAACCACAACAGATGGCCAGTAGGCACCTCGAGGTGGATCATATTGATGATTCAGCTCCTTGAATATAGCAAAGAATATACTGACCACGCATCAGCACATAATATAAGCAGAAAGCTGAATTATTTAATTAGAGCTCTTTAAAGACAGTGTTTTCCTTTAGTTAGAGATAATGGCCTGGTAATCTAATTCATAGTACACCCCACAGGGATTACCATATACACCATGGCTCAGTTGGCAGTACTCCTCTCGCTGATTCAGTAGGTTTTGAGTTCAAGTCCCACTGCAGCACAAAAGATCAAGGCTAACAATCCACTGAGCGAATGCTGAATTTAGATGATGGATTTTCACACCCTGCCCACGGCCGGGATTGTCCAGTTCCTGCCGAAAATCAATGCAGCAACCACTGGAAAACCCAGGCCAAGATGTTAAACTGATTTTCTGCCTGCCCTCGCAGGCAGATGTAAACAATGCCTATTTTGAAGCACATCAACACCACAAAAACAGATTATATGGTTGTTATCACAATGCTCTTTTGTGAGCTCTTGAGCACGATGTAATGGCCTCGTCGCGCCTGACTCAGTAACGTGGGGAGGCCATTACATCTTGTGAAAGACCGCTCACAAAATTTACGACACTCGGAACGCCTCGCAAGATCTAACGTGATCACGCGAGACATCACAATCTGGATCCCTCCCTCGCTGGGCATCAGTAAAGTGCTGGAAAGGGCCATCAACACTGCTATCAAATGGCACTTACTCAGCAATAACCTGTTCACGGACGCTCAGTTTGGGTTTCACCAGGGTCACTCAGCTCCTGACCTCATTACTGCCTTGGTTCAAACATGGACAAAAAAGCTAAACACCAGGGGTGAGATGAGAGTGACTGCCCTTGACAACAAGGCAGCATTTGACTGAGTATGGCATCAAGGAGCCCAAACCAATGGGAATAAGTAGGAAAACCCTCCACTTTTTAGAGTCATATCTGGCACAAAGGAAGATGGTTGTGGTGTTTGAAACGCAATCATCTCAGCTCCAGGACTTCACTGCAAGAATTGCTTAGGATAGTACCCGAGCAGTTCATGTCCAAATGCAACAAGACCTGGACAACATCCTGGCTTGGGCTGACAAGTAGCAAGCAACATTCACACCACACAAGTGCCAGACATTGACCATCTCCTACAAGTGAGGATCTAACCGGTGCCCTTTGGCATTCAGTGGCATTACCATCGCTAAATCCTCTCTCCCCCCACCCCCCCACCACCCCCACCCTGCTATCAGTATCCCGGGGGTTCCCATTGATCATAAACTGAACTGAACTAGCCATATAAAGGGGCTGGTTTAGCACAGGGCTAAATATCTGGCTTTTAAAGCAGACCAAACAGGCCAAGCAGTGAGGGTTCAATTCCCGTACCAGCCTCCCCAAACAGGCGCTGGAATGTGGCAACTAGGGACTTTTCACAGTAACTTCATTTGAAGCCCACTTGTGACAATGAGTGATTTTCAATATAAATACTGTCGCTACCCAGAGCAAGTCAAGAGTTAGGAATCCAATGGCAGGTAACTCACCTCCTGACTCCCCAAGCATGTCCACCATCTACAAGGAACAAATCAGGAGTGTAATTGAAAAGTCTCTATTTGTCTGGAAGAGTGCAGCTCCAACAACGCTCAAGAAGCTCAACACCCTCTAGGGCATAGTCTGCTTCATTGGCAACCCTTCCACAAACACAAACACTCCCTCACTCACCACTCGACTTGGAAATATATCTCCGTTTCTTCATTGTCGATGGGTCAAAATCCTGGAATTCCCTCCCTAACAGCACTGTAGATGTACCTACCTACACCTTAGGCACTGCAGGAGTTCAAGAAGACAGCTCACCACCACCTTCTAAAGGGCAACTAGGGATGGGCACTAAATGCTGATCTAGCCAACAACAGCCACATCCCATATATTTTTTAAAGGGGCTATAATGGGCAATGGGGAATGGATAGAGGAGCATAGGTTAGAATGGAAAATATGAGGGGTTATGGGGATGGGTGGAGGACATGAGATGGCATGGATTGGTGTGGGCATGGGTGGAGTAAGAGAGGGGCGGGGGCTTGAGGGCTTTACTGTTTTTATTCCAACTGGGACAAAGTCCCAGACCACCAGGCAAGCTTTTTAAATTGTCTGCCTCGGCAGTTCCTGGGGTTGCCTCTGCACTGTTTCAGGAACTGGTTCCGATCCCGAATGAACATGCCCAATTGGTATGAAAATCCAACTGTTCGAGGCGCCTTCCCGGAGTTGGGTTTCCAGAGTCAGGAAATTTTCTGACTCTGCCCAACTGACTCGAAAGGGAAAATTGGAATTCAAATTGGAATTCAAATCTGGGCAACTGTTGCATTTGAGCTTTTGTAAATATCCAGTTAAAGTACCTATAAAAACCACAATCTTGCATCCTGATATCATGTCGGTGGAATGTCCTCCACAAGAACATTTACATTTTAATAACTTTCCCAACTCAAGTTCAAACGTTAATTCATCCTTGTCTATAATGAAACCACAAAAGTCACCTGACCCTCTGGAATAAATTTTCTCAAGATAAACTGTCCATATTGCATGCTACCTTTTTAAAAATAAATTTAGAGCACCCAATTCATTTTTTTTCCAATTAAGGGGCAAATTAGTGTGTTCAATCCACCTACCTTGCACATCATTGGGTTGTGGGGCGAAACCCACGCAAACACGGGGAGAATGTGTGTAGTAATCCACGGGAGGCAGGCGTTCCGTCACCACACCAATATTTATTTACAATAACGATATTACAGGAGCAGCTACAAACAGTGCTGCTAGCAGTCCAATCAACTTAAGACTGGCTCACAAAGCCTACACAGGTGATTATATGGGCCCCCTCAATGAGCTATCATTGAGGGAGCTCATACTCCAATTGGCCAACCAATAAAGCCAATTGGAGTTCATTACAATGTGCAAACTCCACATGGACAGTGATCCAGAGCCGGGATCAAATCTGGGACCTCGGCGCCGTGAGGCAACAGGTTAACCCACTGCGCCACCGTGCTGCCCTGCATGCTGCCTTTTAAAAGCATTGTCCATCTTCTTAAATTGTTTTATGGTGATGCATCCATGACAATGCAGTTAGGTCGCAGATCAGTATGATCTCATTAAATGGTGGAACAGATTTGACGGGGTTAAATAGGCCAATCTATTCCTATGTTAGAAATCTGTATTTTATTTCATAAATTTAGAGTACCCAATTCATTTTTACCAATTCAGGGGCAATTTAGCGTGGCCAATCCACCTAGCCTGCACATCTTTGGGCTGTGGGGGCGAAACCCACGCAAACACGGGGAGAATGTGCAAACTCCACACAGACAGTGACCCAGAGCCGGGATCGAACCTGGGACCTCGGCGCATGAGGCAGCAGGGCTAACCACTGTGCCACCGTGCTTCCCAGAAATCTATATTGATTGAAGCACAGCTATTACTTGAGAAAGAAACAGACCTTCAAAATTAGATGACTTACTGACATCTCATTGCATGCCCTGTTGCAGTATAGCAAAATTGGAACTTTTTTATAAAATGACCAGTACGAACTCTTTCCCAACTACAGAAATTTAACATTCAGAAACACAGCAATCATGCTGTCAACTCAGATTTAGACAGATTTGTGATGTAGAGCCGCATGGGGTTTTACCTCGCCAGCCTCATAGTTAGATTTAAAACAACTTTTTTGTCTTTCCAGTCATTGTTGACTAAATGTAAACGACTGAATTCTTTGGCCTGGCAGCTGCTAAGGCTGGATGCTCATCAATCCAAAGGGATACAATTTCAATTTTTTGTCTTTCACACCCAACAGCCAGCAGGAGGGGAGAATAGTGGTGAATGTGAACTAATTACATGCAGTCAAGCAAAATCCCCTGAAAGACATTCTTAGCAAGGAAACCTATCATTGCACTACTGCCATGTGCGTAGGCATTTTATAATTTTTATTTTACTATTATGCAGATATAATAGTCATTCATGATAAAGCCTTATTCTCAGGATTTACTAGGAATTCCAAAGTTGTGTCTAGTCTTCAGCGTTGTTGCAGCACAGTTAATTTAATAGAAGAAAGCAAGAAAGAAAGACAGATTTGCATTTATTACAGCACCTTTCATGACCTCAGGATACAGCAGAGTGCTCTATGGCAACCAGTACTTTTGAAGTGTATTAATTGCTGTATTGTAGATGGTGCAATAATCAATTTGTACACAGCATGCTCCCCACAAACAGGAATAAAACAAATGACCAGTTTATCTGTGGTTGAGAAACCCCTGCTCCTTGAATAGTGCCACGGGATTGTTTCCTTCCACCCAAGAAGGCAACTGTAATGATCTTGTCGGATGGCCTGATTTATATCACAGGAACACTTGTAGCTAAAGCTATAAACAATGTATTAACATTAACTGTGGGTAAACTAAATACAAATCAACAGATGAATAATAGTAAGATGAAGCACAAGCAACTTCTCTCCAGCTTCCTCCAGCCAGTCCGAGGAGTCACCTGACTCTAACATTCACTTATATACTAGTGAGACTCCTAGTGGTCAGTCGGCGCATTACAACACAACCATGATATCACCACAGCAACTAGGACTTCAGTTTAATGTCTCATCCATGAAATCTTTATAGGCAACCCCACGCCAAATTTTTTTTAAAGTCAGAAGAGTTACTGGGCAAGAAAGTTCAATGTTCAACGGAATGATATTAAGGATTTTAAAAAGAAACAAAACAGAAGCAAATCCAAAATAGAAATACACGAAAGATGATAACACAGACAATAGTCTGATTCCTTAATTAGGGTGAGTAGTCAAAAAGCAGCTACCATTAAACTAGATATCAACTTTAAACATCAGATTGCAGCTCTGTTTGATGCAAAGAATGCTAATGCAATGACAGAGGTTATTAAAATACACAACTGGATCATGCAAAAGCACTTAATTTCATTACGCATCCAAACCAAACCCCAGATTTTCAACGTGGAAGAATTTTCATACGTGAGATGCTCATGTCTAATGAACGGAAACATAGAAATAAACATCAAATGAAATATGCAAAATAGACCACAGTGATGCCCAACGTGCAGATTTATCAAAGGAGGTGTGTGCTGTGTGACTTAGACAAGACTAATGAACTACATGAGATGCTGGTCTTAGTTGCCTGAAATGGTAAACACTGAGTGAATAAAGAACAAAGAAAATTACAGCACAGGAACAGGCCCTTCGGCCCTCCCAGCCTGCGCCGATGCTCCATTTTCTAGTGTGCTGCTCTCCTCAATCTCAGGGCCTTCAGAACTTTGTTGAGTTTCTCGACGTCAGTCAGAAGAAAGGGACAAGAATTTGTAGTTAGGGACAAGGCTAATTATAGACAGATGATTGACTATTGAAAGCAGCTGCACTTTGCCATGCAGAATGGTGAGATTGCAGTCAGAAGAGAAAGAGGATAAGATGGGCAAAACCTATGGACATGTCCTACAGCCTCAGTGGTCACTTTGCTGTGAATGCATCCCCATCCACAATGTCCAGGATGTTACAGCAGGTGAGGAAACAGTAAGGAATTTCTCTCTCCATCCAAAGCTAAAAAAAAACCCTTTCTTATAACAGTCTAAAAATCATTGATAGGGATAGTGCTCCATCAAGAAGCACCTCAGGAGAAACCCATCAATTGTTGGGAGACAGATCATGGAATTATAAGGAAGGTGATTGTCTCCAGCAGAGTGCAGTTACCTGGGCTTCAATTAAACCCCAAAGGAAACCAATCAACTTTGAACAGCCAAACTGTTCAACAATCTATGCCTCAAGGACGAGCGCAGGACCGAATCATATATTCTGTTAACTTTTTATTTGGACTCTAACTGTGCTCTACCTGCACTGGCTAGCTAACAGTTCTCCATTGACTTGGCAATAACAGTTTTTAAAGTCCATTTGCATTTTCAATGCCTCCCTTTCAAGGTTCCCTTTTTGAAATGGACCTTGACATTCCCCAGGTGTGAAATTCTATGCAATATGTCAGTGCAGGTCTGCAGTGCAATCCATATTGAACTTGTGGTCAACTTACAATGCCGGGCATCCGGTGGAAGACATTTGTGGCCAGTGCCTTGTTTTTTTAATAAAAGGAAAGTTCCTCATTGAACAGTTCAATATATTTTTGGTGAGCAGGTGAAGTTATAGGCAGATCTCACTCAGTCAAATTTCCTGTTGTTGTGTCTTCCAGTGGGGCAGTATGTGAATGGATACTCATTCTCCTTCTGTCCTCATCTTTTCCCTCAGATTGTGTAGCAGTTTGCTCTGAAAGGTGATAGAGCTGTGACAAAGTGAGCAAAGCAATTGTGAAGATAGCAACAGCTGCAGAGTGCGTCAGTCACAGCAGAAGGAGATTAAGGGGAGGATGCTGATCTGAATGGAGGAGATTGGAGTAGATGGTTGAGGATGGCTTGCGGGGGTGAAACATGGTATAGGGTCCCTGAGAAGATGAGAGATACAAGTGACATTAGCAGCCCTGCCTAGGTTAGTAAGCCTCGTCTAACATAGCAAACATGCTCTGGGTGAATTGCTTCTTACATTGACCTGATCAGCTACATATTCCAACTGTTGCCAGGCAATGTAGCCTGGAGATCTTTTGGTTGGGATGAGCGTCTCCCTCATCCCACTGACCTCCTTGAACAAGGCCTCAAGAGACATGTCACAAAATCTGGAACCTTACGACACTTCCTCTGTCTTGGAGTTTTTAAATCGCTTTTAACGATTGCACCCAAAATGCATCTTCTCTTTACGAGATGCATACTGACTTTAAATGGTTTCATATCTGGCTGATTTCTTGCGTCCACCATTGGATGAGTTGCTAATTAATAATGTGAGTAGTGCTAACAATTTGTCTATTTTCAGGAAATGAAGCCAAAGCACCAATATCGAACTTATCTTTTGCCCACACAATCAGCCACTTAAACAGTCACTTCCCCCACATTACACAGACTTCCAGCACAAAACAATCTTCTCCTCATCAAGATTGCAGTGCATGTCTTGATGCCCAACTTTATATTTTATACCAAAGCTAAACATGGAAACTTTGTCCCAAGCTACATTAATAAACATAGTGTGGAATTTTCCCATGCCAACTTCGGAGTAATGCAGCGGGAGCTCCAAAAATCGGTTTCACGCTGGCGTAAAAGGATGGGCGGGGGGATCCTCCACTCCTTCCCACCATGGGGTCGCAATTCCCACCATGGGGTCGCAATTCCCACCAGAGGCCAACATGAAACTGATTTGCATCCCACTAATGGGCTGCAGGTGAAAGTTCAACTGGAATAGTCTCTCCCACAATCAACCGTCCTTGCCACCAGTAAAAATCTCACTGGCGCAGAACATGTCTAGACCAACGTAATTTTGACATATTAGCATTTACCTGAAGTAGGCCTGGGGCTGACTCTGGAGTTTGGGATAGAGGCCTCCAGAAATCGTGGATGCTAGAATACGCAACAGTGGGAGGGGGAAGCATCCATTAGGTGAATCTTACAGCTTCAGAGTGTTTTTGGAGGTCCATTTTCTTTCTTCAATGGTGTGTCCGTTGTGTCCTGAGGCCTTTAGAAAATTATGCCAGTGTATGTTAGCTCTTGGGTGGGGGGGGGGGGGGGGGGGGGGGGGGGGGGGTTTAAACGGTTACTTTGGACCTGTCTTCACTAAGGAGAACACAAATAACCATCCAGAAATACGACAGAGGGTCTAGCATGAAGGAAGAACTGGAGGAAATTCTTATTATTGTATTGGAGATATTGATGGAATTACCCGATAAGTCCCCAGGGTCTGGTGCTCTGCATTCCAGAGTACTTAAGGAAGTGGCCCGAGAAATAGTGGACGCACTGGTGATCATTTTCCAGCACTCAATAAACTCTGGAAGATTTCCATTTGATTGGAGGATAGCTTATGTAACCCCACTTTTTAAAAAAGAAGGGAGAGAGAAAACGAGGAATTATAGATCAGTTAGCCTGATATCAATAGTGGCGACAATGCTGCAGTCAATTGTTGAGGATGAAGTAACTGAGTATTTGGAAAGTGGGAACAGGATTGGTCTAAGGCAGCAAGAGAAATCATGCTTGACAAATCTGGATTTTTTTGAGGATGTGACCAGTAGAGTGGACAAGGGTGAACCAGTGGATGTTGTGTATCTGGATTTTCGAAAGGCCTTTAACAAGGTTCCATACAAGAGATTAGTGAGAAAAATTAAAGCTCATGGTATTGGGGGTAATGTATTGACGTGGATAGAGAACTGGTGGGCAGACAGGAAGCAGAGAGTGGGAATAAATGGGTCCTTTTCAGAGTGGCAGGCAGTGACTAGTGGGGTACCGCAGTATTCAATGCTGGGACCCCAGATGTTCACAATATACATTAATGATTTGCACGAAAGAATTGCATGCAATATCTCCAAATTTGCATACGACACTAAGCTGGGTGGCAGGGTGTGCTGTGAGGAGAATGCACAGAGTCTGCAAGGTGATTTGGACAGGCTGGCCGAGAGGGCAAATACTTGGCAAATGCAATATAATGTGGGTAAATGTGAGATTATCCACTATGGTGGTAAAAACAGGAATGCAGATTATCTGAATGGTGGCAGTTTAGGAAAAGGGAAGTGCAACAAGACCTGGGTGTGATGGTGGAACAGTCATTGATGGTTTGTAAGCAGGTACAGCAGGATGTGAGGAAAACCAATGGTATGCTGACCTTCAGAGTGAGAGGATTTGCGTATAGAGTAGGAATGTCTTGCTGCAGTTATACAGAACCTTGGTAAGGCCACACCTTGTGTATTGTGTGAGTTTTAGGAAGGATATTCTTGCTATTAAGGGTGTCGAGCGAAGGTTCACCAGACTAATTCCTGGGATGGCAGGACTGACATCCCCCCCACCCGTCCCCCCGCCCCGAGACCTTTCTGCCCACACGCGATCATTTCAACCCCCCCAACGCTTCCTTCAAACCCCCCTCCCACCACTGTGAACCACGCATGTGGCGAATGATGCCCTCTCTGTCTCCTCAGAAAAAGCTATCCCACAACAGTCAGGAGAGGGCCCAGACTGGTGGTGAGGTGCCGGACATAGGAATCCTCACCTCCTTCAAGAGGCGGGCCCTGGAAGTGACTGGGCTGATCGTAGAGAGCAGTCACCAACACAGAAGATGGTGAATGCCATAGAGGTGCGGAACTACCGGGCTCCACCCAGAGAAGCTGTGAAACATGAGTTGTTATTGCCTTACTGAATGATCCATCCCACCCACTGACCACATGTCCATTCTCCCGCAGGTCCTCAGCCAACGGTGCCGGCCCATTCCAGGTGGGGCCCTCTCCAGCCTCCCAGTAGAACAACTTTTAGGGGAGCTCCAAGGAGGACCTGATCCTTGGAGGTGTCACAGCTGTCATCCCCACCCTCCACCAGCGCAGAGACATGCACCTCAGTGGGATATGGTTAGGCTTCTGGGGCACAATCTGGTGAGCAGCACACAGCTGCTGATGCACATCAGGTGGAGGCAGGAGCCCCCAGGCTAATTAGCAGTCGGAGGTCTGCTGAATCTCAGGACCCAGCCTGATGCTGAACCTATAGAGTTGGTCATTACAGAGCTGATGGAGGTGTTAGAGTTCGACCAGACATTCAGAGAGAGATGTCAGCAACACTCAACAGGTCCACGGTCGATCGGAGGAATCCCAGAGGCTACGGGTGCATGACATGGTACCGGCAATGCATGGCACCGAGGCCAACGTTTTTAGGGTGGGAACCACAGTGAAGAGCATGGTGCATGATGTCGCCACCATGAGTGAATGTGTCTAAGGCACCATGCAGCCGGTCACAGCCATGACTGAGGCTCTCGACAAAATGTCCACCTAGCTGGGGATGTCACCCAGTACCAGGTTGACATTGATGTCCTGTTCTCAGATGGGAATGGGCGAGGTGCTGCGGAGCTTGTCCCAGTCCAGGTGGGCATTGCCAAGGCACTGCAGACCATGTCCCAGTCACTGAGGAGCATCGTCGAGGGCGTTGGCACGATGGTGCAGACCATGGAGAGCCGCCAGGGCCGGCAGAACCAGATGATGAAGGGGCAGCCGGGGCTCGGACCAGCTGCTCACCGTTCCAAGGTGAACCCCAGGGCCCTATGGGTACTGAGTGGAAGGACGGGTCCTGAGTGCCAACCCGGACCGGTACCATGGAGGGGCAATGGTGGCCGCCAACTGCCCCGAGTTCCACCCCTCTGATGAGGCCGCATCTCACAGCCAGCACCCGCAACAGGGTGGCACAGATGTGCACATGCCTCCGACAAGTGAACCGGGGCCTTCTGGCCCCACAGCCTCTGGAGGACACCCGCCAGGGGCATCGAAGGCCACAGGACGAGGTAAGCAGCTGGCTGCTTCCACCTCTGATGTGTGTCCTGGGAACACATCTAGACGTAGCGATAGAGCTTGGAAGGCAAAGCACATTGAGGATCACTGAGGGCACAGTGGGAGGGAGAGGGGGTGGGGAGGCGGCACCATCGGGAGAGTGGGGAATTGTTACACACAATAAACACCCTTGTGCACAACCCAATGCTGGGTCAACCTCTGAACCCTTGGCCCATCTTTCACGCTGGCCCTCCGGACTTGCCGGACCGTCACTGCTCCCTCCTGTCCACTGGTTCCTCCCTGGGCTGGTCCTTCAGCCCCTACTGGTCCAGCATCACTTTGTCCTCCTTCTTCTCCTTGGAGGTGGACACATGTTCCTCATCATCAGCCTCCAGCTCGTCGTCGTGCTCAGTACGAGGTTATTGAAGGCACAGCAGACCACGACAAAGTGGGCGACCCTACGGGGGTGTACTGCAGCGCTCGAGGCATCGGAACCACAACTTGAGGAGTCTGTTGCACCGCTCAATCACAGCCCTGGTGGCCACATGAGCCTCTTCGTACCGGGTCACTGCTTGGGTCTCCAGCATCCATGCTGGCATCATTAGCCAAGTCCTCGGCTAGTCTCCCTTTCCCCCAAGTGCAAGCCGCCCATCATGGGTACCGGTCCGGGTTGGCACTCAGGACCCGTCCTTCCACTCAGTACCCATAGGGCCCTGGGGTTCACCTTGGAACGGTGGGCAGCTGGTCCGAGCCCCGGCTGCCCCTTCATCATCTGGTTCTGCCAGCCCTGGTGGCTCTCCATGGTCTGCACCATCGTGCCAACGCCCTCGACGATGCTCCTCAGTGACTGGGACATGGTCTGCAGTGCCTTGGCAATGCCCACCTGGACTGGGACAAGCTCCGCAGCACCTCGGCAATGCCCACCTGGACTGGGACAAGCTCCATGGTCCTTGAAGAGGCTGGGCATGAACCACTGCCCCAGGATTTCGCTGTCCTCGACATCTGGTGGTCACACACGAGCTGTATGTTCAATGAATGAACCCCTTTCTGTTAACGTATGGTACTCCCAGATGACCCGGTGAGTGCAGAGCGTGCCATCTGTTCCCACCTGGACCTGGGGCATCCTGCCGTTGGCAGAGAAACCTGCTGCCCAGGCATCGTGTTGGGCTTTGTCCAGTCAAAGTTGATGTAGTTTTCCGTCCGGGCATAGAGGGCATCCGTTACCTGTCGGATGCACCTGTGGGTTGTGGCTGAGAGATACCACACAGGTCCCCACTGGAGCCCTGGAATGATCCTGAGGTGCAAATTTTCAGGGCAGCGGTGACCTTGACAGCACCGGGAGTGGGCGCCCTCTTCCTCAATGTGGTGCCAAGTCCATGAGGATATGGCACAGGTGCCACACTGTCTCCTTGTTGAGGCAAAGCCTCCTGCGACACACGCTGTCTGTCATCTGCTCAAAGAACCAGTGATGCCTATACACCTGGGCCATCGTGAGACTCCACCTGTGGGTCCTCCCTGGTCTGATGGGTCCTCATGGTGTGGGGTGTGATCCGGCACATGGTCCACCATATCGAGCACCACTAGTGTAAGTTCCAAAATCCCTGCCATAGCGTTCAATAAGGCATTGGGAGAGGTTGCTAGACTGACAAACAGCGGTGGCTCCCACCCCTCTCCACTCTGCCATTGAAACCCCCTCCCCATCGTCCGGAATGGCCTGCCAATGCATTCACGGCCACAGTGGGCTCCCTTCACCGGACCCAGATCTTTTACCTCGGGCACCAGTCATAAAGTCACCTGGACTGAGCGCTGATCCCCTGCCCGTGACGTTCACCCACCCTCCAGCCATGGGCATGACCCCAGAGATGTATCCCATCCCCTGGGTATTCGGATGTTGGCTGCTGCATGTGTGTGTGGTCTCCTGCAGTGTTCAGGCACAGTGTCCAGGCATCACTGTCTGATTGGGGTGCTAAGCAATGACTCCTACAAGCTACATGGCCCGGCTACCCACGGGAATCCACTTGGGTTGTGTGAAGTGCTCACCAAACCACGATTGCCAATTGCCTATTAGCTATAGCCTCAGCCACATGGCCAGAGGCCTCGGCGGTCAGTGGGGGGTTATAGGTGATCAGTGGTGCAGATGGGCAGAAACGCGGGTTTCCCCCGGAATGGGTACTACGATTCAGGGGTTGGCATGGTGGTGCCCAACCAGTGCCTCCACCCCATGGTAGTCCACCCCTGTGGAGGGACCTCTCCCCAACCGAACTCTGGGGTAACAAGCCCAGCATCCCCGGGCTCTTTGCCTGTGAGCAAAGATGGCTACTCACCTCCTCAGCTCCCCACAAAAGCCCTCCCACTAGGTTCACGTTTTTCTAAAGGGGTACTAATCGATGTCAGTGTACCCCTTGCTGGGGAGGCCAATGAATGACGGGAGGCGGGTGGATATTGGCCGGCTCTTGTTAATTGTATAGAAATATGGCTTAAGTGGTGATAATTGGTTTCTTGCCACAGATCCCGATTTTGCCAACGGGAGCGAGCCAGTTGCATCGCAAACTGTTTGGTGCCTGCCGTGGTTCTTGTTTTCGGCCTCTCCTGCTATTCTCCAGCTTTGTTTCACTCAAGCGAGAGCGCAATAAGGCCGGAGACCGGGCGCAGTATGTTTTCAAGAAGCAGTTCGATATAGGACTTGGGGTGAAGGGGATCAAAGGATATGGGGGGAAATGCAGGATTAGACTATTGAGTTGGATAATCAGCCATGATCATAATGAATGGCGGAGCAGGCACAAAGGGCCAAATGCTCTTATTTTCTATGTTTCTACTTGACTTCTTCTCATAGGAAAATCCCTCCATACCCAGGATCAACCTTCTCCAACAGCCACCAATGTCACATTCAAACTTGAAAATAATGTTTTATAAACATATATATAAATTATATACAGCAACTGAAGTAAAAGGGCCCTCGAAATAAAGGTGAGGAAATTACCTTTTGAAAACAGATGCCTTTCAAGGAGGATGAAACAATTGCTATTTAATTAATTTCATCCGGCACAATTGCAAACTAGTTCTCAAGGGATATGCAATAACATAACTTTGATAAAAAAAATACATCAGTGCATTGTGGCCTCATCTGGGATAGAAATGATGATAGCTGAGCTGTCCTGTCATTACAGCAATGATGCTTAATCCTGTGCTTTGAATGATAAATCTGTAATTAAGACGGTGCTTCTGCATTACATTTCTATGGTGTTTACTCTTAGTTTCATGTTGAATGCAGGTCAAAGCAGGCAATTTTGTCTCAACAGGCTGCTGCATCAAAGGGCTACTACCATCTGGAAAACTGTCACTGGAAATTGTGTTAGGGTTGTAAAGAGAGTTAAATGAAACAGTTGCACACTGGGCTAATTGGTATGTGTTATCCAAGGCACATTTTAAAGTCTGAAATAGGTGCAACCTGGGTCAATTGAACTGTGAGATAGCCCATGCCCAATTCACGCATGCAGGCTGCTGCTACATTTCTCAGGCCCATTTTTTAGATCCTCAGGCCTTTAACAAACACTAGGACCCTTTGAATATGTCCATTGGGGCCTAATACGTTTTCATGGATCCCTCTGAAAAATTGCTTCCGATGAACAGGTGCTCAGAATTCTTTAGCAGCTGCTGAGGCTGTCATCAAAACACGTTTTTTACAGGTTCAAATCCCGGCCCTGGGTCACTGTCCGTGTGGAGTTTGCACATTCTCCCCGTGTTTGCGTGGGTTTCACCCCCACAACCCAAAAGATATGCGGGCTAGGTGGATTTGCCATGCTAAAATTGCCCCTTAATTGGAAAAAAGTAATTGGCTACTCTAAAAAAAATTTTAAAACGTCGTTTTTTTTCAAACAATTTAAATGAAGAAAAAAATTTCCCGTCGAGCGAAAGGAACAGGAATTCTCCCCCTCACGACTTTTCCCCACCGACTCCAAACCTCTTCCCCTGACTTACCTTTGGCATCTTTAAGGTCATTGCTGCCCTGTGGAATAGGAAATAAAATTGGGAGGTGTGTTAAAGGGGCTGCCTGTTTCTTGACACAGGATTTTTAAAATGAGCAAAATTCTGCATATGCTGGAATCTGAAACAAGAACAGAGGACACTAGAAAACCTCAGCAGGTCTGTCAGCATCTATCAGGAAAGAAACAGAGTTAACGTTTCAAGTCCATAGACTCTGTCGAAAATGAGAGGAGGGAGAATGGAGAAACTGCAACAAAAAGAACAAAAGACAGATGGTCTGAGAAGGAGGCAGGGGCAGTGTATTTCGCATTGAGGAAATACATGTATGGAATATTAAAAACATTGTTCTACCTTGGCCCCCAGTCCCTAAGCACTGACACCACAAGCAGTGTCATGGGAGATCCATTCTATTCACTATGAGAGGCTTATTTCTGAAACCTTCCTGTCTTCTCGACTGCCTTCTCATCATCAAAAGCCAATGAGCTAACAGTTCAGTTAATAGCTTGCTAAACACAATATAATCTTCATCTCACTTAACGAGATGGAGAATGTTCTTGCCAGCAGCTGTCCAAATTTCTCTAATCTCTGCTCATTCTATCATCGAGAACAGCTGTCAAATACAGGCAAATTCTCAATAGGTGCTCTCACTGGCTTATGCTTTGAAATTTGAAAAGCTGCCAGAGGTAACCGTGTGCCACATCACAGTCATTTATATGGTGTGGAATGTATTGGCTTTGCACTGGGTTACAATGACAACTGTTACCGTGTTAATGTCATCTTTTCTTCTAGTGCAAAAATGTGCACATAAGCGTATTGTTTTTTGATGGTTAAAGAGAAAAGAAAATGAGACCAATATTAACCACACTAACAACAAATGTTAAAAAAGCAATGCTGTCAATAACATGACAAATGGTTCGGGATTTTCGTGAGTCAAATTAGTATTCAATTTTGATGTGTAATTTTCTCACAATGGGTTCCATACTACTGGGTTATGATAGTATTGCAGCACAACTTCACCTGCTGGATTGTTACAAGCTCCCTACACAAAGGTTTTTGTGAAAATGAAAGGAATGATTTTATTTACTTTCAGTTCAAATACTGCAGCCTTTCGGTGAGCGATGTAATTACGCTGTCCTGCAATAGGCAAATTATTTCAAATTGATGAGCAAATATTTTCTTACAATCAACAGAGTTTGTGAAGAACTCCATTATTCATGCTACAAGACTAGAGAACCCTATTTGCACTGGAAACTGGGTGGTAGTTGCTGGAATGGCTCAGTTCCTCTTATCTGGCAGATATTTCGGGGTTGCAATTGGTCTTTAGTGCAACCATTTTCTAATTGGGAAACAGGGAAGGAAATTACATTTTGAGGATGAAATGCCCCACACTTGACCTTCTGCCTATGTTACAGGTGCTGCCATGTTGGTATAAGCCACTTTGGAGGCACCTTGGGCCGAGAGGAAAACAAGAAGCTGGGGCTGGTTTAGCACAGTGGGCTAAACAGCAGGCTTGCAATGCAGAACAAGGCCAGCAATGCGGGTTCAATTCCCGGTACCAGCCTTCCGAACAGGCACCAGAATGTGGCAACTAGGGCCTTTTCACAGTAACTTCACTGAAGCCTACTTGTGACAACAAGTGATTATTATTAAGAAGCAGGCTCTTTGCTGATGAGGAATTTCATACCTGCATTCTAATTGGCTGCCCTGGGCAGAGCCTGTTCAGGGTTGCTTGTCACAAATGCAAATGTGAATATCTTTTCACAGCAGGGATGCACATTCTGGCTCTGCAGCACTCGTGAGTGCCACAGCAATAGCCCCCCTTGTTCACCCGTTCCCCCCACCACCTGCCCTCCACTTACCCCAGCCCCCCCCTCCCCACCTTGTCTTCATCCCCCTCTCCACTCCCTGCCCCCTCCACTCCCACAGTCCTCCACTGCCCCTCAACCCCCCTGGCCCCTGCCCCCTCGCCCCCCACTCTCACCACCACTACCACAGCCTCCTCCCCGGCTCCACTTCTTTCCTCCTCCTGGGACTTACCTGAGAGTCTCTACCAGCAAGGTAAAAAGCATTAAATTGATTGAATGAAATAGAACAAAGAACAAAGAACAAAGAAAATTACAGCGCAGGCACAGGCCCTTCGGCCCTCCCAGCCTGCGCCGAACCAGATCCTTTATCTAAACCTGTCTCCTATTTTCCAAGGTCTACTTCCCTCTGTTCCCGCCCGTTCATATACCTGTCTAGATGCCTCTTAAATGATACTATCATGCCCGCCTCTACCACCTCCGCTGGTAAAGCGTTCCAGGCACCCACCACCCTCTGTGTAAAAAACTTTCCACGCACATCTCCCTTAAACTTTCCCCCTCTCACCTTGAAATCGTGACCCCTTGTAACTGACACCCCCACTCTTGGGAAAAGCTTGTTGCTATCCACCCTGTCCGTACCTCTCATAATTTTGTAGACCTCAATCAGGTCTCCCCTCAACCTCCGTCTTTCCAACGAAAACAATCCTAATCTACTCAACCTTTCATCATAGCTAGCACCCTCCATACCAGGCAACATCCTGGTGAACCTCCTCTGCACCCTCTCTAAAGCATCCACATCCTTCTGGTAATGTGGCGACCAGAACTGCACGCAGTATTCCAAATGTGGCCGAACCAAAGTCCTATACAACTGTAACATGACCTGCTGACTCTTGTACTCAATACCCCGTCCGATGAAGGCAAGCATGCTGTATGCCTTCTTGACTACTCTATCAACCTGCGTTGCCACCTTCAGGGTACAATGGACCTGAACTCCCAGATCTCTCTGCACATCAATTTTCCTCAAGACCCTTCCATTGACCATATAGTCCGCTCTTGAATTTGGGGCGTGATTCTCCGCAAATGCGGCGAGTCGTAAAGGCTGCCATGAAACTGGCCGTATTTCACAGCAGGCTCTGCGCCCCCTCCCGGGACCCGATTCTCCCCCTCGGGCAGGGCTAGCAGCGGGGCCCCGTGAACCACGGCATCGCGGCCTTAGCGCCCGTCGCTAAGTCTGCGCGCCAAGCGTCACGCCGGCTGACGCGCACGATGACATCAGCCGCGCATGCGCGAATTGGACGGTTCCAATCCGCGCATGCGCGGGGCCGTCATCTCCGTCGGCCGCCCCGCGGACTGATCCTGCGGGGCGGCGGAGGGAGAAAGAGTGCGTCCATTACGGACGCACTGCCCGCGATCGGTGCCCACCAATCGCGGGCCCATGCCCCCTTGGCACGGCCGTGGTACTACCGTGCCAATCGGGGCCCTGGATGCCCAGAACGGGCATGTTGCGGCCGTTTTTACGACGGCAGCAAGCAGGTGTGTTTGCTGCCATAAAAACGGCCGTAAAGGCCTGGGCACTCGGCCCATCGGCCTGGGGAGAATCGCTGTTCGCCGTAAAAAACGGCGAGCAGCGATTTGTGTCGTCGGGCGGCCGTGGGGGGGGGAGGAGAATAGCGGGAGGGTGGGAAAAATGTCGGAGACGCCCTCCCGCTATTCTCCGACCCGTCGTGGGCAGCGGAGAATCGCGCCCTTGATCTTCCAAAATGCATCACCTCGCATTTGCCTGGATTGAACTCCATCTGCCATTTCTCTGCCCAACTCTCCAATCTATCTATATTTTGTTGTATTCTCTGACAGTCCTCCTCGCTATCTGCAACTCCACCAATCTTAGTATCATCTGCAAACTTGCTAATCAGACCACCTATACCTTCCTCCAGGTCATTTATGTAGATCACAAACAGCAGTGGTCCAAGCACAGATCCCTGTGGAACACCACTAGTCACCCTTCTCCATTTTGAGACACTCCCTTCCACCACTACTCTCTGTCTCCTGTTGCCCAGACAGTTCTTTATCCATCTAGCTAGTACACCCTGAACCCCATACGACCTCACTTTTACCATCAACCTGCCATGGGAAACCTTATCAAACGCCTTACTGAAGTCCATGTATATGGCATTGACAGCCCTTCCCTCATCAATTAACTTTGTCACTTCCTCAAAGAATTCTATTAGGTTTGTAAGACATGACCTTCCCTGCACAAAACCATGCTGCCTATCACTGATTAGTCTATTTTCTTCCAGATGTGAATAGATCCTATCCCTCAGTATCTTCTCCAACAGTTTGCCTACCACTGAAGTCAAGCTCAGAGGTCTATAATTCCCTGGATTATCCCTGCTACCCTTCTTAAACAAAGGGACAACATTAGCAATTCTCCAGTCCTCCGGGACCTCACCCGTGCTCAAGGATGCTGCAAAGATGTCTGTTAAGGCCCCAGCTATTTCAACCCTCGCTTCCCTCAGTAACCTGGGATAGATCCCATCCGGTCCTGGGGACTTGTCCACCTTAATGTCTTTTAGAATACCCAAAACTTCCCCCTTCCATATGACAACTTGACCTAGAGTATTTAAACATCCATCCCTAGCCTCAACATCCATCTTGTCCCTCTCCTTTGTGAATACCGATGCAAAGTACTCATTAAGAATCTCACACATTTCCTCTGAGTCCATGCATAAATTCCCTCTTTTGTCTTTGAGTGGGCCAATCCTTTCTCTAGTTACCCTCTTGCTCCTTACATACGAATAAAAGGCTTTGGGATTTTCCTTAACCCTGTTAGCCAAAGATATTTCATGACCCTTTTTAGCACTCTTTATTGCGCGTTTGAGATTTGTCCTACTTTCCCGATATTCCTCCAAAGCTTCATCAGTTTTGAGTTGCCTCGATCCTATGTTTGCTTCCTTTTTCATCTTAGCTAGACTCACAATTTCAGCCGTCATCCATGGTTCCCTAATCTTGCCATTTCTATCTTTCATTTTCACAGGAACATGTCTGTCCTGCACTCTAATCAACCTTTCCTTAAAAGACTCCCACATTTCAAATGTGGATTTACCCTTAAACAGCTGCTCCCAATCCACATTCCCTAGCTCCTGCCGAATTTTGTTATACTCTGCCTTTCCCCAATTTAGTACTCTTCCTTTCGGACCACTCTTGTCCTTGTCCATGAGTATTCTAAAACTTACGGAATTGTGATCGTTATTCCCAAAGTAATCACCGACTGAAACATCAACCACCTGGCCGGGATGATTCCCCAATACCAGGTCCAGTATGGCCCCTTCCCGAGTTGGACTATTTACATACTGCTCTAAAAACTCTCCTGGATGCTCCTTACAAACTCTGCTCCATCTACGCCTCCAACACTACACGAATCCCATTCAATATTGGGGAAGTTAAAATCTCCCATCACAACCACCCTATTGCTCCTACATTTTTCTTCATCTGTCTGCATATTTGTACCTCTACTTCATGCTCGCTTTTGGGAGGTCTGTAGTAAAGTCCCAACAATGTTACTGCACCCTTCCTATTTCTCAGCTCCACCCATATTGCCTCAGTGCTCGAATCCTCCATCGTGACCTCCTTAATCACAGCTGTGATATCATCTCTGACGAGTAATGCAACTCCTCCACCCCTTCTACATCCCTCTCTATCCCTCCTGAAGCATCTATACCCTGGGATATTCAGTTGCCAGTCCTGCCCTTCCCCCAACCAAGTCTCAGTAATACCAATAACATCATATTCCCAGGTACCGATCCAAGCCCTAAGTTCATCTGCCTTACCTGCTACACTTCTCGCATTAAAACAAATGCACCTCAGACCACCTGTCCCTTTGCGTTCATCATCTCTTCCCTGTCTACTCTTCCCCTCAGTCACATTGAGTTTATTGTCTTGTACCTTACTGGCTTTAGTTGCTGCGTCTTTACTGACCTCTAACTTCCTAATCTGGTTCTCATCCCCCTGCCACATTATTTTAAAACCTCCCCAACAGTGTTAGCAAAAGCACCCCTAGGACATTGGTTCCAGTCCTGCCCAGGTGTAGACCATCCGGTTTGTAATGGTCCCACCGCCCACAGAACCGGTTCCAATGTCCCAAAAATCTGAACCCCTCCCTCCTGCACCATCTCTCAAGCCACGTATTCATTCTGACTATTCTTGAATTTCTACTCTGACTGTCCCGTGGCACTGGTAGCAATCCTGAGATTACTACCTGTGAGGTCCTACTTTTTAACTTATCTCCTAACTCCCTAAATTCTGATTTTAGGACCTCATCCCTTTTTTTACCTATATCTTTGGTGCCTATATGCACCACAACAACTGGCTGTTCACCCTCCCCCTTTAGTATGGCCTGCAGCCGATCGGAGACATCCCTGACCCGAGCACCCAGGAGGCAACATACCATTCGGGAGTCTCGTTTTCAACCACAGAAACGCCTGTCTACTCCCCTTACAATTGAATCCCCTATGACTATAGCCCTGCCAGTCTTTTTCCCGCCCTTCTGTGCAGCAGAGCCAGCCACGGTGCCATGAGCCTGGCTACTACTGCCTTCCCCTGGTGAGTCATCTCCCCCAACAGTATCCAAAATGGTATACCTGTTTTGGAGGGAGATGACCGCAGGGGACACCTGCACTGCCTTCCTTCTCTTTCTCTGCCTTTTGGTCACCCATTCCCGGTCTCCATCACCAATTCTAATCTGCGGTGTGACCAACTCACTAAACGTGCTATCCACAACCTCCTCAGCATCGCGGATGCTCCAAAGTGAGTCCATCCGCAGCTCCAGAGCCATCATGTGGTCTAACAGGAGCTGCAGCTGGACACACTTCCCGCACATGAAGGAGTCAGGGGCATCGGCCGCGTCCCTGAACTCCCACATTGCGCACGAGGAGCATATCACGGGTCTGGGATCTCCTGCCATTTTTACCCTTTACCTTAACTGATTACAAATATAGTATCAAATAATTAATAAGTGAAAGGAATAAAGATTTTCCTTACCAATCACAATACTCACCAACACACAGAGTTAAATTTTTCCCAGCAACTGCTAACTGGAGCACTTTCCTTGCCAGCCAATCAGGTCACTGCTTTGCTGTGATGTCACCCTTCAAGGTAAGTTTTAAAGAGATAAACTTACCTTCCCAACAACCACGGTTGTTTTTTTTTTGGTTAGAGGAGGAGGTAAGAAGGGAAACACTGAGGAAGTGTTTCAGGTTTAACTGTCACTTGACAACAGCCCCTTCACAAACCACCTTCAAATTACGCTGACCGCACTGCACGTATGCAAATCTCCCCGGAACAGCCAATCAGTAGCTCCGCTCTGTTGCCCTCTGCTGGTTCATACAAAAATGATCTCTGTATAATGATATCAAATAATCAATTCACTGAATTATCCCACATCAGTTGGTTCCCCTATTTCCTTTAAATAGAATAACTCAACAACTGGGGTATAACCTTCTCTCCTTCGTCTTGTTGATGCTTCTCTGCTTCAGAACGCCTTTTAGCTGTTTGTGCCTCTTTATTTTCCACTTAAAAGACAGAGTAAGACAGAAGAGTTTTCTAATAGCATAAATGAGAGAAGGCTTTTGATAATGACTTGTTTCAGCAATGTTCCTCTAGGTGTTATGGTGACATCTGATATGATGACATAAGATGGGGAGACGGTGGCATAATGGTATTGTCACTGGACTAGTGACTCATAATGCTCTGGGGACCCGGGTTCAAATCCCGCCACTGCAGATGGTGAAATTTTAGTTCAACAAAAATCAGGAATTAAAAGTCTAATGATGGACATGAAACCATCATCGATTGTCGTTAAAAACCCATCTGATTCACTAATGTCCTTCAGGGAAGGAAATTTGTCATCCTTACCTGGTTTGGCCTACATGTGACTCCAGACCCACAGAAATGTGGTTGATCTGGATTCCCCACCTCACCCAACTCAGATCGCGGTCGGGTGAGAATCAGGCAACCAGCTGAAATTGAGGTTCGCGCCGGGCACCGACCCGACTGCTATGCTGATCAGGGTTCGTGCCTGCACGGCAACGAGGACACTCCCGACATCAGAGTCTCCGGGCCCTCGCGGTTCTCAGGGCGAGATTCACAGCAGATATTACCAACCGAGCACCTGACGTGGTGGACCTCGCTGTGGGCCAAGGGGGTAACCTTAAAGGAGTTGCCCCCAAGGTCAACCCGAAAACCATCTTCCCACCCACTCTGCATGATCTGTCTACTGCTCCCTACTAGTCCCCCACCACCCCCCCCCCCAAGACCCCTAAAACAAAACACATTCCCAGAGACCCCCTAGAATGGGAGACCCAAGGGACCCCCTGAATATGGGGACCCCAAAACCCCCTGAATAGGGCGTCTTCACAGAGACCACCTAAATAGGGGGATGCCCTGAGACCCCCTAACTAAAGGGACTCCCCACAGAGAACCCCTAACTGAAGGAACCCCCCTCCCTTCCCCAGAAATTGACCCCTGTCTGGAAGCTAGACAGCAGTTCCAGACAGGTGCAGTGAAAAAGCTACTGTTGCAACACTCACCTTGGCATACACCTGCTGGCTCAGACATTTCTGGATAGAGAAAACAGTGACCTGTGTTTAAACCCCCCAGATTCTTTAGGTGCAAGCCATTCATTCTCCGAGTGGGTTGTGATTACAGCTTCAACAAGCATACGTATGAGCCTTGCTTCATTCATCTTTTTCATGGTTCAGTAACTCTAAAGTGCTCTGACCACAATATTTACAAACATCAACCACTTCAAAGACAGTTAAGTGCATTCCAATCACCCCCTTCAGGCCTGAGTGATTTTGAAATGCTGAGCTGGAAATTGACAGCACTCAACTGTCAAAACACTACAATCACCACAGGGGGTCTCCTATTTGTTGGTGTAAAATCTATGTAAATGGAAAATTTATTACAAGCCTGGGCCCTGAATCCATATTGTACAAACTTGTGGCACAAATATTGGAGCCAGTATATTGTGCCAGCATACTATGAATTAAATGAATGAATGAAAAATACTCTGCGGGATTCTCCGTCGGCGGGATCCTCCGCTTTGTCGGCAGCGCACTCAGCCCGCGAATTTCCCAAAGTCGTGGAGGTGGCCACAATGGGAAACCCCGTTGGCCACCTGCTGGGACGGAGGATCCCGCTGCCGGTGGGGTGGGGCAGTGCCAGAAAACAGGTATGGCGGG
The DNA here is from genome assembly GCF_902713615.1 of Scyliorhinus canicula. Classification (NCBI taxonomy): domain Eukaryota; kingdom Metazoa; phylum Chordata; class Chondrichthyes; order Carcharhiniformes; family Scyliorhinidae; genus Scyliorhinus; species Scyliorhinus canicula. The sequence goes on along the minus strand of NC_052159.1, from coordinate 58,825,982 downwards.
ACGGATAACCCCACCCACTCTGTTTCAAAATGTGATTATTTTTACAGTTATTCCCTTTAAGTATCAGTTATTTTATGTTGATGCAACAGCTAAATATTGTAGAATGGCTTCAACAGATGAAAGCACACAATAAATGAGGGTATGAATGTTCATCTCAACCTTCTTCATTCAAGATAACTCAGTGAGGATATTCAATCTGTTCAGAATTGAAACACTACTGCACTGCTAGGAGTCGATATTAGAACTGTAAATACATCTATCAGATCATTCGCATCGGGCAAGAGTCTGCTTTTGCAGTTCATTCATTCAATGCCCAATCTCTCATGGTTTGTCAATGGTTAGTAATGAATGTACGTCAATAACAGATTGTTTCCCGTAATAACTTGGTATGCTGACATTTTCATGATGAATTATGCTGTTGATGTAGCTCAGTTAGGTGAAATTACTTCATGCATACCAATAATTTAACTGCTGGTTTCTCATCTATTAAAACTGTCCTTGGCCAAATTGGTTGAAATGAATGATTAGTTAAGCTATTAATCTGCCCCTCCCCCGTGTACATTGTGATCACATATCAAAAAATGTTTAAATACATAGGTGGAATAAGTTTAAATCTATAAAAGAATTACATTTTAAAAGGAAACAGTGAGTAAGGTTGTGAAGTATATTGTCAGTATGTTTAAAAGATATAGTTGTGAAATTGGGCTCTGTGGCAGGAGCCTATTTATGATACAGTGTGCCTGTCTCTTCCAATATGGCCCTCGACGACTTCCATATTTTGAGGGGTGATAGTCCAGGCGTCCCATTAGGGTTGCCAACCCTCCAGGATTGACTGGGAGTCTTCCCAATTGAAAATCAATCTCCAGGACACTGCTGTGGGCAACCCAAGAGGAAAATCATTGGAACATTAAAAAAGATTGTTTTTTTGGTCATCTTCTTTGAACATTCTCTTTACCAGATATGAGAACATCGTAAAAGCTGGAGGAAAAGCCTCTTTGGCTGGCAGTCAAGCACCATCCAATTAGGTAATGAGCCTTTTTGATTCCAGTTGATGTAAGAATTAAGGCAGTTCATCATTGGATGGAAGTGTTGGCCAAATACTTTTGAACGCATGGGGGCAAGTCACGTGATGAAACCATCAGGAATGCATTTAATCACAGTTGGCAGCTCTATGTCCTTGCCTGCACCATAATAATGCAGAGCAGGCAGACATCGGGCAGCATCTAACACTGATTTGTTTTAAAACCTGCCATTTTCAATCGTGCCAATCCTGTCAATGTTTTACTCTTAAACACACAGTTGAATATGAGGGATACATCACTGGTGTGATTTAAAGGCACCACCATCCTACTTTCACTTGAGCTTTTATTTGACTTTCTACTTGCTGCCACTGTTAGTGGATTTGTCATGTGAATGTCCCTTTAAGAACTGTTTGTCTCCTCAAATGGCTGCAGTGATGTCATTGTGTGGGTGGAGCTGGGCGGTGGCTCTGCTTTTTACTTTTGTTTTGAGCTGGAAGCTGTTTGTGACTCTGAGTTTTACTTTCGGTTTAGACAGTTGGAAGCTGTAAGCAGACAACAAGGATCTTTGAGTCTCTCTCTTTGCATGTTAAAAAGGTGTCTCCAGATCACTTGATAACTTCAAAGTAGTGTTCTGTGTTCTGGAAGGAATTCAAACCTACTGTTTTGTGGTAAAAGGGATTGTCTGATTAATGGATGTTGTTACTTGAGTGAAACAGTAAAGGGAAGTTATTAAGGATTAAACACAGAGTACTGTAGCTGTGTGGAGTATTTATGTTTGTAGTTAATAAAAATGTTTACTGTGCGTTTATAAAATGTAAACTGAATTCGCAGACTTGTTTTGATTACAAGTGCTTAAGGCCTCTGTTGCATTACACCAGAAGAGTGGGCCCTTGTGCTCCCCATAACCAAAATCTCTTACACGTTGTGGGTCAGGTGAACTCCATGATATACTTTGGTGTTCTCTAAACTCTGGCCCATAACAGATTACTATCATACCGGCAGAGTTGACAGAAGAGAGTGGGGCTGGACCTTTTTGTTTAGAGCAAGAGGAGGAGGAGGGCTCTCGGCAGACAGCTGCTTCCTCTGAGGATGAGCAGAGAGCACTTTTTCTGCATTAGATGGACTGCAACAGTTCAAGAAGGCAGCTCACTGCCACCTTCCCGGAAGGGCAATTAGGAACGGACAAGAATTACTCCATCCCAATAATGTTTTTGGACGTTTGCTGATGACACAAAATTAGATGGGAAAGTAAATGGTGAGGAGGATACAATGAGGCTGAAGAGGAATGCAGACAGGTGTGCGAGTGGGCAAGAAGATAAATGGAATATAATAAAGTCACCATAGTCCCAGATGACCCCCTTTGAGGGAGAGAGCTGACTGGTGGTGATTTAACCTGAGGATCACCACAGGCTAGGCAAGTGGCAAGGTTGTGGAGGCGGGCCTACATGAATAACCTCAGCCGGTATGGGAATTGAACCCACGCTGTTGGCCTTGCCCTACATCATGAACCAGCTGTCCAGCAAACTGAGCTAAACTGGCCTCTTGCCAAAGTGTGAAGTTTATCTACTTGGGTAGAAAAAACAGAACATGATTTGAATGGTGAGAGACAGAGAAATGTTGGCATTCAGAAGGACCTTGTCCATCAATCATTGAAAGTTTACAAGGAGTTCTAACAAACAATTAGGAAGGCAAATGGGATGTTTACCTTTTGTCACAAAGGGATTAGAATAAAAGAGTAAAGAAGTCTTACTACGGTTATACAGGACATTGGTAAGGCCACAGCTGGAGTGTAATGTGCGGTTCTGGCCTCCCAAGCTGCATCCTAAAGGGATGAACTTGCAGCATTGCAGCCAGGTCCTCCGAGGCAGACACTAGACATTGACCTTCATGATAATGTACTTCACTATCTGGAGAGTGCCCTGATCCTCTGTGGTGAGAGTACCTCTTTCTTCCTTCTCATCTCCTGGACAAAGGCCTATATCTGTTAATCAAAGAGTCATCTTTCTGACCTGCTGCACCATCACTCCAGTTTGTTCCTGCTTCGCAAGTGTTTCAGCCAGCTCCTGTATATGGAATGCAGTCTTGCTTTAATTGATACATTCATATGATACATACATGTATTTAATTAATACATTTGCGCCACACAGGGGTCAGGCAATGACCATCTCCTACAAGAGAGGATCTAACCATCGCCCCTTGACATTCAATGGCATTTCCATCTGAATCCCTCACAATCAACATCGTGGGGGTTACCATTGATCGGAAACTGAATTGGATTAGCCACACTAATACTGCGTCTACCAGGGCAGGTCAAAGGCTTGGGATCCTATGGTGAGTAACTCACCTCCTGACCCTCCAAAGCCTGTCCACCATCTATAAGGCACAAGTCAGGAGTGTAATGGAATACTCTCCACTTGCCTGGATGAGTGCAGCTCCAACAAAACTCAAGAAGCTTGACACCATTCAGGAAACAGCAGCCCACTTGTTTACTACCCCTTCCACAAACATTCAAACACTCCACCAGCAATGAACTGTGGCAGCCGTATGTACCAGCTACAAGATGCACTGCAGTAACTCGCCAAGGTTCCTTAGACAGCACCTTCCAAACCCATGACCACTACCCTCTAGTAGGACAAGAGCAGCAGATACCTGGGAACCCCACCACCTGGAGGTTCCCCTCCAAGTCACTCACCCACCCTGACTTGGAAATATATCGCCGTTAATTCACTGTCACTGGGGCAAAATCCTGGAACTCCCAACCTAACAGCACATTGGGTGTACCTACACCTCAAGGACAGCAGCGGTTCAAGAAGGCAGCTCACCACCACCTTCTGTAGATATTTATCCCGTAAATAAATAAAAATATATAAATATATCCGTCATTTGACATTGACAATGTTAGTAACAACTGTGGTCTACTGAAATGCTGAGCAGGCCACGCTCTATAATACATTTGGCTTGTGCTTGACAGTGTAGGGATTCTTTTTAATCTGATCATGCTCCATGAAAGCCAAAGTTATATTATCAGGCCAACAGTGCTGTCAGAGAGCCTGCTGAGAAAATAAAATGGAATGATTTCAGTCATTTGCTTATCATTGGTTTTGACTTTCAACAACCAGTATCCAAATAAAACAGTAAGACATCTCTCGGTTCTAATAATATGCGTTACCTCCATTTGCCTGTATAACAAAAGCCTCTTCACTGCATAGAATAATGTAATGTTACAGTATTGAAACGGGTCATTCATTGGCTGTGTTAAGTTTCTGCTGGCATTTTTTTCCCCATAATACATCTGCCCAATCATAATCTTGGGTTCAATCCTAGGGTCATAGGAACATAGGAATGGGATTAGACAAGTCAGCCCACCGAGCCTGCTCCACCATTCATTACAATCATGGCTGATCGTGCATTTCAATACCTTTTCCCCACACAATACCATATACCTTTATGTCTTTGGTATTTAGAAATCAGTTAATGACTGCTTTAAACATCCTCAATGATGGGCTTCCATAGCCCTCTGGCGTAGAGAATTCCAAACATTCCCATAAATTATCCTCATCTCTCTCCGAAGTGGCTTCTCCCTTATTCTGAAATTATATCCCTGGTACTAGACTTACCAATCAGGGGAAACCTAATTCCTGAATCTATCTTGTCTATTCCTTTAAGTATTTTGTAGGTTGCAATGAGATCATCTTTCATTCTTTAAACTCTAAATAATACAGGTCCAGTTTGGCCAATCTCTCTTCATAGGACAGTCCCACCATCTCCAGAACAAGTCTAGTTAACCTTTGTTGCATTTTCTCTATGGCAATGACATCCTTCCTAATCTAAGTAGACCAAAACTGGACACAGTACTCCAGATGCAGTGTAACCAATGCTCTATACAATTGAAGCATGATTTTGTTACTTCTGTGCTCAAATCCTTTTGAGATAAAGGCTACCATTAGCCTTCTTAATTGCCTACTGTACCTGTATGTTAGCTTTCACTGGCACACGGGTCCCTTTATACATCTGATGCCAACTGGGCACCCTGGCACTGCCAGCCTGTCACCATGGCAGTGTCACCTGGGTGCCACCCTGGCCTTATCAGGCAGGAAGGGGCACTGCCATGGTGCCACGTTGGCAGTGCTAAGGTTTCCGGGCGGTATTTTGCCCATGATGGGGATGCCCTTATTAGGTGCGGTGTAGGGGGCTCAATGACCCTCTTATAGGTGGGTTGGGTCATGGGGGGGGGGGGGGGGGGGGGGGTCGCGTTTAGCGGGTCTCGAGATTGGGGTGCCATTTGAAAATGATGCCCTGATCAGCCTCGGTGGGGAGCTCCCTGCTGAGGCCCCAAAGTGAAACAGAGTCCCGTTAGATAGCGGGACCTTTCTGTGCGCTGCAAGCATTGGGAAACACGTTTGATATGAGATTCTGTTTCATTTCTGTTAAACGGTGCCCAGTATTTCCAAGTATTTCACCATGACAGAGAGGCTTTTCATTTTGCCGATCTGAGATAATGTTTCAGGGTGATGGCCTTTCATTAGAATTGGAAAAGGATTTGCTAGGTTTTGAGCAAGTGAAAGGATGAAGTCCCTTGGCAACATAATTTGCCCATTATGGGCTGGGATGCCACATGTGTGCTAATTCAACAAGCTCTAGCTTTATATAATTTCTCTCAACCCCTCCAACTCTATTGTCACTATGAAATAAATTTGTAATGTGTGGCATTTCTTAAAGAGGAAATATTCTTGTGTAGTATGTCTCATGGGTACATTTTTATTGCCTTCAACCATTCTTTGGGCAAAGTAAAAGCGTCAAATGTCCATATAAATATCAACTGTGTATGCACATTTATGCAAATATATAGAACAAAAAGAACAACTGAAAGATTTTTCAACCTAAGGACTTGAGAAAATCAATAAAATGACATATAGGATGTCAACTAAAGCCAAGTAGCACTCCCGGGGGAACAAACATCAAATAATCTCAGCCTCCATCTCTGCTGCCGAATAATCACAGTTCTTCAGAGAAAGCCGTATAAACTTGCTGGATTTTACAGACTTTTTGAGACCAATTTGCAATTATAATTGCATCACCTAAACTGTCTAAGTGCCATACTTCGACATTTCAAAAACTCAACAAAGCATTAATTAATAATGGAACAGATTGCACAACACATAAATATATATCATTCAACCTAATATTTCTTGATTGCATTGTCATCTCTCCTCTACATAATTGTGATATTAAAACAAATGGCACTTATAATAATGTCGATTGGAAAATACCTTAACAAGCTAGGGAAATTGGAATTATAATACATATACTTACAAATTGATGAGTGCAATCTTAGAATGAACAAATATAAGGGCACGATTTAATGTGCCATAAAGAGTCCCATTTTGGGCACATATAGCATGGTGTTTGGGTGCCGAGATCAACCCCGCGGTCTAACGGGACTCTCCCATTTTTCTTGATCTCGGTGGGGAACGCCCCACTGAGGTCACACTTACCTCAGTGTAGGAAGATGACTTGCGGATTTGGCGCCATTTGTAAATGTCACCCCAATCTTTCAATCCCCATTCTGCTCCTCTACTCTGACCCCCCAACCCCTCTGCCCAAATTGAATCTTAGGGGGTCGTTGAGCCCTCCCTCACCTCACCTATTAAGTGTAGGGCACCCCCAGACCTGATCCCTGGCACGGGCAACCTGGCAACTGGGCACATTGGCACTGCCAGCCTGGCACGCTGGCAGTAGCCCTGCCAGCCTGGTAGTCCCTGGGTGGCAGTACTAAGGTGCCAGTTGGAGTGGAAAGGTACTACTCTGTCAAGAGCCCAACATGCCAGGAGCCTCTGATGGCCTGGGAGACACCCCAGGTGCCGTTACATCTGGTCCATATTTGTGTGGACCAGTGCTAAACGGCACCATGGCGAGGTCTCCCAGACAAGGCCATTAGCTCCTGGGCCTCGGTAGAATCTTGCATAGACATACTTACATGAGCCTAATGGCTCATTTAAATAAATCAATCTGGATCTCGTCTGGCGAGGACAAGATCCAGATCACGATGAGGCCTCTTGCGAGATTTAACGGCCTCTTCAGGCATGACAAGCCCATTAGATCATGCCAATATCTTATTTTGAGAGTTTGTTGTTCTTTAATCATCTAGATATGGTAATCAAAATGGCTTAGAAACAAGAGGAAATGACTGACATGGAAAGGTTTTATAATATTGATTATCCAACATGAAGCTACAAATATCTGGATTGATATTTTCAAGCACTATCGAGACGAGCCGAAAAATACACAAGGTGCGGTTTAACCATTGTGTTGCATCCGGTGTGGATCTGGCACACTGGGTAAATAGCATGAAAGGCCAAAATCGATATTTATGCTGGACGCGAACCAGTTTGTAATTTTGTTGGGCAGCTGCCGATGTCAAGTTCTGGATCTCGCCCAAAGATGACGAGCATATCATTTACCCTGGCTTGCATTCATTTCAATCTCATTCGTGAGATTGAAGTTGAATGCAGCAGTCTCCCAGGAATTAATGGACTCCCCAGCGAGAAATCACGCAGGTGTCATTAAGTACTCATTTTTTTAAATGTGAAGCTGGATACTGAGGGGAAGTGAGGAGGTGGGTAGCTCTTTGCATTTTCTGCCATGCAGCTCCAGGGCACTAGTGCTGCTGCCTTAGTGCTCAGGGTAGAGGAGGGGATGGAGTTGGGCTTGGTCAGGGGCCTGAAGAATTCTCAGAGGGGGTCACCTCTGGCCAGTGGGGGTGCGATTCTCTGCGTCTGTGAGGCCTTCAAGCCATCTTTAAATATTGTGGAGTCCCATAGCAGGGGCAAGCTGCAGCTGCAGCCTATCTGTCCTACTAAACACTTCCAGGACAGAGTCCTGCTCTTGGTTCTATACTGAAAGTCACTTTAACTCCCTTTGTCTGTGAGCAGCCTCTAGCTTCAGAGTCAAAGGTTATTGCAAAAGAGGAATTGCCATTGTTAGTTGTGAGAGCACTTCACACTATTCTACTCTCAAGTGGTTTCTTGAGGGCACATGTGCCAGGTCTCAGAGAACGATCAATGCACAGCACTTTGAAGCCTGAACTGTTTGCCTGAACTCCATGAGCATCAGCACCATAGAAGCAGCAGCCAACAATCAAATACTAAAGAGCTGGGCTTCAGCACTGGGGATATTCTCGTGACCAAAGCGTGAGTGTGTGGATCAGAGGAGGGCACCTGAGCACGGCCTCGCTAACATTCCCGGTAGAGGTCTGGGGTTGAGAGGCTCCTGATGTGGCCGGGGTTGAGGGTGCAAACTGAGGTTTTCCAGTACAATTAGCTTGGTGGATGGCACTCTAAGAGAAGGCGGGATAAGTAAGGGTGGGGGAGGCTTAGGGAATTTGGGGGTCCTGGGATGGAAGCTTTAACACCTCCTTCTCCAATTCCTTGCAAATACCAAGGTTGTGCGACTACCACCTCCGGATCATGCATGTGTGTGCCCGCTTCCCAGGATGTGCGCATGACAGCGACATCCTGGGACACTCGGAGATCCTGGTGTCTTCAAGGACCATCCCTGGATGACAGGTTGGTTCTTGGGGGACAAGGGGTACTTGATGAGGTCTTGGCTGATGACGCCAGTACAGAGGTCGGAGACTGAGGTGGAGAGCTCAGATAATGAGGCCCATGCTGCCACCTGTGCTGTCATTGAGCGGCGCATCAGCCGACTAAAAATGCGGTTCTTTTGGCTGGACTGCTCCAGTGGTGCCCTGTAGTACACTGCCCAAAGGGCCTTCCGCTTTGTGATGGTATGCATTTCCCTCCACAACCTGGCACAGCAGCAGGACGACATTCTGGAGGAGGGACATGTGGCCTCACCTGAGGAGGCGGACCAGGAGGGGCTGGAGGTCGAACCGAGATAGGAGTCACAGGGTTGAGTCAGAGGATGGAGGGCAGGTGGCAGCAGGGTCCGGCAAGGCCGAGGGACTAGGGAGGGCCTCATCCTCACCAGATTCTCATAGGAATAGGCTGTGTCCGTCAGCTACCCCCCTCCCCCCAGTTTCTCCCTTCCCCACTTCTGCATCCCCCATTTCCCTCCTTCCCCCCTAGTCTGCCCCTCCCTCATTCCCCCCTCCCCCATTCCCTCATTTCACCCACCCATCCCCACCCACAATCCCCCCTCACATCCATTTCCCTCCTTACCCCCTCCCCATTCTCCCTCCCCCATTTCTCTCATTCCCCCCCTCTGACCACTCTTTTGCCCTCTCCCAGGGTCTGTTAACTTCACTCCAGGTGATGGCCCTGTGCTGGCACTGTCACTGGGTCAATATACAAGGCAGGAGAGTGATGATAACTCGCTGTGAGATTGGCTCTGGTGCTCCTCAGTTTATGCCAATGTCTGACCCCTGTCTGTCTGCTGACAGCGTGCTCACACCCATCCTCTGAACAGGGTCTGCATCAGGGGCATTTGATCTTAGACCACTGTGCCGGGGGGCAGAGGATGGGAGGAGCAGAGAGCAACAGGAGGTGGGTGTGCAGGCAGGCCCGCTGTGAAGATTAACGTGCCAGAGGATGCACATGGTGTGACATGTTTTAATTGTGAACATTTGACACTTCCATTTCCCCTTACCACAGATAGTCCTCCCCTGCACTCCCACTCAGTATTCCTCAATCTTCTTGATCTTTCGTGCTCTAATGCTACGTCTAGGGTGTCTGCAGGATGCATATCAGAGGTGGAGGCAGCCTGGGCCCAGTGGCCTTTGATGCCCTTGGTGGACGTCCTCTGGAGGTGCTGGAGTCAGACAGCCCTGGCCGACTTACTGGTGCCTCAGGCGTTGCCATGCTACCCTGTTCTGCACACTGCCCTTGAGATTCGCCGGTATCAGGAGGAGTGGAAGAACTGGAGACTGTCGCTGTCTCCTTAGTGGCAGGTCCCGGGTTGGTCTCCAGTGCTTCCTCCTCCCTAACGGTGCCATAGTGCCCTGGGGGTCTTCATGGGACAGAGGGGCAGCTGGAGTGAGCTCCTGAAGCCTCTGAGTTATCTGACTCTGCCAGCCTTGGCAGCTCCTCATTGATTGCACCTTGGTATCAATGCCCTCAGTGTTGGTCCTCAGTGACTGGACCATGCTCTGCAGTTTCCCAGAAATGTCTACCTGCATCTGGAACATGTCCCTCCAGCGACGGGGACAAGATGTCAAGGCCCTCAGCCATGGTAGTCACAGGTTGAGTCATGCCTTGGGCACCATCACTCAAGGCACGGTCATCATGCTCCAGGTTTCCACTGAGGTTGCCACCCTAGCAGTGTTGGCCTCAGTGCCATGCATTGTCAGTATCACCTCTTGTGCCCATAGCCTTTGGGACTCCTCCAATTGGCTATGCACTCGCTGGAATGTCACTGACATCCCTCCTAAATGTCACTGTGTCTTATCATCTGCATCAGCTCTGGGAGTACCTTGTCCAGAGGCCCAGCATCTGACTGGGACCCAGCTGAGTCCTGGGACCCAGCAGTCCTCCAACTGCTGTCTCCCCTGGATATGCTTCTCTCCACCTGATGCACACAAACAACTGTTTGGTGTTCACCATATTGTGCCCCAGAAGCCTGTCCAATAATGTTGCCCACCAAGGTGTATGTTTCTGCGCTGGTGAAAGGTGGTGATAACAGCTGTGACGCTTCAATGGTATTCTCATCAAAGCTCTCCTCTGAGGTGTTCTCTTGGGTGGTCAATGCGGGGATGGGGGGGGGGGGGGGAGCACGACTCCGGATGGCCAGCTCCGGCAGATGGAGATCCTGTGAGACAATGGACATGTGGTCAGTGAGAGAGAAGTCTGACATGAACAACTCACTTGAGTCAGGTCATCTGGGTGAAGTGGCAGTGGTGCCTCACCTCTCTCACGCAGGCCAACCTTACTGTCGGCGATTGCTCTCTCCTTGATAACCCTGCAATTTTCAGGGCCCATTCCTCTTCGTGGATGAGGACTTGGATCTCTGGGACTCCGCCCCACATCTTGGCTCTTTCCCGTTTATTATGGGCTACCTTCTCAGGCGGGGACAAATAGAGGGCTTTGTAAGCCACATGCATGATGGATCAGGGAGCTCTATAGCAGGTGGCATGTGTGGGCACTGGACCTGGTCATGAAGGGGTTGTGCTGGTGGGTGCCAGGGGGTTCTCAGGAACAAGCGTGAGGATTGTATGTGGAGAGAGTGCAAGGTGTCAGTCAGTGATTTGTTGGAGGGGGTTCTGGGAATTTGAGGGGTGGCAGATGGAAGTGATGCCAGGATAGAGATGATAACTTACCCTTGCAGCTTCGTAGAGGTCATGGTTCTTTCTCCGACATTGGACAAGGAGTGGTCCTCCTTGACATGCTGCCCGAACTGACAGCTGCTGCCATTGCCTCCCCAGCAGCATTGCTGACCCTGCTGCTGGTCCTCTGACCCCCTCAGGGGATCAGGATGCCCTTCTCTCATCAATTGCGAGTGAGTGGCGAGGGAGCGTTTAAAAGCATCTCCCTCTTGTTAACGGCAAGATGCAGAGGCACATTTCCGGCAAATTAGATGGCAAGACAACCAGTAATGGCGCAAGAAGCTCGCTGGGGCTTATTTTCTGCACTAAGTGCCGTTAAATATGGGCCGGGATCTCACCAATGTAGCTGTTGAGAAACACCCCATCAATCGCACCCAAAATGACACTTCGAAATGTTTCTGTTAAATCGTGCTCACAGGGTGGTCTTGCTGAATGGTTATCGAGCCGGATCAATAAGATAAATACATAATTGCCACTTTCACAGAGGCGTACTGTTGATATAGGAGGTAGGTTCCCTTTAATATTCACATGATGTTTATTTTAGGATGGAACAGGTTGGAGCATGGTTCTTATAGTCCCTGACCAGCATCAAATCAGTAGAACCATCCACAGCTTGCCCAATTAGCAGTATTGGGCCCATATTCAGGTTCCAAACCTGTCTCCCTCTCACCGGTGGACCATGTTCTCTTGGCAGACTCAGTAAGGCCCTCTAAAGCAAGCAAGCGCATCTCAGAGTGGGGAGGGACCTTGCATTCCTACAGACTGGCCTCCTTCTGCCAACTGATGGTTTTTCTGTGAAGTAGAGCACAGGATGAGCACATGCCCATTGGAGCTCACCTTTTGCTTTCAGTGGTGCTCTTCATTGTACTTGAACCGGCCCAGAGACTTGCAATTAGGTTTTGCCTGCAACACAGTTAATTTAGAGAGTCAAAAAGTGCCCTCAAGCTGCAACTGTGTGAACAAGACAAGTAACTTTGTATCATCTAAAGCACTCAGATTGATGAATTGTTAATGAGCAGTACAAGGCTTGAACCAGGAAGCATCAATTAGAATACTGAATTCAATCTCAAATCAGTTGCAAAATTTGAAATAAGAAAGAGAAAAAAATTTAGATAGAGATAAGAGTTACAAGAAAGAAGTGAAAATAGATTTTTATTTGCTTTTTTTATATATCCAACAATAATTAAAATCTGAAGGATTGACTCTGCAATTGTAAAAGGCAATTTTCAGTTCCAGAGAGGTTGTTCGACAGCAGTTAAGACTTATCAATACCATTAATAATTTGCTTACACTGCAATGGACAAGGCCTAACATTTTTTTTTTGCAAGTTAGTTCATAGCTATAAGGCAAATTTCCTACTGTCCAATGTATTATAATGGGGACAGCCAGAGAGGGTCACCCCATTTTTGAGAAATGTTTGGGGGAATTTTGTACCTCAGACAACATTTGGATTTCTGTAGTTGCCAGAAGCTGCTATCCAACTTCTATATAAATAACTGAGGCTGTGGTTAGCCTCACCATTATTTCTACAGCAACATTTGGCTCAAAGTGCTGTTTTGTAATGTGGCACACACACAATTTTAATGTGATAAAGGTCAAAAATCATTGCATAGTGAATGACGGTAATTTTCAATGCATAAGCAAGGTCAGTGTTTCAGTGTTTCCCAGAAACAACATGGCTGGTCCGCTGTGGCCGACTGTTCGTGGGCAAGGAGTCCTGTTTGTATATTTCCATCACCAATGCTTAAATGCCATCATGAAAGCTATTCTTATCCTCAATGAAAAGCAGTTGCATTGCAAGAGAAGAAATTTTACAGAATGGACAGATGGCTGTAGCACAGTGGTTATGTTGCCAGGCACGATAGGATGAGATTTTAAAGACTTTTGTATCTTAAGTTTGAAAGAATAATACTTACTTTTATGTTGATCAATCTTTGCGTAAAAATGATCACCCCACGTTTTTCTCACCTGCCACTTTCATGTCACATAGAATTTACAGTGCAGAAGGAGGCCATTCGGCCCATCGAGTCTGCACCTGCTCTTGGAAAGAGCATCCTACCAAGGTTAACACCTCCACCCTATCCCCATAACCCCACCCAACACTAAGGGCAATTTTGGATACTAAGGGCAATTTATCATGGCCAATCCACCTAACCTGCACATCTTTGGACTGTGGGAGGAAACCGGAGGACCCGGAGAAAACCCACGCACACACGGGGAGGATGTGCAGACTCCGCACAGACAGTGACCCAAGCTGGAATCGAACCTGGGACCCTGGAGCTGTGAAGGAATTATGCTATCCACAATGCTACCGTGCTGCCCCATATGTGTGTCAACTTGGCTCAGATGGTACCACTCTTGCCTCTGGGCTATCTTTGTGTCAAACACAGACCAGGAGGGTGAACTCATATTTTGAGCTAACATCAGAACATTTGAACAGGGGTAGGCCATTCGGGCCATTGAGCCTGCTCTGCCAGTCAATTAGGTCATGTAAAATGTCACTTTCCCACACTTGCCCATATCCCTTGATGTTAATTAGTCTGCAGAAGTCAGCAGATTTCTGTCTTGAACATGTCCTGTGATTGAGTTTTTGCAGCCCGCAGGGGTAGAAAATTCAAAAGATTCACCACCCACTGAGCGAAGAAATTCCTTCTCATCTCAGTCTTAAATGGCCTGCCCCTTATCCTGAGATTATATCCCCTGGTTTTAGACTCACCAGCCAAGGGAAACAACTACATCTATTTTGTCACGCCTTGTAAGACTTTTTTAAGTTTCAATGAGGTCACCCCCTCAGTCTTCAAAACTCCAGGGAATACAGAAGTCCGTTCAATCTCTCCTCATTGGATAATCCCACCATCCCAGGGATTAATCTGATGAACCTCTGTTGCACTCCCTCTATGGCAAGTATATCGTTCCTTAGATAAGGGGACCAAAACTGTCCAGACGGGGTCTCACCAAGGCTCCATACAATTGAAGCAAGACACCTTTCATTCCGGTCGATGAAAGACGACATACCATTTGCCTCCCTAATTGCCTGCTGTACCTGCATACTGGCTTTCAGCGACCCGTGAACAAGGACACTCTGGTCCCTTTGGACACCCGTACTTACCAGCCTTCCGCCATTTAAGAAATACTTTGCCTTTCTGTTTTTTCAGCCAAAGTGAATAACCTCACATGTACTCACATTATTTTCTATCTGTCATGTTCCAGCCCATTTGTCGAGCATGTCCAAGTCCTCTTGACGACTCCTTGCATCCTCCTCACAATTCACATTCCCACCCAGTTTGGTGCCGTCAGAAAATTCAGAACTATTACAATTGGTCCCCACATCCAAATCATTTCTGTAGATTGTGAACTGCTGAGGCCCTAGCTCAGACCTTGCGGTACCCACTAGTAACAGCCTGTCATTCTGAAACTAACACTTCAATATCATAGGGACACTATGGCCGGGATTCTCCAATCCTGCGCCGGGTCGGAGAATCACCGGGGGGTGGGGGCGTGAGAATCGTGCCACGCAGGTCCGACACCGGGCCGCCGATTCACCGGCGACCGGGGTCACTGCCACGCCGGTCGGGGCCGTTGAAAGCGTCCCCCCAGCGATAGTACGCGCCTCGACAGGCCAAGTGCCCGCCGGGTTCCACCGCCATGAGTTCCGTGTGGTCCTACCCGGCGGGACCTTAAGAGTTCTGGCTGCAGGGGCCGTCCTGGTGTGGGGGTGGGGAGATTGGACTCCGAGGGGGACCTCCACGGTGGCCAGACCCACGATCGGGGCCTACCGATTGGCGGGTGGGATAATTCCGTGGGGGGCCTATGTTCCTCCACACCGGGCCCCTATCGGGCCCTGCATATTGCCTGGGGGCCGGCACGGAGATGGCAATCCACGCGCATGTGCGGACCCACGCCGGCCGTGGTGCACCGGCTTTCGAGCAGCGGACACCACTCCGCTGTACTAGCTCCCTAGGAATGGGTGAATGCCTGGGCCTGGAGGCCCGTTGACGCTGGAGTCTCTCGTGTCGCTTTTGACGTTGGCATCAGAACTTGGTCACGGGATCAGAGAATCCCGGCCTATATTCTCAGAGGCTGTCCATTCTATCAAATTGGGGCGCTGCCTGCTGGTTATGTTGGAAACTAAGCAGCCAAGAGTATAGGCTGAAAAGAGTCATATGTCCTCTTTATACCCAGTGTGGTGAATCACAGTCCGTGTAATTCACACTGTTATTATATATGATGTACTGTGTCTGTGTAAACTCGGTATACGAGCAGTTGCGCGGCTCTGCCCCTAGGGGAGATGAGGAGTTTGTACTGGGCTCCACCCTTGGCTCCGCCCATGGCTCCGCCCATGGCTCCTCCCACTAACCGGAAGTATAAAGCCTGGCAGTCTGAGCCTGCCTGCCAGTTCATCTCGTCGCAGGCAGGCTCCGTTGTAAGATCATTAAAACCACTGTTCACTTCCAACTACGTGTCGTGTGAATTGATGGTCACATCAATTTAATGATCTTAGGAAACAAGAAGAAATCGATAAGAAGAAATCAAAGAAACAACTCAAGAAACAACTATGGAATCAGCCCTCAAACATGACCAACTAGAACTCGACCCGCAGGCTGCAGAGGCAAGAGAAATCTTCCAGCACTGGCTCAGATGTTTTAAGGCCTACCTGGCTGAATCAAGTACTCCAGAAACTACAGAGGAGCAGAAACTCATTCTACTGCACGCAAGGGTGAGCCACCGTATATCTTCTCAACTAAATAGTACCAATTCGTATACGGGGGCCCTAGCCATGCTAGATCGAATGTACGTGAGGCCCATCAATGAGGTCTATGCGCGCCATATTTTTACGACCCGCCGCCAGCGCCCCGCGGAGTCGTTAGAAGAATTCCTGCGGGAGTTAAAGATTTTAGCTCGGGACTGTAATTATCAGGCGGTATCAGCCGAACAGCACATGGAACTTGACGTTAGGGATGTGTACGTGGCAGGCCTCAGATCGAATTATGTGCGCCAGCGCTTGTTAGAAAAAGGGGCCCAGAACGTAGAGGACACGGTAGAACTAGCTACCACTATGGAGGTCTCATTCTGCAGCCTCACCTCGTTCCCCGCGGACCAAGCGACCCCATTCTGGGCCCCTGACCAGCGACTGCCCCAGGCCTGCGCCACGCGGCCACCCAGCCATCACGCAGCCCCAGTGTGCCACTTTTGCGGGCAGCCCCAGCACCCACGGCAGTGCTGCCCGGCCCGCAACGCGACCTGCAGCAACTGCGGTCGCAAAGGACACTATGCCAGGGTCTGCCTAGTGAAGAAATCCCCCTCTCCAAACTCTCCCACAGCCCAAAGCACTCGCTTCCAGAAGTATAAAGCCTGGCAGTCTGAGCCTGCCTGCCAGTTCATCTCGTCACAGGCAGGCTCCGTTGTAAGATCATTAAAACCACTGTTCACTTCCGACTACGTGTCGTGTGAATTGATGGTCACATCACCCTGGTTCAATATTCCTGTTTCAACCATTACTGCTAAAAACAGATGAATTGATTCTTTGGGCACAGTTCACCCAAAACTCTGTGTCATACTGGGCGGTTTTGGCAGGGTGCTCCCTGCCTGCTTTTTGGGTGAGATGCTGACCTGTATCCAGCCACACTTAGGGTGCGATTCTCCGGAAACATTTCTAAGTGTTGTAGTAAGCGGGAACGGGAATTGCCGCGAGCTTCCCGGTGCTCAGTCCAGCAAGGCTGGCAATGCTATTCGATGTTTATTGATACACTTAACGAGGCCTCACGGACTTCTTGCCGCAAATGAAGGCTCACCAGCTGATTTGCTGGGACTGTGCTCACCAGCCCCTGCTAACAAGGTCGAGCAGCACTTAAGCTGCACTTGCTCAGCCAACCCCAGCAAGCTCGCAACAATGGAGCTGGAGAGACCAGCCCTGATATGCAGGGACACTGATCTGGGGAGGCCAGTAGATGCTGTGGAAGCCAGGAGGGATGTCCTGTTCCCCACAAGGGTGCCAGAGGGTCAGCCATAGGTCAGGCAGTGCCGCCTGGGGCGAGGATGCGGCGGCAGTGAGCTTGGGGAGTGTGACCAGGAGGACCGGCGTCCACGCAGGAAGAAGGTCAATGGACTACACTGGGCAGTTCGAGTGAGTAGACACCAACGCCCTCCCCGCCCCCACACACCCCCCCTGCCCGCCCCCCCAAACCCCCATCCCCTTGATCTTTCTCCCCCATGAGAGCGTCCACCCCTACCCATTCAACCCTCCCAACCCTTCCTTCACACCCCTCCTCACCACTCTGAACCACTTGTGTGGCTAACGATGCCCTCTCTTTGACTACTCAGGAAAAGCTCTCCCATAATCACTGGGAAAGACCCAGACTGGCAGTGGGGTGCCGGACATCAGGATCCTCACCACCTTTGAAGAGCGGGCCCTAGAGGTGATTGTGGTGGCCGAGGATAGAGTGGTCACCCATGCGGAGACTGGCGGACGCCGCAGAGGTGAGGAATCACCGGGTCCCATCCAGAGGACCTGTCAAACGTGGTTACTGATTGTCTTACTGACTGACCCATCCCTCCCACTGACCACATGTCCATTCGCCCGCAGGTCCTCCAACCGACGGTGCTGGCTCATCCCAGGTGACTCCTTATCCAGCCTCCCTGGAGACCACCTTGGAGGAGAGCTCTGAGGATGCCACCGTACTAGCTGCGTTACAGCTTTCAGCCCCACCCTCCACCAGTGCGGATACATGCACCTTGTGGGACATGTTAATGGTCAGGTTTCTGCGGTAAAATCTGGTGAGCATCACTGCTGTTGATGTACATCAGGCAAGACAGCAATCGGAGGTCTACTGGATCCCAGGACTCAGGTCCCTTGCTGATGCTGAGCTTGTGGAAGAGGCCATCCCGGAGCTGATGGAGACATTAAGTTGCAACCGGGAAATTCAGAGGGAGATGTCAGCTTTACGCCAGCAGATTCACAGCCGCTTGGAGGAGTTTCCGAGGTTATGGACGCTGCAGATGTTGCCAGAAATGTGTGGCACCGAGGCCAACACTGGTAGGATGGCTGCCGCAGTGGTGAGCCTTGTGCACAATGTCAGCACCATTAGAGAAGATGTCCAAGGCATCGCGCAGTCGGTGGCGGCCATGGCTGAGGGTCTCAACAGAATGCCCGCCTCGCTGGGGGTTGTCACCCAGTACCAGGCCAGCCTTGATGAGATTCTGGACAACATGTCCCTCTCTCAGATGGGCATGGCCGACACATTGCGGAGCATGTCCCAGTCACTGAGGAGCATCGCCGAGGGCATCGACAGAATGATGCGGACCATGGGGAGCCACCAGATGATTCAGATGCATCCGGGGTTCGAACTAAATGCCTCTCCATCCCAAGGTGAACTGTAGGGCCCTGTGGGCACGGAACGGGAGGGAGTGCCGGGTGCCAACCCGGACCCGTCCCATGGAGTGGCAATGGTGGCCAACAGGTTCCCCGGGTTCCAC
Source organism: Scyliorhinus canicula (assembly GCF_902713615.1). Classification (NCBI taxonomy): domain Eukaryota; kingdom Metazoa; phylum Chordata; class Chondrichthyes; order Carcharhiniformes; family Scyliorhinidae; genus Scyliorhinus; species Scyliorhinus canicula. The sequence continues at coordinate 58,807,208 of NC_052159.1, read as the reverse complement.
TCTATGATGAGGCTGTGTCCCTCCTTTCAGCACCCACCCCTTTCAGGGCCCCCTACTTCACCGCCTCAACCTTCATGATGCCCTTCACCTCCCTACCCTTCATACCCCCCCCCTTAACCATCCTTTCATGGGCATGGCCCCTTCAGGTCCTGCCCCTTGGCAATGCCAATTTGCCACCATGGCACCCTGGCACTGCCAGCTTGGCACCCAGACACTTCCCCTGAAACCCTGACAGTGCGTACCTAGCAACTTGGTAGTGCCAGGCTGGCACTTCCAGGGTGCCTGGGTGCCATGATGCTCAGGTGCCAGCAGCAGTACCAGGACACGGCCCTGCCCTTCCCCGACTACCTGGCGGCTCCAATACCTTCTGTGACCCCCCGGAGTGTCCATCACATCTGGTGTCCACTGATGGAGACCAATAATCAATGCCCGGATGAGGCCTCACCAGTGCAGCCGGTGACTTCCGAGAACCGGGAGAATGCGGCCTCAACCCAGCTGTGCAGATTTAGATCAGGCAAATGGCTCATTTAAATAGTACCTGAATCATGCCCAGTGAGAGTATGATCCAGATGGTGCCGCAGGCTGGGTGACTTGCGCATTATTTTGCGCTGGGCTCATAACCCGCTTTGGGCCTCTCCCATGATATTCCCAGGACAACAGGATCAGCGCTGTGCGTAAACCGGTGGGAAAATCATGCCCGTTGTTTATTGTTAGATCTTACAGTTTGGAAAATGTGTTTGCATCTTTAACAGTTATTGCACATCAAGGCCATTCAATTATACCAGAGGCCTTTGAGATTTTTTGAAGAAATGCTGTTAGGTGCCTCATAAATGGGAGCCTGTTTTCTTTTTTTGACCTTGTATAATATTTCTGAAATATTCTCATGACTTCTCTTTTGTAATAGACCGCCAGCATTTTGTTGGCTAATTTAGATTAACAATGTAACTGCTTACCTTGGCAGGCCAGGCACCTTACCTTCTGCACATCTTGCCACAGGCAGTGGGTTGGAAACATCTGTGTGCACTCTCTGCCTTTCATGGCTGTTGAACATTGTATGTAGATTTTGGCACCACACAGGATATTCTGCAATTCCTTCACATTACTTACAATAATCTGCACAGCTTTGTTTGTGAAGTTGACTTTTCTCAGTCTCCTCAGCTGCACTTTGATTGATCTTGCCATAGTGCTCAGTTATAAGGCAACCAACTTCAACGGAAGCGCATTGAGTGTATTGAGATCAAATCAAGTCTTTGATTAAAAAGGAGAAAATCTAGGTCATCTGAAACAGAAATGTTCAGGGTTAAGAGGTACAATTTGGAGAGCAAAAATTGCTGCAGTGTAGTCAAAAATTGTTGTGTGTTCAGTTTTACAAACCAATTAAAATTATTCGTCGATATCAAAAGTAATCAATTCAGGTGTAAAACTGATGAGTATGGGAGCAGCATAATCCCTCGGTGAGGCCAATGCATTAGCCATTCATCTACTATTCCTATTTTGTGGAAATAGCTCTTAATTAAGGCAGGATGGAGATTTACTGCTTGCTCTTCCCTCTGAGGAATCTGTTGAATATGGGGCTGATGGCCCTGATGAAATCCAAAATTGCAATAATCAAATTCTTTGAGTGTTAGTAAACCAAAAACATATTGGAACATAATTTCAGTGTGCGAGAATTATACACATTAACACCCTTTACATGAACCAGATTGCACACCACGTTGGACCGAAGTAGGGCAAATGTCTCCCGACACATTGTTACTGGCTAAGACAAAAACAGGTCAGATTTTATGAATAACAGGCACAATTTTCCTGCCACTAGATTGGCAGCAGGAGAAGGTGTAACCGACACATCCCTTTGTGATTGAACTATTTTATTTAGATAGTTCTCCTGTAATAAAGCAAACTGACAGATCATATATTTTTTGCAGCTGAATATTCATGATTACTAGCTCATACTGGAAATGTACCACTAAACCCTTACCAGCTGACATCATTTTAGCCATAGAAATCATTCCGTAAAATATCTTCAAGATTGGAATTTGATGCCTTGGGACTGAGCTTATATTTAGTATGTTAACACTTCTGGTATATCGTGACACATTTGAAACTACAGCATGCACAGATCAAGGGCACGATCCACCGGCTGCATTGCGCTCTCTCTCTCTCTCTCTCTCCCTCTCGAGAGAGAGAGAGAGAGAGTGAGAAAGAGAGAGAGAAAGCGTGGTGCGGCCGGTGAATGCTGGGAGAGCCTTCTCTCAGGCTTCCCGGAAGTCCTCGCGCCTCACGGGATTCACCCACATCCCGTGAGGAATCCGAGTCAGAAACATGCCCAAGGAGCATGACAAAATGGATGTCACTGAAGCCGATCTTAAACCAACTTCGGCGAGCTCACCCAGGATCCACCGGCCTCCCCAGTGAGGCCACAGCTGTGCGCCGTTCAGCACTGGTCCATACAAACATGGACCAGCGGGATGGCACCCAGGGGATCACTGGGCCATCAGAGACCCCGGAGTGGTCAGATTCTGTGCAGCGTGGCCCCCTGGCCCTCCCCCTGGAATGCAGGCCCAGCTGGCACCTTGGCACAGCCACCCTGGCACTGCCTAGGTATCTAGGTGCCACTGCCAAGCTGGCAGGAGGACTGCCCGGGTGCCAGGGTGGCATGCCAAGGGTTAGGGCCTGAGGGAGGCCATGCCCATGAAAGGAGGGTGGAGGGGACTTTGAAGGGTAAGGGTGTGCAGGGCAGGTAAGTAAGGGCCTCTGGGAGGTTATGGGGGGAGGTGATAGGTGGGGTTCCTGTCAGGGAAGGGGTCTGTACGTTTGTGTGGGGGGGAGCTGAAGAGGGACCCCATAGAGGGGTGTCCTCATTTGGGAGGGGTTGAGGTAATGCCCCTGTGTGGGGAGGTGGGGGGGGGGGGGGGGGGGGGGGGGGGTGTGACATCGCCCATGAGTGAGGACCCACAAGCTCATTTAGAGATCGGACCCGATCTCTGAGTTCAGCTCCCCAGTGCTCAACAAAATAGTGTGGGCTAAACCGGTGAGAAACTCCCCAGGGCCCCAAAAAAGTGACCAAGGGAGGGATTCTCCAGCCGCGCCCGCTCGGTGACCGGAAATTCCCACCTGAGGTCAATCATCCATTGCGATCTTGCGGCAGGCCGGATGGAAGGATCCAGCCCTGAATGTTAGTGAATAGCATTGAGGAACTCGCCGGCAGAGCCGGCGGGAAACTCACTGAAAAACCCGCCACAAGTGAACTTCGATGTTTTTGGGAGAATCACATCGTTAATCCAAAGAGAGAGAGTGGGTTTCTCTAAAAATGGGGCTATGTCCCCACGCCGGCGGGAAAACCGGCGCCAACGGCTCCGGTGTCAAGGGCCCCCGAAAGTGAGGAATTCTCACCTTTCTAGGGGGCTAGGTTGCCGCCGGAATCTTCCCCGCTGTTCCAGCCTGCGGGGAATGGCACGCGCGAGTCCGCACATGCACAGAACGGCCGGCGTGTTTCGGTGCATGTGCGGAATAGCCGGCGTATTTCCGCGCATGCGCTGGGGTTCCCTTCTCCGCGCCGGCCCCTGGGCAATATGGTGGAGCCCTACAAGGGGCCCGGCGCGGAATATAGTAGGCCCCCACAGAACTAGCCTACCCGCCGATCGGTAGGCCCCGATCGCGGGACAGGCCAGTAATGATTAATTATCAATTTATGTTACACAAAATTTGAAATAAAAGCAGGAATAGGCCATCCTGCCCCTCAAGCCCATTCTACAATTCCATAATATCTTGGCTGACTGCTCCATCAATTCCAATCTACTGCCCTCTTTACAAATCACTTAATTCCCTTAGTGTTTAACAATCCATTGATTTCAAGCTTAAACATACTCAATAACTGGCCATCTACGGATCTCTAGGGTAAAAAATTCCAAAGATCATGAGTGGGATTCTCCGTCTCGCCACGCTGGCAAGATTGCGGTCCATATTCAACAACACATAGTGCCAAAAATGAGTCCCCGCGAGATTCTCGCCATTACTGGCTCCTTCGCCGTATGATTCACCAGACTCACACCTCAGCTGCTCACTGTTAACAAGGAGAAGCTGCTTTTAAACACTCCCTCACCGCTCACGCCCAGTCACCACTGACGAGGAGGATGAGGATGATGATGAGGCACCGGACCAGCAGGGAGTGGAGGACGAGGCCTTGCAGGAACCGGAGGACCAGCCGGAGTCTGCAGGACAGGGGGCAGTGGCGAGGTTCTGGCAAGCCCGGGGAGGCCCACATACTCTCCCGATTCACTTAGGACATTGCCTGATACATCACCCCCCCCCCCCCCCACTCCCATTTCTCACCCTCCCAGGTATGTCACATCACTCCAGGGTGCTGGGACTGTGTTGGCACTGTCAGCGGGTCACTGTCGAGGGCAGAGGGTGATGATAACCCACAGAGAGCCGAGTGTGGTGAATGTATAAATACTGTTAATTCACCAGTATACTGTATTACGTTATACTATGTTATTAACCCTGTGGGCTCCAGCTATGGGCCATTGTGTAGCTTCACCCACAGGGGGAGATGTTGGAGCATGTACGGGCTCCGCCCATGGCTCCACCCTTTAGAGGAAGTATAAGAGCAGCTGACCTGCGGGACCGCCTTCAGTATTGTACTGGTCGCAGGCAGGCAAAGTTGTAAGTTGATTAAAACCACTGTTTACTTCGACACGAATCTTCGAGTGAATTGATGGTCGCATCAATTTAATCAACTTAGAGAACTACTATGGAGTCAGCCTTCAAACCTGACAGACTGGAGCTCAATCCACAGGCCACGGAGGTGAAAGAAATTTTTTCGTATTGGCTTCGATGTTTCAAGGCCTACCTTGCCGCGTCGGCGACGCCATCCGTCACGGATGAACAGAAATTGAGTCTCCTCCACACATGGGTGAGCCATCGCATTTCTGCCCAACTCGACGAAGCCACCTCCTATACTGAGGCCCTCGCAACACTCGAACGCATCTACGTGCGGCCTGTGAACGAGGTCTACGCGAGACATATCTTCACCACTCGCCGCCAGCGCCCCGGGGAGTCGCTGGATGACTATCTGCGCGATCTCAAAGCCCTCGTGCGCAACTGTAACTATCAGGCCGTTACGGCCACTCAGCACTTGGAGCTCGCCGTCAGAGACGTTTACGTTGCGGGCCCCATGTGCTCATCCTCGCTGGAGGTCGCTTTTCAGAGTCCCACTGCGTTCCCGGCTGACCACGTGACTCCCTCGTGGGCCCCCAACCAGAGACTACCCCAGGCCTGAGCCGCGCGTCCGCCCGCTCATCATGGGGGGCTACCTTGCTATTTTTGCGGCCAGCCTCAACACCCCCGGCAACACTGCCCGGACCACAAAGTGAACTGCAGCAGCTGCGGGCGAAAAGGACACTTCACCAAGGTCTGCCTGGCCAAGCCTAAACACTCAAACTTACAGACCCGATCCACCAACTCTCAGGCCCGCAGACCCCGTAATGTGGCAGCATGTCTGCCGTCTCAGACTCCGCACAGCACTTGCGACTCACGGGGGCCGCCAGCTTGGCCATCCTCCCCCAGGCGGCCGGCCACGTGCGATCCATGGGAGCCGCCATCTTGGATGCCATATTCCTCCCTGCCCGCCACGCTCAATCAATGGGGGCCGCCATCTTGGCCACCATCTGCTACACCACTCGACGCATACGACCTGCACGGACAGTCATCGCTGGGCCGCCCCAGCACCGCCGATCATGCCGCCGATTACCCTCAACTCAGTGCAGTCACCTTGGACCAGTCGCGTCCCAAACACCTCAGGAGCTCCATGATGGCCGTCCGGGTTCCCCCTCCCCCGGTGCCCTCAGTGATCCTTAGTGCACTTTGACTTCTTAGTTCTACCGCTATGTCTGGGTGTCTCCCCAGGATGCATACCTGAGGTGGAGGCAGACAGCTGCTTACCTTGTCCTGTGACCTTCGTTCCCCTAGTGGGTATCCTCTGGAAGCTCAGGGGCAGCTATTTTGCTGGTAGGGACAGCTGGTTTTCAAACAGTCTCGCCAGATTTGCTTCAGCATGTCACAGGGTGTGGATGATGCGTACCATCGTGTCAACGCCCTCGGTGATGCTCGTCAGTGATTGGGACATGATCTGCAGCGCCTTGGCAATGCCCATCTGAGAGTGGGACATGTCCCGCAGAACCTCATCAAGGTCAGCCTGGTACTGGGTGACATTCGCCCAGCGAGGCGGAGATTCTGCCGAGACCCTTGGCCATGGCCATGACCGACTGCGCAATGCCTTGGACACCTTCACTCATGGTGCCGACGTCATGCACCAGGCTCTCCACTGCGATCGCCACCCTGGCAATGTTGGCCTCAGTGCCACTCATTGCCGGCGGCATCTCCTGTGCCCATAGCCTCTGGGACTCCTCCAAGTGGCTATGATTCTGCTGGAGTGACACTGACATCTCCCTCTGAATGTCTCTGCTGCTCCC